>NW_026652295.1:51772488-51856825 GCF_009828535.3 Hylobates moloch | reverse complement strand
AAATCTATCCCAGATCCCAGGTGTAATATCAACAGATGTCAATTGATGTGTTGCAAGGATTTGGAAGAGTATTTAAGAAAAGAAATAGGTATGACTGTGATAGGGTCAAGCCATCCCCTCTCACCTTAGACCACGTACAAGATCCCATTCCACTCTCCTCTAACAGTACACCCCCAAGAGCATTACTAAGGATGTGGGGGCCAAGAGTTGGTTGAGGAGGGAGAGGGTATGTGGTTGGTTGGCAGGCAGATGAGTTAAGGACTGTATGTCTATAGGTAACAGAAGGGTTTCTTTCTATATGGTGCCTGCCAGCCCCATCTTCCTGGCATTGGGCCACATTCCTCCATTCCCACACCTTCCTATGCATTGTTTCAAACTACACTTCAAAATTATGTAAGCTTTTTCTGACCCTTTTACCATCTCCTTTATGTATAATGCCTTTAAACTGTCAGTACACCCAGTGTTTTCCTTCCACCTCCACTGCTTGCCCTACATGGTCTAACTATACGGTCCTGTCAGGCACTCTAACTTGGTCTTAGATTGCGGCCATTCCTGAGCCAACTGATGAAGTCTAAAATCTTCCTTCTGGAGAATCTGTCTTCTTTTACTTCCAGCTATGTTCTTGCTAGAACCACAAACTAACAGCTATGACGGTTTTTTATTCAAATTTCAAAGGATAAAATAAATGAGGTATTTACCGATCGCTAAGAAGCCCTTAAAGAAAACTCTCCACCGTCAGTCAGTTTCAGCCATCCCAGCGTGAGATCTTTCGAGAATTAGAAGAAAAATGTTCATAGTACTGCCAAATTTGCCTACGATATCACCTGGGATTTTATAAACTGTTAAAAGTTCATTCAAATATGGGATGATTAAAATATATTCTCAGGCATTCAAGGCCTTGGAATATTTGCTAAATAAAAACCTGTCTTAAAAACTTTCTTGGGTCAAGGACTTAAATAAAAAGAGAAAGACATACAGGAGGAAGCCACAGGAAACATGGGAAGAAAGGGTAATAAAGCAATCTGATTAAGTGTGTTGCTACCATAAAAACAAAACAGAACAAATCATGAATTACTATGAAAAAGAAAGAGAGAAACTATAACCATAATATGCCAGAAATAAACACCTAGAATTGAACACTATCCATGTGATGGGAGGCAATGGAAGGGACCAAATGGACTTGTCTTACGAGAAGAAGATACAGATATTGATACAGGCACATAAATATGAATACAGACCTTAAGGACCATCAACAGCAAAAAAAGGTTAAATACATTTTAAACCAGTAAATTAAAACTACACCTTTCCAATAAAAAACTGAAAAGCAGAAATAACAGATAAGTTACGAAAAATGTGATAATATGGCAGAATTAAGGTTATGTAACGAGACAATCTCAGGTATTAAGAGAAATCTCTCAAGATAAAAAAAATCAAGATCAGAAAATATCTGGACAACAAGAGACATACACACAAATAGAAGTCATACAAATTTGAAAATCAAAGTAGGAAAAAGATCTGTCTTTCCAATATGAACCAAACTAAAACTTGAATAATAATTTTATTATCTTAAAAATGGAATTCAAGAAGAAATGCTATAAGGGACAGAAAAAAAGATATTACATACTGGTAATAAAATCAATGAACCAGAAAATATGACTATCATAAACATATATTCCTAAAAATAGAGCCTCAAAGTATTAAGATTTTCCAGTGTTGGACTTCTAATGCTTTGAAAGCAAGTTGTGGTCTTACACTTCATTTGAATGCCTTCATAAAGCTAAGAAATTGTTTGATGTCTAATGGTAGCTAAATAAATATTTTTATAAAACCTGAGGAAGGGCCCACCCTCACAGTCATACTCTTGTTCCCCAAAAGAGATTTCCATTTGATTCACGGAACCTACGGAACATATGGCTTATATGAAGGCGAGTGGGTATCGTTATTTGATGGCTGTAAGTTCAATGTCTGAGCTGTGCTTTCATTAGTCACACATCGGTAAACAACAAATTTAGCAATCTGAAAGAATTTTATGCTCATATTTTGGCGAAAGGAGTAAAACAGTGGTCACATTAAGCAAGATAAAGCAACATAGAAAAATTTCGCCCTGAAGTTTCAAAATAAGAGACTCCTTGGCTGTGCAAATATTACATAATGAAAATAGATTTTGTTGAATGGGATATGTAAAAGGATCACAAAATACACTAAGGCAATGAGACAACTAGGTTGAACTATATGAAACTGATAAAATTGATATTTGTGTAGGTAAAAACTACTGAATAATGGCAGTTTCATGTGGTGCAACCTAAAAAACTTTTCTAAAAAAACAAATAATAGCTTTTCAAGAAGGTTAGACAAGCAATTACGTTCAAAGGCAGACAAAATATGTATTTTTAAAACTCAATTTGCAAAGATAAAATGCTTCTATCCTGGTTTTCATTGTATTTCAGGGTTAATAATGCATGGCTCACAGCTGCTTCCTTCTACTGCCGCATTCACTCAGCTAAGACAATTGTCCTAACCCTGAGTTACTTGACTCTCTGTCATCCTACTGCCCACAGCCAATGGCTGACTGGTAAAGGGCATAAAAGGGTAGCTCCTTTGCATCAGGTGTGGATAACTCTGTAATTTATTCTCTAGAGCCTTCTCCCTATGAATTAAGCCAAGACTGGCCTTGAACTGAAGTCACATTTGCTCAGCTCTTATTTGAATTCACTCCCTTCTTTACAGGAAGCTTTTCTGAAGAACCCTCCCTTAATAAATCACCAATATCTGAACCCCTGTCTCAGGGTCTGCTTTTGAGGAACCTGGTTTAAAATATCACACGAAGGAGAAGGGACAGGTGGCAGATGTGTGTGGTGAAATACAGAGAGCTCATTATCCCTTAGTGCCTCCATCAGAACAAGGTGCAAATGGATGGCAGTTTATTTTCTCTCTGTCCATAAATTACAAGCATAGTCAGTAAATTCCAAAGGCCAGCATGTTATTTTACAAGAGCTTTAAAAATCATGTTTCTCAAAGTATACTTTTCTTCACTAAAACTGTTATCCTGCCTACCTGCAACCATACATCTCTTTCCAATTATCAAATTCCTAATTTCTTAAATGATTTTATTTAAAAATGTTACAATGAAAAATTCCAGCTAGATACTATATGTCCAATGCCAGACAACACATGAGCTCGGGGCAGGTGTTCTTGCTACTAAGATTAAGCCAAAAAGAGAAATATGAAAAAGAAATTGATTGTTCTCAGTTTCCTGGAAAAAGATTTAAAAGTCAACTGTTTTATGATTAATTAAGTACACTTTAAGACTGGTAATTAGATAACCAGAAACATGCCCAGTTTCAGATTCTAGCCTGTCATTAAGGCATGTATTCTGTTGAAATGCTCTTTTTGCCCTCTAGTGGAGAACCTAGCTAAAAGTGATTGATAATTCATTTTGCAAAACCACTTATCTTAAAATATCTGCTCATTGACGTTCATTTTTTAATGTTAAAAGTCAAATTAATTTGCAATTTAGTCATTTTGAACAGAATGTTCTTTGTGAATGTATTAAACACATTCATTCATTTTGAAAACAATTTGGCATCGTCAAATAGTGTACGTTTTGGTTTCCTAAAAAATCTTAAAACATTTTTAAAAACCCATTTTATGTTTGATAAATTATGTTTGTTCCAATTCCAACAATCTCAAATATTTTATATTTTAAATCATCGTGAGAGCTGTCTAATCTCCATTATCTTTAAAACTTGTCAGAAAGGTTTTAGAATTGAGAGCAAAGCTGTTTATTTCTATGATGATTGAAAATAAATTACCTTGGTTTATTCACACAGATTTCTAATCACACATAAAGTTAGAACATAAACGAACATTATTAATGAGAAGGTTTGAGGGATGTTTTTGCCTCCAAAATTCAAGATGACTTTTTTCAATAAATGTGGCTGCCTCAGAACAATTTTGTCAGAGTACTAGATGTTTAGTTGTTCTCTTAGCCACTAACCTTTGCAAAGTGGAAAGTTCTGCCAAAAGAATGTTGTTGCCTGGAGATGAAATGTGAAAAGCATTGTGGAATTCATAAGCCCAGGCTCTGCCAGTAACTCATGCCGTAGCCTTGGGTATGTCACTTTGCATCTTTGGGCTTCAGTTTTCTTATCTGCAGACTGAAGGACGTCAGATGGCCTCAGCGGTTAGTTCTAGACTTGATTTACATATATGGTGCTGCGTTTGACCAAATGGAAGCCTGTGCGTGATTCCCGGGTGGTGGTGATGGTGAAGGTAGTAATGCCGCTTTATTGATAGACGTTAGGGAGGTGTCTCAAAGAAAATTAATCAAGCATCAGCTTTTAAGCTATTCTGCAAAATTTTGTACAAATTATATATACTTTCTGAGCTTCAGTTTCTTCATATGTAAAACAAAAAATAAACTAAACCCTACTTCATGATTTTTTTTTTTTTTGGAGACGGAGTCTCGCTCTGTCGCTCAGGCTGGAGTGCAGTGGCGCAATCTCGGCTCACTGCAAGTTCCGCCTCCCGGGTTCACGCCATTCTCCTGCCTCAGCCTCTCCGAGTAGCTGGGACTACAGGCACCCGCCACCACGCCCGGCTAATTTTTTTGTATTTTTAGTAGAGACGGGATTTCACCGTGGTCTCGATCTCCTGACCTCGTGATCCGCCCGCCTCGGCCTCCCAAAGTGCTGGGATTACAAGCGTGAGCCACCGCGCCCGGCCTATGATTGTTTTAAAATCTAAATAAAATGCTGCATGTGAAGTGGAATGTTGTCTACCTTTTCTAAATATGCTCCTTATAAAATTTCAGTGACTTCTCAACTCACTCCCTGCTTTTTCCCCCCAGTTCAGATAACTCATTATGCTTAGGAAGGTGGAAGCTATCCAGTAATCTTAATTGATGCTAACTTCACATTATAGTTTCTGATTCCAGTTGCTTCTTCAATGCTCTGGCCCGCTATCGTTTTCTCAAGTTTTCCCTGTTCCTTTTGCTGCCCCCTCTAGCTGGAATGCCCAGCCCACTCCCAGCCTTCATTTCTTTTCAGACCTCAGATTCAACACCATTTTCTCATTAAGTCTTTCCTGATTCATCAGACTGGATCAGGACCTTTGATACATATACTCATACCTGCCCAAATGTCTCTTGCATGGCAGTTGTAACAGTTATCACTAAGCATTGAATTTTTTTCTTCTTTAATTTCTGTTTTCCCTATGTAGAAAATAAGGACTTGGAAAAGGCCCCCATGTCTCTGTCTGCTGGCTTTCCAGTGCATGGCCAGCACAAACACAGTGTTTTGCACCTAACAGATACTCAATACATCTTTATGAAATGAATAAATGTGTTTTGTCAACTTCCAGACTCCTGAGTTTCTAGACTTTAAGTTGGAACAAAAAGGTTGCAAAGTCTATGCTTTTTGTTTTTAGTAAGAAATTAGGCTAAATTTTTTTAGGCTTCATTTTTCTAATTTTGAAGCTATGTACGATTGTAGACGCTTATCTCAAAGAGCTGTTTCTTTATTCTTTTTTTTTTTTTTTTTTTTTTTTTGAGACGGAGTCTCGCTCTGTCGCCCAGGCTGGAGTGCAGTGGCGCGATCTCTGCTCACTGCAAGCTCCGCCTCCCGGGTTCACGCCATTCTCCTGCCTCAGCCTCTCCGAGTAGCTGGGATTACAGGCGCCCACCACCACGCCCGGCTAATTTTTTTGTATTTTTAGTAGAGACGGGGTTTCACTGTGGTCTCGATCTCCTGACCTCGTGATCCGCCCGCCTCGGCCTCCCAAAGTGCTGGGATTACAAGCGTGAGCCACCGCGCCCGGCCTGTTTCTTTATTCTTAACAAATACTCATAAAAGATTTTTCACATTTTTAGATTTAAATATTTACAGCATGTATTAGAAAAATAAGTTGTTATTTCAAAGCCCTCTCAGCCTTTAAAGCAGTAGGGGAAGGTCAGAATTACTTTAGATTTTCCTTTCTGCAGATAAGTCATAATCTCTATTAACTCTTGTTGATTGATCTTTGTTAAAATATCAGAAGAAACCTCTGGCAAAAAATATTTCAGAGGAGCTACCAAAAAAAATCAACCCATGCTTGAAAATATGCCTGTAATATTAATATTGTAGTTTTTATTGGATTTCTGCAGATTTACAAGGTCAATTCTCTGAGTAGCAATGCAATGATAATACCAATTTACATGCTCTCAATAACGTTACCAATATAAACTTTACACACGTACTAAATTTGAAAATAAATAAGTAGAAGAAGAAATGAACAAGGAAAGTCAATCTTCAATGTTTACAGGGTGAAATATCCAAGGAGTTTAAGAAAAGAATGCTCGTGGCTTAGGAAGCAGGCTAAAGCCAGCTTGTGAAGGGGCCTCTCCCACCTACCCACTCTGGACATGAAAGTTTCTTTCCTTTCTCTGTCCTCCTACCTCATTCACACAACATCGGACCACCATGAAAACTCACCAGAGGTTCCAGAGTAGGTATGCCAACCCCTAATCCTGTATGATGGGGAAACAAAAGGAGTTAGCTGTCTATTGCTATTGTTTTTCATTTCTCCTATTTCCTACATGTGCATTTCTCATTCAGAATACATTTTGCTAGGTAGGCTGTCTCACTATTCTAACAGATGATTCTCCCTTGCCTTATTATAAGTGGAGTGACTCTTTACATAGAGAAGACAGAAATAACGCGTATAATTGAACTGAAAATACATCTATTTGCTCACTCTCCTCCCCCTTTTTCATTTCAGACAAGTTATATTCCTTCTTTATTCTTAATCTACAATCTCAAGAGCAGCTGCTTAGAAAAAAGGCTAAGAAAAAATGATCAGTAAATATTCTGTTGACATATCATAAAGGTAAAATGTATTATAAGTAAATGCTCCATATTTTTTAGCAAAAACATAATTCTAATATAAATAATTGCTATAAGTTAAAATATCTTTATGAAAAGGTCACTTTAATTTTTTAAAAAAGGAAATCATAAGAAAGTACATATTGGCAGCTATGGTATTTTTTTCAAAGAGAAAGGACTTTTAATAACTGAAGTAGCATACCAGAAAAAGTTATACACCTTCTGATTCAGTAAGTCTATGAATACTGAATGTGTAAACACTCAGGCCCAATTGTAAACATTACAAGCACATGGGGACAATTTTGATTAACAGCTAAACCCAATATTTCATAATTTATTCTAATAAAAAAATCCTAAGCTAATATACTAGATACATTACAGTATATACTATATTATAGTATATATACATATACTGTCTCCATATATATTTAATTTAACAGTTGTGTTTCCTTTTACTTACTAGGAGTTATATGAGGAAAAAATAATTATAATCTAGTACTTATAAACATGCCAATATAATTTTTCTTTTAAAGTTTTTTATAAGAAAGTTCATTTTCTTGCTGAATCATTAGAGAATTTAAAAGGCAAAAAAAAGAAATGTCTGTTATTATAGGGGAAGCATAGTGTTTTCTATGAGGTGAAAACTTTGAGGTCGCCCAGTTCTTGGGATTTCTAAATTTTTTAAGTTGTAAGTAGGCTTAGGAATCTGCTTTGTTCTTTTTTCTTTTTTTTTTCTTTTTTGAGACGGAGTCTCACTCTGTCGCCAGGCTGGAGTGCAGTGGCGCGATTTGGGCTCACTGCAACCTCCACCTCCTGGGTTCAAGCAATTCTCCTGCCTCAGCCTCTCGAGTAGCTGAGACTACAGGTGCACGCCACCACGCCCGGCTCATTTTTTTGTTTTTTTAGTAGAGACGGCGTTTCACCATGTTGGCCAGGATGGTCTGGAACTCCAGACCTCATGATCAGCCTGCCTCAGCCTCCCAAAGTGCTGGGATTACAGGCGTGAGCCACCGTGCCTGGCCAGGAATCTGCATTTTTCTAAAGCTCCCCAGATACTTCTGAAGCAAACAGCCCAATCTGAGTCCTAAAGTTAGGGTTTTGAAACTGAACTAAATGTCCTACTATTACAGCTGAAGAGACAGAAACCCGCAGGAAGAGAGTGAAATGTGTGGCACAATAACATTTACGTAAATTATGTCATATGCACACAAAATAACACTGCAACTTTTGAAAGAAAATGCACAAACATACACATCACATAGTTTAGAATATTTCTCTGGGGGCAGAAAGCAAAGAAGAGTGAGAAATGGGAATTAAAGGAAATACATATGTGAACAAATCAGAAAGCAATAAAAAAAGGCCATAATAAAAGGAAAAAGGTATTTAAGATGAGATTAACGGCCTACAAGTTATACTGATGGATTGTTTCTTCACCCCAGCACCAAAATTCTACTGTAATAGCTAGATGCTAAAAAATGTATAAAGCTGAATACTTTTATATATCGCTTGATCCTGGTAACAATTCTATAATAGTGATTCTATTTTTTTCTTGTTGTTGTTGCTTGTCATTTCACGGGTAAGAAAGTTAAAGCAAGAGTCTGAATTACTTTTTCAAGTATAGGCATACAACAATTCATTGATTCTACAAAATAAATTCAGAAACTGATGCCTGATTACAAATAGACTCTGCAGATGAATTTTAACTTGCATTTCACTGCAAGGAGAGTGACTTTATGCTTACTGATCAAACAGGACACTTCTGATAAAAAGAGGGGCACTAAAAATATTGAAATCATATAATTTTAAAAATATTTATTGACTAGAAGGGTATATTATAGTGGTAGACATAAATATTTCTTTTCAAAACACTTTTTTAAATTCTATTTTTTTTTTTTTTTTTTTTTTAGACAGAATCTTGCTCTGTCACCCAGACTGGAGTGCAGTAGTGCAATCCTGCCTCACTGCAACCTCCACCTCCTGGGTTCAAGTGATTCTCCTCCCTCAGCCTCCCTAGTGGCTGGGACTACAGGCTTGTGCCACCATGCCCAGCTAATTTTTTTTTTTTGTATTTTTAGTAGAGACGGGGTTTCACCATGTTGGATGTTGGTCAGGCTGGTCTTGAACTCCTGACCGCAAATGATCAGCATACCTCAGCATCCCAAAGTGCTGGGATTACAGGCATGAGCCACTGCACCCAGCCTCAAAACTATTTAAAAAATAAAATTCTTCAAAAAATAGAACAAAACATCATATACATATATAATGTTTCTATTCATATATGTGTACGTGTGTGTGTGTGTGTGTGTGTGTGTGTGTGTATATGTTTAAATGGCCCAGACTGATCAGAACACATGATCATCTACGTAGGAGTATACATTTTCCTGTCTATGTGAGAGATCTTAAAGGTCATGCCCTGACCTCTAGCAATGACAACAGCCTAGGGTCTGCGAGTGAGAGTGTTCAGGCTACGAGGGGTTCTGGGCAAGAAGAATGGAGAGGTAGGATATGAACAGTCTGCTCTGGCTATGAAGTGAAAGCTATGGTGGTAGAGATTTTTTAAGAGACTACTCCAGATATAAATACTGAAATATGCAAATGGAAAGGCTAGAGAAATCTAGAACTAGCCCTTGCATAAAAATTTACAATAGGATTTAACAGCAGTGGAAGAAAGGGAAGAATCTACAGTACATGTGAAGAAATCTGCCATACTTATTTATATCTTTCATGAGACAGAAGCAGACTTGAAATAAAATAGTGTATGGTTACAAACAACACACAAAGATCATGCATTTTTAGAAAACTAAAAGTGAAATAAAATGGCTCCACTGTCACAAACTTGGCATCAAACAATTTTTTTTAAATGAAAGAAAAAATATCCTCAAGGATGGCTGTGAATTTTCTCCTGGGGCTTTAAAGCTGTCTCTCTGTCTATAAAGATCCTATTTTTGCTTGTAAAACCTCTCAAGCTTTCACTGCAAGAGCCTTCTTGCTTAGGAAATCTCAGCTTTGCTTCTGCCAACACATCAGAAAAGTCATCCTGACTGTGAAGGCTTAGTCCTCACTCCTCTAGTTTCTATTCACAGACTGGCCATGTGTTTCTCGTTTGTTTGCTGGTGCAAACTGGCAGAGTAGAGACTCAAGGGAGAAAACAATAAGTGATAACTTCCTGTCTACGTGGCTTGTAGCTACGCTAAATAAAAGGGAGAAAATGTAGTTGGAATAAGAAAAGAGAACAAAGTGCATAAAACTGAGTAATTAAGTGGGAATATTGAAAGTAGGCCAGAAGAATTGGAATTTTAGGGTGACTTAAAAAGAGAGGTATACCTTGGAAATTATGACAGGAGAAGATAAAAGAAATGAGAAGGGGTGAATGGCGGAAAGAAGAAAAGTCATGGACAGTGATAAGCCTTCTACTTAGATACTTTATGTGTGTGTTAGTTTTCTCACCTCAGGGCCAGGTAAGTAAGCTGAGACACGTGTGCCCACATATTTATGGTGCCTAGAAAGAATATTATTTTTCTAAATGAGCTGAATTTTTAAAATTAGAAATAGAAAATGGACTCCAGTAGGCCTTCATCTAGACATAAACAGGTGTGTTATACATGGTACTTTGCTACCTTCAAAGATAAAAAATAATTTAAATGCATTGTAAAATGGGGGAAAATGGACAAAATGACTATAGTAGATTAGATACAATTTTAAAATATTAACCCACACACACAGATACACCCTCTGTACCCTTTCTTGTTTTAGCAATATACATAGTCCAAAGCATAATATATCAAAAATAAAGAAAACATCCTGAAGACTTTTATTTTGTTTTTGTTTGCTTTTTGTGACAGGGTCTCACTTTGTTGCACAGCCCAGAATGTGGTGGCACAATCATGATTCAGTGCAGCCTCGACTTCCTGGGCTCAAATAATCCTCCCGCCTCAGCCTCCTGAGTAGCTGGGACCACAGGTGCACGAAACCATGCCCAGCTAAATTTTTTTTTTTTTTTTGTAGAGACACAGTCTCCCTATGTAGTCCAGGCTGGTCTCTGGCTCCTGGGCTCAAGCAATCCTCCCACCTTGGCTTCTCAAAGTGTTGGGACTACAGGCATGAGCCACCTTAAGTTTTAACAGCCAAAGTTTTGATCTGCAGGAGCCTGGACTTCAAAATTAGATCATAAACATAAAATTTCATGAGTATATATGTATATATTTTATACACATACATATAATATAAGTCATTGAGCCACATATACCTTCTCAGTCCTTAATGTTTAAGCAGCAACCATCTTCTGAACTTCAAACTACCTGTTTCTACTTTTCTTTGCCTCAGGGATCTTTCAGGGGATTGATGCTGCCCCACCCCCTCTCCTCAATTAATGACTGCCAGAATTTCCCTCCTCCACCCCTCAGACAGCAGGGCTCTGAGCTGTGTGTCCCTGCAGCAGCTCCCAGAGTTCCCCAGCCATATAAAGCTCCGGTTCCCCACAGTGGTCACCTGCTTGCTCATACACCCTTTACCAGATGCCTCTCCTCCTTATCTCAGTCCCCACTCCCCTAACAGGCATTTCCTGGAACCACTTCCCAAAATAACTACTCATAAGTGATGGTCTTCTCAGAGAAAACCAAACAAAGGTACAATCACCCTCATTATTGATTATTCACAGCAGTTATGTCCTTAAAGCCTTCATGAGCATGGAATTCGTGAATACTAAACCATTTCTCCTGGGGAAAACCTGGATTAGGTTATTGCAAGTCTCTGGCTACATTTTCATTAACCAATCAATAAATAACCTGTTTTATGGGTGTTTAACGACACATATTTAATATATTATTAATTCATTAGCACCAAACTCATGGCCAACAGCACTGTAACTCAAGCCTAAGAGTAGCTTACCTAACAGACTTATTTTCTCTTTAAGACACGTCACAGCCTTCTTGAGCACAGGAACATTAGACAGCCCTTCAACACTATTCTTAGGGGCCATTTTAAACAGCAAAATTACCAACAAAACACACAGAGATGCAAACAAAAACATGATACCGGAGAGAATGCAAAAAGGACAATTTTTTTTTTTTTTTTAAGACTGAGTTTTGCTCTTATCGCCCAGGCTGGAGTATAACGGCATGATCCCAGCTCACTGCAACCTCTACCTCCCGGGTTCAAGCAATTCTCCTACCTCAGCCTCCTGAGTAGCTGGGATTACAGGTGTGCACCACCACACTCGGCTAATTTTTTGTATTTTTAGTAGAGACGTGGTTTCACCATGTTGGCCAGGCTGGTCGCCAACTCCTGACCTCAGGTGATCCACCTGCCTTGGCCTCTCAAAGTGCTGGGATTACAGGTGTAAGCCACCACACCTGGCTTTTAAAAAGGACAATTGTTTACAGCATGACAGCAAGAAAGCAGAGCATTGCCTTGTTCAACCTGAGCTGGGAACATAGAGGATTCGAATTTCTCCCTGTTCTGTGAATGTCCACAAAGGACTAGAAGAGCAAACACAATGAGTGCTGATTTGGGGTTACAAATAAATTTTAGTGAGTAGATGAACTCACAAATACGGACTGTTTTGGAGTTCCCTATGGCAAAGGGGACACGAACAGAAGAACAGAGAAAGATATGTAGGGCATCCGAGAGAATGGTTCTGAGATAGCTTCACGAAGTTCACTTTGCTCCCAGCAAGCAGGTAATAATGTTCTCCCATGTAAGCTGTAGGGGCACAGAAGTAACTGACCTACAGTTGATAAGGACATGCCATGCTACCGAAGAAAAAAGGATGCAACCATGTATTATACGGCTCATGGTTATGTAACAGAAAGGAATGAGAACACCACAGGAGAAGGTCGGATGCCCCCTGCCTCCACAACCCCACCCTACCTATGCTCCCAACACACTCCATCAGATCTGTGGAAACTGGATATAGCCTTCAATAAAAGAAATATCCTCAACTGAGTGACATTATTCTAAATGAACTAGTAAATCCATAAGTTGACTCAGATTTAGTCTTTACTTGAAATAGAAATAATCATAATAATTCCAGCATCTGGGGCTCCTAGGGAAAAACTTAGGTAATTGTAGAAATTGTTCATCATTAATAGATCTTTACTACCTTGCCTATAAAGTGGGAAATAGCATATTATGTCACACCCTGGATAGACACCAAGACAAGCACAACAAATAAATACAAGATGACCTATAATATGCGTGAGATGTCTTGGCACAGGAAAAGAGTATAGAAATTGAAAGGAGAAAACAAATCATTTTGAGTACTGATGCATGGAGAAATGTCACAAAAGAGGAGGGAGAATTTAACTCGGACTTAAAGTACAAGAATGGTTTGTGTAAGCAAGGAGAAAATAGAAGAGTATTTTATATGGGAAAATGCATGAACAAGTAGAACAGTAAGGAATTTCCAAGGCGTGCCTAGAGGAAAATAAGAAAATCAGTTTAAGAAAAGTAAAATAATAATAATAAAGACTAGTGTGAGAAAATATAAGAATGCATTCGACTTGGTGAATGACTCAATATAAGGACAAAGCAGAAAAAGCATAAAGCATAACAGATGAATGAAGTTTTGAGTTTGGGGACTGAGAATTGTGGTTTTAATAACAGAAGTAGAAAAGCCAGTGCAGAACTAGTTTGAGACAAAATGAATGATGAGCTTGAGGTGACAACATGACATCCTAGGGGAAATGATAAGCAAGCAGCTAAAGATATGAAACTGAATCTCAGTGGAGAAGCAGAATGGGAAGTGTGAATTTGAGACTTATCAGTACTAAGATAATCACTAAGGCCTGTGAGTGGCTAAATAGCTGAAGTGAGGCAATTAGAAAGAAGAGGTAGAGGAGCAAGAAGTGTTCACAAAGAAAGCAAAGAAGGAGCAGTCGGAAAGTTAGAATGTGCATATTATCCCAAGAGCAGAGTGAGGAGAGAAATGCAAGAGGAAATGATCAACTGTGTCAGGAAATTCAGCTGAATTTGCAGAAAGCCAGTTTACCTTCGACAGAGCAATTTCAGTAGAGTGGTAGATGTGGAAGTCAGAATGCTTTCAAGAAAGGGCTGAAGAGTGAGTTTGTAGAAAGGGGATGGAGATAGTGGCTATTGACCACTTTGAGAGAAAGAAAATTTTGAAACTGATAGATTTGCAGCATCATCAAGTAAAAGGATGAAGTGCTCCTTTTGTATTGTTTCATTTTGTTTTTTAGGCTTCTGCATACAAAGGGGAGGAATCCAATGGAGAAGAATGGACAATTTTGGAGAGCAGTAAGAATGACAATCCCAGAAAGCTTAGTGATAATAAGATCTAACTTTTATATGTTTTTCGTTATCTTCAGGCACTTTTACACATATTTGTCAATTTTATTTTCATAATACTCTGATAAGGTAGGTACTATTATTATTCTCATTTTAAAAATGAGTAAACGGAGGCATTCAGAGGCTAAATGACTTGCCCAATATCACCATCTAAAAAGGGTTGGGTCAAGAAATAACCTCAGACGAAGGAACTAGAGGCATCACCCTCTTACCTGCTGGGCTATCTCACTTTCAAGGATAAAAGAATTTTTACAATCTATCCTTCTGTCAAAGGGCTAATATCCAGAATCTACAAGGAACTTAAATAAATTTACAAGAAAGAAACAACTCCATCAAAAAGTGGGTGAAGGATATGAACAGAAACTTCTCAGAAGAAGACATTTATGCAGCCAACAAACATGAAAAAAAGTTCATCATCACTGGTCGTTAGAGAAATGCAAATCAAAATCACAATGAGATACGATCTCATGCCAGTTAGAATGGTGATCATTAAAAAGTCAGGAAACAACAGAGGCTGGAGAAGATGTGGAGAGAAAAGAACTCTTTTACACTGTTGGTGGGAGTGTAAATTAGTTCAACCATTGTGGAAGACAGTGAGGCTATTCCTCAAGAATCTAGAACCAGAAATACCATTTGATCCAGCAATCCCATTACTGGGTATATACCCAAAGAATTATAAATCATTCTACTATAAAGACACATGCACACGTATATTTATTGCAGCACTATTCACAATAGCAAAGACTTGGAACCAACCCAAATGCCCATCAGTGACAGACTGGATAAAGAAAATGTGGCACACATACACCATGGAATACTGTACAGCCATAGAAAGGGATGAGTTCATGTCTTTTGCAGGGACATGGATGAAGCTGGAAACCATCATTCTCAGCAAACTAACCACAGGAACAGAAAACCAAACTCTGCATGTTCTCACTCATAAGTGGGAGTTGAACAATGAGAACACATGGACACAGAGAGGGGAACATCACACACCGGGGCCTGTTGGGGGGTGGCGAGCTAGGAGAGGGATAGCATTAGGAGAAATTCCTAATGTAGATGACGGGTTGATGGGTGCAGCAAACCACCGTGGCACAGGTATACCTATGTAACAAACCTGCATGTTCTGCACATGTATCCCAGAACTTAAAGTATAATTAAAAAAAAAAAAGAAAAGAAAGTAAAAGGAATGACTTCTTTCATGAGGCTGCAAGGAAGTGAAGAAGGCAATTGTACTGTTTTATTCCAGGATGAAAAGAAAGTACCTGAGCATCCTTATAGGACATGATGCACCCAGTTATAAAGTTCCCTCTTGAAAGTAAAAAAGTAAGGGAGGGATTAAGTTGAAGATTTGGGACATGAGGAGTTTGATGAAAATTTAGAAGAGAAGAGTGCACACTGCAGACTCAGCAGAAGAAGAATACAACCTGTTGAATACCTATTGTAGCCCAGTTGAAGAGGGACGCTAAAGATTGGTAAGACAAGTTCAGCACGTTTCTCCAAAGGGAAGGATGGGAAGATTTGAGTTTGGAGATAGGCCAGTAGGCAAAGCTGTAAGGTCAGAATTGGGAATTATGTTAGAGTATTGGAGAAAAGTTAATTAAATAACAGATTATGTCTTACAATTAAAAGCATTAACTTATTTCAAGTAAAAAGAAAAAATCCTGATAAATTAGTATGCTATTCACCCAATATCTAACAAACGATGCTTGTAAACATAGACATCAAATTGGTAATTCATGTACTTTAATAAGACAATACAGATTCAAGACTAAGCAATTGAACATTCCATTAAAAATGTTGTATTACTATCTTATTATTATTACTATTATTAGTTTGGTTATGAATGGTTCTTTATTCAGTATCAATAAATCTCACACTCAGAAAGACAAAATCTATTATGAGGATTATGTGGACTGAAAATAGTTGTCTGATTTCACATAGCTTTTGTTCTTCTCAGCCTAACCAAACAAAGGCTGACATACGGATGAAATAGAGTCTATCCTTGCTGAACAGTTCCAGAAAACACTTTCAAAATATCAAAAGAATGAGCTATATCATGTAATTGATATCTGTAAATTAAATCATAACCTTATCATAGATGACAATTTATAAGAAAATGGTAACATTATTATCAGAATTATTAACTCAAATAACTAAATGGATTTCATGGCTGTTGGCAAATATTAAATCAGAAAGAATTTCAAATAATATAAAATAATTTTTAAAATATTATACTTTCTCTCATATACTTATTTTCTAGACCAAGAGTGGGACACAAACGAAGATCAGAAAAATGTCATATTGAATGTTGTCCAAAAACATTTATTGGCAAAAAATGGATATTTTAAAATTTGTTTAATCAAAATTGATCAGTTGTCATAGGAGCTATTAAATATAAAAATCTAATTTTTCCTTATATAATAGTGTTATAGTTTCTGCTTTTAGATGACTGTTTGCATTTAGACAGGGTTTATTAACATTTTTTTCTTTAAAAATGCCTCAGGCTCCAAGGAGTATTATCCAACTACATTCTGGCAGATGATCTTGATTGATTTCTAAGTATAGAGATGTATTTAATTGGAGATAGATATCTTGTAGAATAAATGCTTTTAAACAGGATTTTGAATTTCACAAAAAGATTTAATTAAAGTTTAACCAGTCAATTATTTTAGGAAATTTTCAGGGTCTGAGCATCTGTAGTAGCCAGGATGCCCTTATCAGAAGAGCAAAGCGCACTTATATGTAAGCCCCATGTAGTTTAATTGCTTGTTCCTAGAAAACATTTATGATTCAATTCCAAAGTCAACTATAAATATTTTTTACTTGTTTTGTATCATACACACTCAGACAAACAGACACATGCACACACGCACGCACACACACACACACACACACCTCAGGTATGAAACACTTCATTATTTTTTACACATTGCGTTACTATACACAGTGAAGCAGATAGGTACATTTTAAAGTAAAATGTGAATATTATTTTGCAGATATCCACAGTAATTCTAAGTCATTTTTTGCCCAGTGACTCTAATTATAAGTGCCTCTTCAATAAGGCACTGTAATTTAAAGAAGCTTTTTAGGAACACTGGACTAAGACTAGAACATAAATTAATAACGACATTTTGTGAGGTTTTGAAAAATGTCTTGGAATTTCCACCATGGAGTTAGAACATGAAACAGTGAAAAATACAAATCAGGGAATGACTTTGGAAAAATAGATAAATGTTTATTATTTCCCAAGTTCAATTATTATCTGCTTATAAGGTAATGCGCTTTCACACAAATATTTCATATTTTTTATACATTTAGATATTTAATATTTAAATATTCCTAACACATAAGTTTCCTCCACATTTAAGTTTTAAAAGTCAAGCATAATCAAGGTTCACAGCACAGAACAGTCCTCATTTTGGGGAGGAGTTCTCACCTTGTTGCATGCGTTGTGACTGAGGAGGGTGTGAGAATTCTCCTGTTCATCACTCAAGGAGAAAGACAGATGACTGAAGGGTCCTGGGGCAAGACAGTCAGCATGCGAGAGGGTCTGTGGATGCAGCAGTGACTTAGCAGGAGGATAGAGTTTAGTCTGATATAAAGGATGGAGCGAGACAGGCTTGGGAGGGACTGTTACATCCTGGGGGGGAAGAAGAAAGGCAGAAGAGGATGTTAGTGTAAAAAAGTCAAGCACGCTTGGAATTAGTTCTATGATAGACATAGGGCAGAATCTCTTACCAGCAAGAAGAAAACCTCTTCCCATGAGGAAGTGTCCCTCATGAGACAACTGCTTTCAGTGTATATTGTGTGTTTCTTTCAAAAATTCCTTTCATTCCCTGCTTCCAGCCTCTTCTGCAGAACAAAACAAGTGCCTGCAGAATGTCTCCTAAAGGGCACCAGGTTTATTTTTGAAAGTATTAAGGGGAGATATGTGTAAGGAAGAAGAGAATCCATCCAAAAGAAGTGGGCTGGGATTAGGAACATCTTCATGGAAGAGGTAGGTAGTCATGGAAATTAATTTAAAGATGCTTGTGATTTGGTCTGGAAGAAATCGGGAAGTCAAGTGGAGGGCATTGTGGAAAATATTAACATGTGAGTGGAGGGGCAGAAGTACAAGGTTTAGTTCATGATATAGTAAGCTTTGGAGTCGAGTTTGTCATGGATAAGGAATCAGGGAAGGGTGGGTCTGGAAAGAATGAATGAGGTCTTCAATTCTAGGCGATGTGTTGTTTTGGAGAGAAACTGGTGGTGCAACAAATAGAGGAGTGCAACTGCAAAGAAAGGAAGTTATGAGGCCTTAACTAAAGTGGGTCTTCAACATGGAAAAACGATGAGGGGCTTTGAGGAAGTAGGAACTACTACGTGAGGCCATGAATTATGTGAATGGAGCAAGGAAATCAAAAGAGTAAGAAGTCTTGAGGCTACAAAGAAAAGTTGCCAAAAGGGCCTATATGCAGGTATATGTCTTCTACAAATCAAGCAAATACAAATATATATCTTACTTTACACACACAGCACATACATACACTTATTATTTTAAAAAGATAGCATCTAGCAAGGACATGGAATCAATACAAATGTCTATCAATGATAGATTAGATAAAGAAAATGTGGTACATATACACCATGGAATACTATGTGGCCATAAAAAGGAACAAGATCATGTTCTTTGCAGAGACATGGATGGAGCTGGAAGCCATTATCCTCGGCAAACTAATGCAGGAACAGTAAAACCAAACACCACATGTTCTCCCTTATAAGTGGGAGCTGAAAAACAAGAACACATGGACACATGGTGGGGGAACAACACATATTGGGGCTTGTCCAGGGTTGTGGGAAGAGGGAGAGCATCAGGAAGAATAGCTAATGGATGCTGGACATAATACCTAGGTGATGTGCTGACCCATGCAGCAAACCACTATGGCACACGTTTACCTATGTAATAAACCTAGACATCCTGCACATGTACCCTGGAACTTAAAAGTTGAAGAAAAAATAAAAATTTAAATTTAAAATTTAAAAAGATAATATCCTCTTTACAATGTTCTGTGTCTCGTTTGATTTTTTTATTTGACAATTTTGGAATTTTTCTGTATCAGTACATGAAAGCTATTTATTTTCTACCAAGACACATTACTGAATTATCGTACTGATTGTAATTGTCGTTCACTTGATTGTCTTAGAAGTTTTGGGTCAATCCAAAAAAATCAATTCACCTAACAGAGTGATAAATTTGTCTCCTCTTTGCCAGTTGTGATACTTTTCATTTCTTCCATTTGTCTAATTTCATTAGTTAATGCTTCTAACATTGAATGAAAATGAAATGAAAGCCATGTCAGTGGGTAGCTTTAATGGAACATATACAGTACTTGTCCATTAAAGATGATTCTGACTTATAATTTTGTTTTATTTCTAAATCAAACATTTCATTGTTTTACCAAGTAATTACATAAATTATTCATCAGTGTGAAAGTGATTAACATGACAACTGAGTAGCAAACAGAAGACTAACTATGTGAGAAAAGGACAGTGTTGTTATTGATAGTTGAAGGTGCTTAGGTAAAGTGGTTTGAACAGTCTCTGTTCAAACCACTTTATATTCAGGCTTCAGTTTTTTCTTGGAGGGTGTAAAAATCAATTCTCAGGTTGTCAGGGGGCAAGGCCATGGTGATCCATGGAAAGCAACGGGTTCACCAAATGCGCTTATCTGGCAGAATCAAGTTCTATCCAATGAAGAGGAAAATGTTTGCAGAGAGTGTGCCACTCTGTGTTTTATGCCTCTAAGTTCACTCTTGCCAATCTTCAGCTCTTACGAGTAGGTCAAACCTGAATGTTTCTGTAGGATCAGGTGTCGTCCTCACTCTACCCAGGCAGCTGGGCAGGGAGGGAGAGCAGAATCTTATCAGCACTTGGACAGGCAAAAGAGAGCTAAGAACCCTGGCCAAGCTCACTTGAGTACTGTCAGTTGGTAATACAATACAAAGGTGAAAGGATTCTTAGTGGTGACAGCTTCAATATTTATGTTTTAATCTGTGCTAATTGCCTTCTATGTTTGTATACATTATTATCCTGTGATTCTCTTTAGCATAATCCTGGGTATTTAATTTGCCTCTCTCCCATGTTCGATCTCCTGTTTCTTTTTTCTTTTTCTTTCTTTTCTTTTTTTCTTTCCTTTTTTTTTTTTTTTTTTTTTTTTTTTTGAGACAGAGTCTCGCTCTGTCGCCCAGGCTGGAGTGCAGTGGCGCGATCTCTGCTCACTGCAAGCTCCGCCTCCCAGGTTCACGCCATTCTCCTGCCTCAGCCTCCCGTGTAGCTGGGACTACAGGTGCCCGCCACCACGCCCAGCTAATTTTTTTGTATTTTTAGTAGAGACAGGGTTTCACCTTGTTAGCCAGAATGGTCGCTATCTCCTAACCTCATGATCTGCTCGCCTCGGCCTCCCAAAGTGCTGGGATTGCAGGCGTGAGCCACCACGCCTGGCCTGGATCTCCTGTTTCTAATAGCCCATGTCTTACATTTTTTTGGTTTTCTCTCATATTGACTGGACCCTAAAGGAGCTTCTTGGGAAAATGGAGTATTGGAAGCCAACTTCCAATAACCTGCACGTTGAAAACTGACTTTCTTCTACTCTTACATTTGGTTGTTTGAATATGAAATTCCAGGTTGGAAAATAATTTCTTTCAGAATTTTGAAAGTATTATTATACTGGATTATTTTATTGTCCAGTGTGGTTTAGAAGCCCAGCCATTTTGATTTCCGATTATTTGTAAATGACCCTTTTTGTTGTCCTCTCTCTCTGGAAGCACACAGGATTTCTTTTTGTCCTCAATAATCTGAAAATTCCCCAGTATGCGCTTTGGTGTGGGTATATCTTCATCTACTTTTGTAGGAATTTGATGCTCTTTTATATGTAACATTTTGGAAAATTTTCATGAATTATTTTATCATTTCCTTCTCTTTTTCTTGTCTCTTCTCTTTCTGGATGTTGGACTTTTTTAGATAGTCCTCAAATTCTCATCTCATTTCCTTTTGCTCATCAGCTTGAGAGGTTTAGTTAATTTGTCCTCTGTATTAGCCTGTTCTCATACTGCTAAAAGAACTGTCTGAGACTCAGTAATTTTTAAAGGAAAGAGGTTGAATTGACTCACAGTTCCACAGGCTGTACAAGAAGCATGGGTGGGAGGTCTCAGGAAGCTTATAATTAAGGCTGAAGGGAAGCAAGCACATCTTACCATGGCAGAGCAGGAGAGTGAAGGGGAAGTGCTACACGTATTAAACAACCTAATCTCCTGAGAACTGTCTCACTGTCATGACAACAGCAAGAGGGAAATCTGCCCCCATGATCCAATCACCTCACACCAAGTCCCTCCCCCAACACTGGAGATTACAACTCAACAAGAGATTTGGGTGGGGACACAGGGCCAAACCATATCATCCTCCAACTAAGGTGACCTAGGATAGAGAGGTTTCCCAGGAATGGGAATTTTAGTGCTAAGACAAACTGCGATGAGTTAGTCACGCCCCCTCCAACTTTTATATTGCATTCTTTGTTTCTGCCATCTTGTGTTTAATTTCCAAGAAGCCCTTTTATTTTCCAAGTATTCTTTTTATTTTTTTAGTATTCTGTTCTGATTTTATAGAGGCACTATCTTATCTATCTGTAAAAATATTGATGTTCTTGAGTTTTTTCTCTCTAAATAGTGTTTCCTCTGTTTTGTTTGTTTGTTTGTTTGTTTGTTTTATTTCTTGTTTGGTCATTTTTTTTTTGGTTTGGTTTTCTATTCATATTTCATATTGGAGGTCTTCCTCGGGTATCTGGATATCTTTAATTATCTGCTAATATCTTAGAGTCAGGAATTAAGAGCACTTTGGAAACCCTGAGCACATGGATCAGGCTATCTGAGTTTCACTGTACAGGGTAACCCAGTCTCAATAACTTGAGAGCTTTCCTCTTTATATTGGTCACATTCTTCAAAAAAGACATTTTCAATCTCCTGGCTAGAAGGCAAAGGCCTGGCTACAAGTGTTCTGAGATGTGAATAGAAGAGACAGTGTGTGTCGGCATTAACCCCTTATAGCATCACTTAGTCCCCCGTTTTCAGAAGAGCTCCACTGCTCTCCACTATGCCAGGAGGCCCCAGGCCAGAAATCCTGTTTTCCTTTATTCTCTTAAAATGTTAATCAGTCACAAAGAAATATGAATTTGGGGATAGCTACTTCTTAAACGGTTTTACCTTTTCTTCCGTTTTTCAGCTACCATTTCTTTACCTTCCTTTCAGCGGTATCAAGCACCTCCAAATCCTAAGGCTTCTGAGAAGTCTAACGTGGAAATGGAATCAGTACTTGGCTTTCTCCCTGGCCAGCCTAGGATTTAGCCTTCTTGGGTTGCTATGTCAGTTTTTCCTCATCAGGATATTTTTCTGCCTCTAAAATTTTATTGCTGTGTCTCCTCTTCTTACTTCCCATACTTGTAGACTATATCTTTACAATAATTTTAAGGAAATATGGGAAGGAGCATATTTAGAGGCATTGTTCAATCCACCACCCCTTACTGAAAGTCCTTAAGGGTTCTGTTGTGTTTATTTAATAAAGATGGCACTTAAAGTCTAAGGAGACAATTACATTATTTTCCCCTTGCATTAAACCCCACTTAGTGAGGACACAGCATTCTTTAATGTTCCACTGAGTTCTGTTTCCTACTAAATTGAGATATCTGCATTGATATTTATAACTGAGTTTGGGCTGAAGTTTCCTTTTCGTGCAACTTCTGCTGGGTTTTATAACAATGTTATACTTGCTACAGAAAATGATTTACAAGATATGCTCGCATTACTATAGTCTACAACTCTCTGCTATTAGAGTTGTCGTCATGAACTGCATAATGACATTTCAGCCAACAACAAACTGCATATACAATGGTGGTCCCATTTTTACTGAATCTTTTCAATGTTTAGATATGCTTAGATTCACAAATACCATTGTGTGAGAGTTGCCTACAGTATTCAGTACAGTACTGTGCTGTACAGGTTGGTAGCCTAGGAGCAATAGGCTATACTATACCCTATAGCCCAAGTGTGTAGTAGGCTATACCATCTAGGCTTCTGTAAGGTAAAATCTATGAGGTTTGCGCAAAAAAGAATTCCCCTAACTAGTACAGTTGCTATGGAAAACAGCGTGGAGATTCCTTAAAGAACTAAAAGTAGAACTACCATTTGATCCAGCAATCCCACTACTGGGTATCTATCCAGAGGAAAAGAAGTCATTATTCGAAAAAGATGCTTGCACACACATGTTTATAGCAGCACAATTCACAATTGCAAAATCGTGGAACCAACCCAAACGCCCATCAATCAATGACTGGATAAAGAAACTGTGGTATATACACACTATAGACAACGGAACACTACTCAGCCATAAAAAGGAGTGAATTAACAGCATTTGCAGTGACCTGGATGAGACTGGAGACTATTATTCTAAGTGAAGTAACTCAGTAATGGAAAATCAAACATCGTATGTTCTCAGTGATATGTGGGAGCTAAGCTATGAGGATGCAAAGGCCTAAGAATGATACAATGAACTTTGGGGACTTGGGGGGAAGAGTGCAAGGGGGTCAAGGGACAAAAGACAACATATATGGTGCAGTATATACTGCTCAGGGGATGGGAGAATCAGGGTCTCACAAATCACCACTAAAGAACTTACTAATGTAACCAAATACCACCTACACCTCAATAACTTATGGAAAAATAAAATAATAATAATAATAAAAGAATTCCCTTAAGGATGGATTTCTCAGAATGTATTTCCATTGTTAAGCAACACATAACTGAATTTGTTCCTTAAAGATTGTTGGAATGTCCCTGGGAATCTATTTGTGACCTGGAGCTTCTTGAGGGTAACTTTTCTTTTTTTTTTTTTTTTCAGTTTTTCTTTTGGTAATTGGTTTACTGGAGTTTTATTTTTATATTTTTCTAGATATTTTTGCTACAAAGTATTTATTTCCTGTGGATTTCCTAATTCACGTGCATAAGGGTGAGAGAAACAGTGTCATATTTTGTGTCCTCTATATTGTTAGTTACTTTCATGTTTATTTCTCATTTCGTATTATATATTTTCTCCCTTTTTATTGATCTGTTTAGCTAACAGTTTGCTATTTTATATTTTTTTCAAAGAATACATGCTGTTATGAGTTCTACAACTGTTCTGCTTTCTAGCTATTTATCGTTTTCTAATCCTATAAACTCCTTTTCATTTATTTTCTTATGCAAAGAATAAGGATTTTCTCCTTAAATAATGTTTCCTCTAAATATTTGTTTTATTTTTGTTTTTAAATTTTCCAAATTGAATGCTTACTTGGTTGACCTTTATTACTCTTCTTATTTATTTAGCATTTTTGCATTATAAATTTCCTTTCAAGGACTATTTTAACTATATCTTATAAGTTCTAATAGACAATAATTTGAAAAGCAATGATTTCATTAGCTTACTTTTCCAGATAGAAATTGTATTTTCTATTTTTTCAAGTTAGATCTTTTTTTTATTATTTTAAAAGGCTTAGTTTTAATATAATTACAAAGTAATATAAGCTTATTATAGAAAGATCAGAAGACATATGCCAGCCAAAAAGACAATATTAAAAATAGTCTCAGTGAATCCAAAGTAATTTTTCAAACACCCTTTTTTGAAGGTATCACATTTTGTGATTTCAAAGTATATTACAAAGCCACAGTAATCAAAACAGTATGGCACTCTCATAAAAGCAGACTATAGACCAATGAAACAAAAATAAATCTACCCATTATGGTTGGACAACTAATCTTTGACAAGGTGAAAGCATAGTCTCCTCAATAAATGGTGTGGTGAAAACTGTATGAAGAATGAAATGCAGAAGAATGAAACTGGATCCTTATTTCACACAATATACAGAAATCAACTCAAAATGGATTAAACACATAAACATAAGATTCAAAACTGTATAACTACTAGAAGCAAACAGAAATAAAGCTTCTGCTTGACATTGTTGTGGGTAATGTTTTTGTTTGTTTGTTTGTTTGTTGATATGACAGCAAAAGAACAGACACCAAAAGCAAAAATAGATAAGTGGGATTGCAACAAACTTAAAAAAATCTCTGTACAGCAAAGGGAACATTCAACAGTGTGAAAAGGCAATCTACAGTATATAGGAAGAAAATATTTGCAAACTGTATATATAAAAGATTAACATCCAAAATATATATATTTGAAAAAAACCTCATACAACTCAATACCAAAAAAGCACAAATTACTCAATTAAAAAATGGGCAAGGGACCTGAATAGATATTTTTCAAAAGAAGATATGGCCAATGAGCATATGAAAATACCAACAGGTATATGAAAGGGTGCTCAACATCACTAATCATCAGGGAAATGCAAATCAAAACCACCATGAGCTATCATATCACACCTGTTGGAATGAGTATTAGCAATAGGAATGAGTGTTGCCCAGAATGTGGAAAAAAGAGAACACTTGTACACTGTTGGTGGGAATGTTAATTGGTAAGTCAGTAAGGAAAACAGTATGAAGTTTCCCCCCAAAATTTAAAATATGGCTACTGTAAAAATCCAGCAATCCCACTTCTGGGTATATCACCAAAGGAAATTAAATCAGTGTCTAGAAGAGATATCTGTACTTTCATGTACACTGCAGAACTATAGCCAAGAAATGGGAATAAACTAGATGTGTTAAGTGGATAAAGGAAAGGTGGTATAATACATAAATACATATAATGAAATATTAATCAGCCTTAAACAACAAGGAAATCCTGCCATCTGTAACAATATGAATTAACCTGGAGGACATTATGTTAAGTGAAATAAACCAGACACAGAAAGACAAATAGTGCATTACATAACTTAAATGTGAAATCCAAAATAGTCAAACTCATAGAAGGCAGAGAATAGAATAGTGATTACCAGGGGCAGAGGGGAGGGGAAAAATGGGTCACTGTTAGTCAAAAGGTACAAAGTTTCAGTTACCAAAGATGAATAACTTCTGGAGATCTAATGAATGGCAATATTAATATAACTAACAATAGTGTACTGTATACTCTGTATGCTTGATTGCTAAGAGGGCGGATCCTAAATATTCTTACCACAACAATAATAGTATAATAATGTTAATTGCATGAGGTGATAAATATGCTAGCTTGATTGTGGTGATCACTTCACAATATATACATGTATCAAAACATCAAGTTTTTTACCTAAAATATATACAATTTTTAATTGTCAATTATACCTCAATAAAGTTAGAGAATAAAAGAAGAAAAACACAGAAATTTTATTCTGAATTTCCTCTTCGATAAAGTTTCATGAAAAAGCAAAATTTTCAATTTACAAATGTCAGAAACTTTTTTATGTTTTCTAACTTTGTTATTAATTTATAAATTTTTTGTGATCAGATAAATTTGTGTATATTGTTTCCATCTTGGCAATTAATAGGTTTTCTTTTTTAGCTTAATGTATACTCAGTTTCTGTGAGAGTTCCACAGATATTAAAAAGAGTAACATTTTGTTTTGTTTGTAGGGTAGAGTCTGAATATATATAAATTAGATTTACTCGAGATGATCTACTTTTACCTATTTTTTATTTAATCTATGATAAACTGAAAAAATGAGTTAACAAAATATTTTACCAATAATATATTTTCACTTTTTCCAAATCTTATCTCCTGCTTTTGTCTGATGAAGGTTGATGTTATATTTTGATTTTTCATATTCTAATGACTGTATTTTCCTTGTAAATGCCATCTTTTAGCATTATAAGGGGGTCTTATGTGTCTTGCTTAAGGAACTTTTAGCCTGAATTCAACCTGCCCATTTTGCAGATTATGATCTCTCCTTTGTTTTAATTTGTGGTAGGTACCTGGAATACTCTGTCATTTTTCAACTGTTCACTGCACTTTGTTTTAAAAGTCTCAAGTTAAATATTAATTTTGTTTGTTATTCACTCTGGAGTTCTTTTTGTCCTTTTGTATTTTATTTATTTCCATAGCAAATGAATTTCCTGGACAAGATGTTTTTCCAACAGGTTCATACAGGGAAAGGATCACTACGTGGGATTATCTTTGTGCCCAGGGTTTGGGGTATGAGTTGGCTTAGCCTTTACTTCTAAAATAATGAGGACTATCATCAGCTATACAGCAATTTCCATGGCAACTTGTCTGTGTCCAGGCTGCCACAGAGAAAGATAGAGCATTAAATCAGGAACCTCACTTGTATTTCTCAAAAACGAGTATTTCTAATGCATCTTGAAGTTTGTTACTTTTTAAAATAATTTGCCATGAGGTAACTTGAGAAACTCTGAATGATCCCAAAGATTTTCATAGTCCTTCTCATGAATAGAGTTTTATTATTGTAAAGAATCCCCTACGTGTGTGTGTTTGTGTGTGTATATCTCCTTTGTTGTTATAGGTTACCTATAAATGTTGATGTAACTGCAACCTCATTGTACAATCATTAATGTAGCCCATTGCTATTATACCTCCAGAATTTTCTCATAAAACAGTGTTTTTATTAAAGAAGTCACTTACTTTAGAGAACAAATTTTTTATTATTTATTTTTCCCTTAAGAATCCAAAATGTCACTTTCTGTATATTTCATATATTTCAAATGTCACTTTCTGTATATTTCATATTTAGAAAACAAATGTTATAAACTGAGAATATTTTAAAATCTCTACTTTGATCCAACTGCATAATAAAACTCCCATATTGGGAGTAATTGTCTCATTACTCACTTTTTCAGATTTTCAAAGGTGTTTTCTATGCATTTTCTAATGGCATTTAACTACAAAGGAATAAATTTCAGTTCATCATTCTATTGTTGTTATTCTGCAATAAATACTTCAGCAGGAAGAACACACGTATCCCCAGCTGAATTGGGTTTTTCATTTTTTCCCTATTAAGATTCTTCAAAAGAGAATTTTATCATTTACGTCAGTAAAACTTTACACATTGTAATATTGAGTACCTTGTGTCTTTAAACAGTACTGAAAATTGCACAGCTTCATGACCTTGGATGCCGGTTTTGTTAATGTCTTACCAAGTATGATGCCATAATGCAATTATTAGTTAAAACTCAAGGCAAAAATATAAACTTAAGGATAGGTATATTCATAATAAAAGCGGATATAAAACTATATTTTAAATTGTTTTAATCATTTCAAAAAATAACCTACTTCTTATCAAATTCAAGTAGATTTTCAGGGTTTAAAATTGATATGTATGTCTGATGACAAGCTTATGCTAGACATAGATATGGTGTCACCTCTGCTATTTCTTGTTGCTTATGCATGTATCAGCAGTGGTATACTCAATCTAGATTATTTTGTGGAAGGTTTTTTTTTAATAAAGTCATTTGCTTATTTTAAGATGACTATTTTTGTTAAAAATAGTTAAAAATGATAAATCGTATGTCTAGCCACCTGGGCACATATAGTGCAATAAGATACAACAGGCTTAAGGAATGGCCAACTGAGGGCTCACTGTCCATCATCCCAAGTTGGAAAGGCCTGACACTTTTCCAAGGAATCTCATTTAGAATAGATATGAGTTGTAACTATCTAGCATTTAGACCTACAAAGGAGAGCCATGTAAACTCATATAAATCAGCAAAGCTTAGAATCTTTCTTGTTATTTTATGTTAGAAGTTGGCAAACATTTTCCTGTAAAGTTCCCATTAGTAAATATTGCAGGCTTTGCAAACCATAAATCTGTCACAATTACTCAGTCCTAACATAGTAACATGAAAGCAGCCTTAAAAAATAGATACATACAGTCATGCACTGCATAACGATGCATAACGGTCAGCAGACCGTATATGTATTGGTGGTCCCATAAGATTAACATGGAGCCAAAAAATTCCTATTGCAGAGTGATGTCTTGTGATCCTGACCCTGCCTAGGTTAACGTGTGTACTTGTGTTTGAGAAAAAAAAAAAAAAGTTTAAAATGTAAACAAAAAAAAAAAAAAAAAAAAAATCCAGAAAATTTTAAAATAGAGAAAAAGCTTATAGATTAAGGATATAAATAAAAAATATTTTTGTACAGCTGCACAGTGTGTTTGTATTTTATTTATTTTTATTTATTTTTTTTTTTTTGAGACGGAGTCTTGCTCTGTCCCCAGGCTGGAGTACAGTGGCGTGATCTTGGCTCACTACAAGCTCCACCTCTCAGGTTCACACAGTTCTCCTGCCTCAGCCTCCTGAGTAGCTGGGACTACAGGCGCCTGCCACCATGCAGGGCTATTTTTTTTTTTTTTTTTGTATTTTTAGTAGAGACAGGGTTTCACCATGTTAGCCAGGATGGTCTTGATCTCCTGACCTTGTGATCCGCCTGCCTCGGCCTCCCAAAATGCTGGGATTACAGGCATGAGCCACCGCATCCGGCCTGTGTTTGCATTTTGTTTATTATAAGAGTCAAAAAGTTTAAAAACTTCAAGTTTATTAAGTAAAAAATTACGGTAAGCTGAGGTTATTATTGAAAAAAAAAAAAAGTGTGGCTAGTCGTGGTGGCTCACACCTGTAATCCCATAATCCCAGTACTTTGGGAGGCTGAGGTGGGCAGATCCCCTGAGGTCAGGAGTTCGACACCAGCCTTGCCAACATGGCAAAATCCCATCTCTACTAAAAATACAAACAATTATGTATGATGGCGTGCACCTGTAGTCCCAGCTACTGGGAGGCTGACACGAAAGAATTGCTTGAACCCAGAAGATGAAGGTTGCAGTGAGCCAAGATCACACCACTGCCTTCCAACCTGGGCAACAGAGCAAGACTGCATCTCAAAAAAATATTAATAAATTTAGTGTAGTCTAAGTGTTCCTAAAGTTTACAATAATGTACAAGTAATGTCCTAGGCCTTCACATATACTCACCACTCACTGATTCACCCAGAGCAACCTCCATTCATGGTAAGTGCACTATAAAGGTGTGATACACAAATACTTACCATTGTGTTACAATTGCTTACAGTATTCAATACAGTAATGTGCTGTACAGGTTTGTAGCCCAGCAGTAATAGCCTATACCACATAGCCTAAGTGTAGTGGGCTACACCGTCTAGATTTGTGTAAGTACCTCTGATGTTCACACAACGACAAAATCACCTAATGATGCATTTCTCAAAACATATCCCATTCTTAAGCGACACATAATGGAAATAGGCAAGGCCCTGTTCCAATAATACTTTATTTATAAAAACATTGGTGAGCCAGGTTTGGCCCACACACCACAGTTTGTGACCCCTGTTTGAGATTTGTTTCAAAACACACTAATGGCGGCCGGGCGCGGTGGCTCACGCTTGTAATCCCAGCACTTTGGGAGGCCGAGGTGGGCGGATCACGAGGTCAGCAGATCGAGACCACGGTGAAACCCTGTCTCTACCAAAAATATAAAAAAATCAGCCGGGCGTGGTGGCGGGCTCCTGTAGTCCCAGCTACTCGGAGAGGCTGAGGCAGGAGAATGGCGTGAACCCGGGAGGCGGAGCTTGCAGTGAGCCGAGATCGCGCCACTGCACTCCCAGCCTGGGCGACAGAGCGAGACTCCGCCTCAAAAAAAAAAAAAAACAAAAAACAAACAAAAAAAACACTAATGGCATCTCTATCATGTCTAACCTGTGCCCTACTTCCACCCCAGCAAATTATCTTGAGGTTGGTACCTAATACTTTAGAGATCACTATTCTAAATGTCTTGAAAATGAACATCACTCTATCCTGCTTTAGCATGCAATATATGAATCTTTTAATGGTTTAGTTTTTGAGGGATGTACAGGGATCGTAAAACAGTCTTGGACATGTTTCTATCAATGAGATAGGTAACATAGTTATTTCTGATAAAATGCTTTAAGCCACTTTTTAGTCACTTGAGAATTGTCCTCTTTCAATGTAAATATACATAGAACTAATTTTTCAAAAAAAGGCTGAAGAGCTTGATTTTTTAAAAGAATTAATTATTTTTGAGATAATACTATCATATTCTACAAAACTTCAAGAAGACAGGAACTTATGAAGCAAGTAATATCTTTGTTCATTAGAGAAAAATTAGCAGACAAATATGCAGTGAATATATTAATTTAGCTCTGCTTAATTGACAGACACATCAGAAAATTAGTGTTATAGCCGTATCTGATGCATTTGGTGCTCTAGAAAAAGCCTACTTTCTACTCAACCATCAAATCATACTGCTTAACTTCAAAAACTGTTTCCATTGCAACATCAAAGGGCATTTTAAGGCATTTTGAGCTCTTCTTATTAAAGCCTGCACATCTGAGACGCTTTTGTTCCATCCTGGCATTTTAAAGTCACTTCCTTCCCTGTGGTTTGGAAGTGAAGGGTGAAAATTCACTTTCTCTTCTCTCATGCTGTCCCCTCTTCACACTGCGGTTTTCTGTCTGAGTATAAGGCACCTTTGTGAACTCAGAGTACCATAGGTAAAATTACTGGAGCCTTTCACTCCATCCTGTCTTCCATCTTGCCACCTCTTTGGTAAAGCAACATTTATTTTTAAATGCAGCATTTATTTTCAGCTTTCGTTTGCTGTCTAGAACTTTAGCAGTTTAAAATCAGAGCCATAGCATTTTTGCTACAGTTTTAATTTAAATCAACACCTTGTTAATAAAATCATGAACAGTAGTAATATTTTCTTAAAGAGCGACCCCTTTATCTAAAGACATATCAACACTTTACAGACAGCATCACAGAAACCCCATGTTACTAAGAAATAGGAGATTCTGATTATCTACATTTCACTGAGATAAAGCCAATATAAATTGGTTTTGATTATATGGCAATATCTTCCTGCTTAGAAACCCAAATTTTGGAGGATCCATATGCATTTTTTCAAACAGACATATTTAAAGCAACACATCTATTTTGAATCCTGATTTGAACCAAGAAAATTTGAACTTGTGAAGTATGAAAAATTTAGCCTATGCTTAGCTATTTGAAATCCTCTATATAAAAAAAGATTTTTAATAATCACAACATAATTTTTAAGATAGAATTTGGATAACTTAGTGCTTAAAGTGTATGGTTGTCTGACAGCAAGTTTCACAGAACAGATGGCATGGATCAGCATGGAAGTATCTGATGGAGGTACACTCAAGGGAAAAGAAAGAAAAATACTCCATAATCAATCACAGTGAGCAGCAGAGGACTACAATGCTGAGTTTTACGTTTTTCTATACATATAGTTTGATTCTGGGCTTTTATTTCCCATCTGGAGGTGTTTAGGACGGAGGAGCAGTTAAAATTGAAGAAGTCAAAAATAACATAGAAAATAGGCTTCTACAATTGCTCATAATGGAAGAGAGAAAGAAGACAATATATTCAGTTGACCCTTTAGCAGGAAATCAACCCCTTTCTTCCAAAATTGCAGTGATTCTAAAGGAAAGGATAACAAGAAACATTTAAGTGTTTAGAGCCCTTTGATAGTGAGTATTTCATTTAACCATTGCAGTATCAGTCTTAACAACTAGCTATGGAAACAACCGAAGTGTCTGTTGATGGATAAATGAATAAATAAAACGTGTTAAACAATGAAATATTATTCAGCCTTAAAAAAGAAAGAAATCCTGCCATTTTCAATAACATGAATGAACTCCAAATATATTATGCCAAGTGAAATGAGCCAGTCACAAAAGGACAAATATTGCATGATCTCACTTTAGTGGAATCTAAAATAGTCAGAATTACAGAAGCAAAGAGTAGAATGGTGGTTTCCAGGGATTGGAATGGACTTTTGGTTGAAATGGATGTTTTGTTGTTTTCAATCTATTATTGTCTTAATAAGAGATTTAAGTGAAAAGGAAAAATGTTGTTTAAAGGGTATAAACATTCAGTTATCAAAGGAATAAGTTCTGGAGAGCTAATGTATAGCATGGTGACTACAGTTAATAATATTTTATTTTTTACTTTAAATTTGCTGAGAATAGATCTTATGTGTCCTCATCTCTTCTCCCATATACGTGCACACAGTAACTAGTACATTAATAGTTACATTGATTAATTCGAGTGTGGTAATCATTACACAATGTACACATACATCAAATCATCCATTTTACACCTTAAATATGTACAATTTTTTTTTTTTTTTTGAGACGGAGTCTCGCTCTGTCGCCCAGGCTGGAGTGCAGTGGCGCAATCTCGGCTCACTGCAAGCTCCACCTCCCAGGTTCACGCCATTCTCCTGCCTCAGCCTCTCGAGTAGCTGGGACTACAGGCGCCCGCCACCATGCCTGGCTAATTTTTTGTGTTTTTAGTAGAGACAGGGTTTCACCGTGGTCTCGATCTGCTGACCTCGTGATCCGCCTGCCTCGGCCTCCCAAAGTGCTGGGATTACAGGCGTGAGCCACCGCGCCCGGCCAAATATGTACAATTTTTATGAATTATACTGCAATAAAGATGAAAGCACTTGGAAAAAATTTAAAGAAATTATACTTTAAAAAAAATCACAAATACGTATTAGTATGGGTTCCATTAGAAATGGTGATTAGTAGCCCCATTTTTGTAGGATAAAATCGAAGTTCAGTAAGGACTGATTTTTTCAAAAATCACAAGAGCCCATGTTCTTGCCATTGAATTCTATTATCGTCTTTTTCTCTTTTTCAGGAAGTAGGAAAGTCAATGGCTACAGTAACTAGCCACAAGGATAGGGTTCCTCAATGATCAGAGGACCCAAGGACGAGACGTGTCACTTCTGTTGCAGTAGGAGTCCACAGAATGTGCAGCCTGAGTGTAAAGTGGACAGCTTTTAGTGAGGAAGTACACGGGGTGCAGAAAAGGTTACAAAGAGGAGCAAAAAGGCAGAGACCACGGTCCAGAATATTGAGAACTTACTAGAATCTAAGCTCCATGAGGGAGGGATATCATCTTTATTTCCTGGGAAATCACCGAGGCCTATTGCAGAGCCTGGCACAAATGTGAAATGCCTGAATATTAAGTGTAGAGGAAAGGGGGATAAGTAGACAGAGAAGTAGCAACACCATTCAGCATAAAACCACAGCACTCACTACTCAGCATTGCGGAGACCACATGCTCGTAATGTTTTCTAGTTTTGTCTTTCTTGTAGTCCTGTGTTCTGTGTTCCTTCTGTCAACTCAGGCAGCTAAAGATCAATTCCATCCTCATGTTTCTGGATTAAAATGTTAAAGCAGAATTTCAAAAAGAAAGGAAAAAGTAGAGTTTGGGTTTCAAAATACATTTTAGAAACTCATGGCAGAGTTAATACTTTGACAGAGAAAAAATTGGGTTTCAAAAGCCTAGGAGCTAGGACATCAAACCTCTGGAAAAGAACATAATTAATCAGAGTAAGAATGTGTGAACTGTGCTGGGACTGAGAGCAGGAGGATGGAGGGAACAGAGGAAAACAACAAGATCAGAAGTCTCAATAGGACTAGGCAAGGTCCCTATGACCACTGTCAGCACTGAGCTGACTCCCAGGGTGAAAGTGGTGGTGGTGAAGATAATCCCTGATCAATCTGGGGAAGAAGAGATTAGAGAGAATTTTTCCAGCGATTGCCAAGTAAATCTAGAATAAATGGACCAATTCACAAGTTCCCCTGTGGCTAGTCTGGTGTGGAAATCATAGACTAGAAGTGGCTGCTGGGTGTGTCTTGGCAGAAAGCCTTTTACAAGAAGAGGGAGGGGACTCTGACAGATGTCATTTTGAGACATCTCAAAAGAGATTTTCAAAAACTAGATGGATTTTAAAACTGCAAGAGATGCTCTGAGTATAAGAGCTGTTCCATTTCAGAGAATGGTAGAAAATTATACTAAGCGAGTAAGTATAAGTTGCTTGAAAATGTGTTACTTGACTGCTGCCTGCAGATTTGTGACTTACTGTAAAGAGATAGGATTACCTTTATAAAAGCACATAAAAAATAAATGGCCATGCTCTTCTTGATTCCTATGGCAGTCAGGTAGTCAAAGTACCATATCTTTGTTAGGAAAACAGAATAGACCATGGTTTTATCATTTTGGTGTAACATTTTCAAGTGGAGATACAATGCATACAAACATCAGCTAATTACAACTTTATTGATTCGAAAAGCGTGTAGATATCTTTGAATTTAAAAAAAACTTTCACAATTTTGAAATTCTGAACAAATTATGTACATATAAGATATGCTGGTTTTTTTGTTGTTGTTTTTTGTTTTTTGGTTTTTTTTTGAGACAAAGTCCCACTCCATTGCCCAGGCTGTAGTGCAGTGGCAGTGACGCAATCTTGGCTCACTGCAACCTCCGCCTCCCAGGTTCAAGCAATTTTCCTGCCTCAGCCTCCCAAGTAGCTGGGATTACAGACACATACCACCACACCTGGCTAATTTTTGTATTTTTAGTAGAGACGGGGTTTCACCATGTTGGCCAGGCTGGTTTGGAACTCCAGACCTCAGGTAATCTGCCTGCCTTGGCCTCCCAAAGTGCTGGGATTACAGGCCTGAGCCACCAAGCCTGGCCTGAGATATGTTTTTATTATAGCATTACAACTTTTTAGTGTTACAAAATCTATACATTTAGATACATTAAATGAAGCATTTATGTTGTTCATGCTTAAGGAGTATTATATTTTTAAGTGATCATACAGTTTTTAATATACTGGCCTTTTGTTCTTTTGAATCTATTATTGTCTTAACAAGGGATTTAAGTGAAAAGTTTGATGTTCTACAACTAAATTATTTTCTTATACAGAGCCTTTTTAAGTCTCACATCACTTTCCAGAGAGAGATTTAAAAGGCAAAAATTATCCCCAAAGTTTATTGCAAGGATTAACCCAGAGTCTTTTATAATTATGAAACACATGAATGAAATATGGTGTCCTCTGCACTTGAAGAAAGCTGAGACAGTAAATCCAGAAACAGGGAAGTGCAAAGACATGTTCACCTTCATTATTAAAAGTATCTTCATTTAAATTTTAGGTTGCCTTGTTAGCCTTCTTATTCAGTATATTTACAGCAGAAATAGTTGACAAATTTACCAATGTGAAAAAGAAATAAAAAGTAACTTAAGTAGCAAATGCCAAGACGCTTTAAAAAACTACTAAATATGTATGTGTGTGTATTTAATCATCTTTTGCATACACACATATATTTAATTTTGAAAATAAATTATCTCTTAGGGGTTTTAATTTAAGGCAAAGGAAAACAAAATTATAGTTATTCAGAGGGACATAATGGCAATAAATCATATTGATGATTTCTCAATACAAATAGGAAGTGAATAGAAACTGACTTTTAAAGAAAGGGGAAAAAAATATTCTCTACCCAAAATTGCTCTATGCAAATTGCAGGCATAGACACACACACAGGCACACACACACCTGCACATCAAAGTAAACCCCGTAGAGCTGGGTATTTGTCATGATGTTGACTTAAACAATAAATTAAGACTTTCCATCTCTCCAAACATGTGACCTAAATAATACTTGTTTTTCCCCCTCTTTTCTGAATCATCTAATCATCAAATATCAGGGCTCCAATAGTATTTAAAGACATAAACACAGAATTTCAGGATACAAGGAGACCTTCAATAGTGCATTGTACTCCACTCTCATTGTGCGGGTGAAGACAATAAAGTCCAATACCAGGAATGACTTAATCCAACAATATGGATTTTAAGAGTTATACAAACCATCTGACTCTTTCAAATTTCTCTTTTAGTTGATTGTCTTGGAACCTAATAATTGGGGAAGCATAGTAAGAAAGAAGAAATATCTAGAAAGGCGAAAAGCCATAATTTTGCCGACATATCTGGAATCAGTGAAAATGTACATTCCTTATCAAACAGAGCTACCATGAGTAGAAGCTACATGGGACAATATTTGGAATATGACGAATTCCAAAGATAGAGTTTTACCTTCTTTTTTTATGTCAAATAGGGAAAAGTTCTTAGTTAAAACACAAAAAGAAGGCACCTAATCAATGTTGATTGAACTGAATTGCCCTTGGCAGGGATAAAGTAATAAGCTTCATTATTCATAGTATTGGAGCAGAGAGTGCCAGGAGATGTTCTAGTCCAGGGTTTCTCAATGCCAGCATTACTGCCATTTGAGGCTGGATAATTCTTTGCTGTGTGGGAAGGTACTGGGCATTGTAGGATTTTTGGCATGATCCCTGGCCTCCACCTACTACATGCTAGTAGCACCCCACTTTCTCAGTTGTAAAATCATCTCTGGTTGAGAATCACTGATCTGGTGCCATCCCCTCATTTCACTGATGAGATTCAGGTTTCACAAATGCACAGAGTAGAGGTGATTAAGCAGAAAGTCACAGCCAGAATACACACTTCAAAACCGTTTCCGCAAAACCAAGCTGCCCTAGCTTTCCTTTGGTTCTATTATACATAAAAATGAATCAAGTCATCAGATCCTGCCTAAATGTGGTTTTTGACATGGGAAGGTTAAACTAGCTTGACTCTACCATGCCTTGCAATGTGCCAGTCTTCAACTGCATGCAATTCATGGAGACCTAAGCTTAAGAGAGAGAAAAACAACTCTGTTTTTCTGAACTTAACCCAATGTAATAAACATCATATAAACTTGCTCTCCTTTTGCAGATAAAATATACTAAACCTCCCAACCTTATTTTTATTGATTTTTATTTTTATTTTTCGGGACAGAGTCTCACTCTGTTGCCCAGGTTGGAGTGCAATGGTGGGATCTTGGCTCACAGCAACCTCTGCCTGCCAGGTTCAAGCGATTCTCCTGCCTCAGCCTCCTGAGTAGCTGGGATTATAGGCACCCGCCACCATACCCAGCTAATTTTTTGTATTTTTAGTACAGATGGGGTTTCACCATGTTGGCCAGGCTGGTCTCGAACTCCTGACCTCAGGTAATCCACCGCCTCAGCCTCCCAAAGTGCTGGGATTACAGGCCTGAGCCACGGCCCTCCCAACTTTATTACATAAAAATAATTAGACAAGTCAGCTCCTGGTAAGCTGTTTATTTACTTACCAAAGGTAGTTTTTTATTTTCAAGAGAAAGTAAGGTTAAAAAAAATTAAAGATCTTAAGGTTCATAAGGAAAATTGATATTTGGCTGTCTGAGCTACAATAAATTAAATTCCACTTAGGATGCCCTTATTTGAACATTAGAACATTATTTTTTAAAAACTCTAAAACCTACCAATAATCCCATCCCTAAAGAAACACCAACTTTGAACTTAGAAATTTAGTATAGGTCTCCCTTTCCATGAAGTCTTTGAAATAGATAAAAATACATTTCTTTTTTAAGAAATTCTTGGGGTTTTCTTTCTATACATTTATTTTAAATGATTTGCATCACTAGCTTGATTCTGTTCTACATAGGCTGAACTTCACAAGCTGTCCTTTGTTTTATTTTAGTGGAATTCAAAACACAGTTTGAGTACCAGCTTTAGCTCTTTGCTTCTCCTATGCCTTCTCTTGGTTGCTCTTCTCATTAGGATTTATTGTTTTTCCTGCCTAAATTGCTTATTTTAAGATATTTTATCTTGGGTCACAGAAAGGAAGAGAAGGTTCTCAATTATCTTCATATAACTCATCTTCAAACTTATATATCTTGTCATATTTTAGGTCTGTCCTCATTCAACATCTGTCTATAACACACATTTTAAAATATATGCCAATATCTCCAAGGTTGAGAGACTGTAAAATGTTTTTAAACACATTAAACTTAGCATTCATATTCAAATACCCCCAATTTTCATTATGTTCTCCTCTATGCATTCTACCTGGATCTCACGTCTCATGCGCCAAAACAGATGTACAGTATAGAAAAGAAAATCACAAGCCAATATATTTGATTGCATTTCCTAAGCATACTTATTAACAGCTATCACACAAAACATTTTAAGGCAGTTGTAGAATTGAAACTGTGTAGGGAGGGAGGGAGGGAGGGGATTACTGTAAGCAGTGTATTTGGAGAGGGGCACTAGTTTCATCAAAAGTATCTTATGTATTATAAGACAATTTGGTACATAAACTGGCAAATAAAAATGTCTTTAAGATTCTCACCCACATGCGAAAGGTATGTGATTGTTACCATCTGTGGTTCTATACACAGGCTAATCTTGTCTCAAAATTTGAGGAGAAGGTTTGAGATAGAGACTCTTGTGAAATAAAACATATGAATGCATCTTTTTTCCTTACAAACAAACAATTATTTTTTAAGAGATGGAGGTCTTCTTTAGTTGCTCAGGCTGAAGTGAAATGGCACAATTATAGATCACTGCCACCTCGAATTCGTGGGCTCAAGCTATCCTCCCGCCTCAGCCTCCTGAGTAGCTGAGACTACAAATGCACACCACCACACCTGGCTGATTTTTAAATTTTTTGTAGAGATATGGTCTCCCTATGTTTCCTAGGCTGGTCTCAGACTCCTGGGCTCAAGCAATCCTTCTACCTCAGCCTCCCAAAGAGCTGGGATTACAGGCGTGAGCCACGGCACACAGCCAACAAACAAAATTTTTGAACTTTCTAATCTCAGAATAACATTTATTTTGGATATTACTTAAAATTATTTTTACATAGATGTCCTCTCTCTCTTTTGAAATGTTGTTGCTTAATACCTTTCAGATAAAACCAATAAAGAATTAAAAAATTCTATTTTAACAAAGACGTTTTTTTTTTGAGACGGAGTCTCGCTCTGTCACCCAGCCTGGAGTGCAGTGGCACGATCTTGGCTCACTGCAAGCTCCTCCTCCTGGGTTCACGCCATTCTCCCACCTCAGCCTCCCGAGTAGCTGGGACCACAGGCGCCCGCCACCACACCTGGCTAATTTTTTGTATTTTTTCAGTAGAGACGGGGTTTCACAGCGTTAGCCAGGGTGGTCTCGATCTCCTGACTTCATGATCCGCCCACCTCAGCCTCCCAAAGTGCTGGGATTACAAAGACCTATTTTTAAACTGGAGCGTACTTTGTATGAGAGGTTCTAAATATGGCAGTGGCCAAGCTCCCTTTAATAAATATACATAGGAACATCATGTGTTAACAAAACATAGAACGTATTTGCATAAAACTTTCAAATGGTCATCGTTTCCCAGTAGAGTGGGATATGATGAGACACTACATATCCACCAACTATTTGTTAAGCAAATAATGCTTCAGACCATTATGATAGAAGTGGCAAATAGATCTTCTTTGGGTGTTTGCTGTTTTAAAAGCAAGTAAAAATGTCTTTAAGATTTTTACTCCTACATAAGGCAGCTGAAGAGGGGCATGGAAAAGAAATTCCCGTGAGCAACTGACAGTTGCAACAGAATAATCTAAAGCATAGGTTACAATTTTCCAAACTTGATGTATACATAAAATCAAGAGAAAAGAAATGTCAAAAAAGGGGGGGGGTGCAGAGGTGATGGAAATTCTATGTATGAAGAAGTGAGCCTACCTAACTATATTTTGGAGGAAAAGGCAAATATTGTCTCAAAAAGACAAATTTTTAAAAAGATATATACTAAGAAACTAGTTTATTGTGCTGATGATAATTTGTCTATTATGTATAAAACATAACCTGTTTATGCTAAATTGTCTATTAGCTCTTTCATATGAAGGAAGGAAGCAAGGCAAAATAGAGAAAACTCACAAGGACTTCAGTCCTTAAATTTAAAAAAAAAAAAAAATGGCAAAACTTAGAAAAGCCAAATCTCTGTTCATAAACCTTCCCGAAGAAATGTAGCACTGCAAGAAATTGCAGCTTTCCTCTCATTAAAACAATCTAGCAAGCCACTAATTCATCTCTACACCTAAAAAGGTTCATTCAAACATTTACCCCAAAATATTTCTCAATCAAATATTAGCAATTATAAAAGACAATTTTATGACAGAAGAATATGGGCCATCTTGATTGAGAAACAAATGTTGAAAAGTGGTAGTTTGTGGCAAAGCCAGAGTTTTTCAGAGACAGTAAAAGGCAGTATTGTCAGTTTCGCCTATGACAAAGGTATTCGCCCTGTAATATTAACATGTGGGTGACATAAAGAAGGGAAGTTGAAGGTCACAGTTGAAATACAACTTGATGAATCATTAGATAGAAACCTGAAAGTCACTGACATAATCATCAAAGTTGAATGTCAAGCATAGTCATTTTGGTAGGGAAGAGAGGCAAATCAGATGTCTAAAAAAAACTCAGAAGAAAAGCGGGAATGAAATACTACAAGGAAAATTCTCTATAATTACCCTTTTGTGTTCTCTGTGAGGTAGCACAGAGGAAATTCTCTAAATGGTCATCTTCACAGAAAATATGTTCCCTCTCCCATTTAACAGAGTAGAAGAAAAATAAATTTTAAGAGGCATACATGCTGGAAAGTGTTATTTCTCACAAACGGAAAAAAAAGAGAAATATTTCTAGGAAAATCAGATGAAAAAATATTCTCCTTTTAATTCTATCCAAAACCTTTTTTCACACATTTCCTTAGGGCTTTAAGAAAGTAACAATATATCTAATACTATGAGTTGCATTATTAATTTATAAAGAAAGAGAGGATTTTTACATAGCACTTTATGTAAATGAGGTGAGTTATTGCCTTTTTATGTTAAACCAAAAATCTTCAATGAAATCCTCTTTATCTAATTACACATATTAAATGATCAGAAAACAATCAATATATTTTGCAAATTCATAAATAGTCAGAATAAACTAAATACCATTCAGCTCTTTAGTATCTTCATTCTCATCAGGAAATTGCTTTTCTGAGCCTGTATGTCTTCTGGATGCCCAATAGTCCAGTGAATTTTGCTAATTATTTTCCAGCTCTACCTTTAGTTATCAGTAAAAATATGCTTTAAACACACCACCATAGTTTTTAAATCCATAGATTTATGGCAAAGTGTGAGGACATTTTGTAATAACTGAAAAGCACCACAAATTGGCACAATAATAAATTAATTGAATAACGAATGAAGATTAATCATTAATTAATAATGAATGAAGACAATTTCAGAAAAGCATAATCTTCATTTTGAAGGTTTTGTTTTTTTAAAAAAAAATCTAATATACAATGATGCTTCCTGGCCTGTGCCACTTTGATGTAAAAGTTGTTGGCTAGTAAATTTCAATTACTTGATTATGCATTTGGTTTCAAACTTGGCTGTTAGAACTCAGCAGCTGTTTCCTGGCAAATTTTCAGCTCATAATCAGGTCAAAAGGCTGCCCAGCTGCACCTTTTTGAACTACAGTAAATACATTTCTGTCTAGTCTCATTATCATCTTTAGTGTCTGACATTTTGTAACAGAATTTTGAAATCATATTTTATGGCAGTGAAGCTGCTAGGAAAAATTTATTGACTTAACAATCCCATCCAACATCTCCTGTCATGTGGAACTGTCCCCAGTACAAGGCAGATTAGTGAAGGTGAGCTACTTCCATTTGGCCCAACTGTCTGGCTAAAGAATTTTCCATTACATGGGTGGATGAGATCAGCTGAGTTTGGAACCATTCAATTTATTCTGTGGCAGCAGTGTAAGAGAAGACAATAGTGACTAGAACTGAATTTGAGTACACTTTCTTCTATTGAGGTTCTGATGAAGTAGCAATGCTGAGATTATACATTTTATTATTCAAGTTATTTTTGAAGAAGATGTAAGCATCTACCCTTGAGAGCTGTTTTGGTATCTCTCCACTGTAGATTCTGGACACAATGAGATGATAGTTAAAGCTCAACATGGAAAGGCCAGTTGACAGTACATGCCGTTTCCCAGGTGTTCAGTGGCCCCAAAGTTCTGTCTTATCTTTGCCTTTCATGCCAGGTCAATGAATAAGGCCAGGGGACCTTTGGAATTCACTTTTAAGTGGTATGCTAGACTTCTTTCAATTCTGACAGTGCATTGTCTGCTATTACTTCTCATGTTCCACATTCAAATGGGGATACAAATGAGGATAAATTGGTTAGAAGAAAATACAGATAAGATTAGGTCTGTGGTAACTTAACATTTGCAAAATAGGTCAAATTTTCAGCCAAGTATTTAGAAATAAATAGATTTATGTTGTAATGTAAAAAGAGCTTTAAACTTACTTTATAGTCAGAAAAAGCAATGAAAAGAAATGGCAATTATTTTTAATGACAAGAATTTTCTGCATTTGAAAATGGAATTTATCATTTCAGTAGACAGTACATGTCATAAATTACAGGTAGATTAACTCGATACTCTACAAGGAGTCTTGCTTGAAGTAAAATGCATGAATTTAAAATTATACTCACACAGAAGAATAAAGTTATCTTCCAGTATTGGATCATATTTTGAACAATGTAGGTTATATGGATAATATGTTAAATTTAACTGTTAGTGGTTTGATTTTCATATAACTGCTAAATTATTTTTATAAACATTTTATAATTATCCCATACTGTCTAAAACTTCATACTAAAAGCCACTAAAATATTAGTGTCATGCAAGCAATAGATATTTCATAAGTGCTTTTGTTAATGATAAAAAAAAGTTTTCCCCACAGGAGTTTCCATTTCTGTTATGTATGGAATTAGTGAAGGCAACCTTATATATCAACAAGATTTCCCTATTTAATTTAATTTGAGGTCTATATTTTATTCCACAAATTAAAATCATTGCCTCTAATTATCATTTTTGATCATTTTGATCATATCAGTGCCTTCTAAAAAAATCAGACTTATAAATCATAGCCTTCTCACAAAGTGTATATAAATCGATGGAAAATATTTTCATCTGAATTTTGTAAATAAAAACTAGAACTAATCATAAAAAGTATTTGTAATGAACTTTTTCAAGGTTACATAGGGATTTCAGACTCAGTTATGGTTAATCATAGATTTTAAGTAATGCAAATTTTAGTGTTTAAAGGATCCTTAGAAGGTACCTAATCTGAACACCTCATTTTGTGCATTAAGAAACTGAAGCCAGCCGGGCGCACTGGCTCACGCCTGTAATCCCAGCACTTTGGGAGGCGGAGGCTGGCAGGTCAAGAGTTTGAGACCAGCCTGGCCAGCATGGTGAAACCCTGTCTCTACTAAAAATACAAAACTTAGCCGGGAGTGGTTGGCAGGCGCCGGTAATCCCAGCTACTCAGGATGCTGAAGCAGGAGAATCGCTTGAACCCAAGAGGCAGAGGTTGCAGTGAGCCGAGATGGCGCCATTGAACTCCAGCCTAGACAACAGAGTGAAACTCCATCTCAAAAAAAAAAGAAAGGAAGGAAGGAAGGAAGGAAGGAAGGAAGGAAGGAAGGAAAGAAACAAAGAAACAAACAAACAAACTGAAGCCTAGAGAGATGAAACCACTTGCCCAGGGTCACAGAGCTAACACGTCAGATAAGAGATTCTTTATGTTTTATAAATATAAATATAAATGTAAATATAATTTATATTTTCAAGAATATTGTTAGTTATTATTTTCAAACTAAAATTTTAAAAGCATAACACTTTATATTCCTTTATAAATCTATTTTATTATGGATTATAAAATATGATGATCTTACATGTCCTGACTGTATTCAGAAAGTTTTCTGAATATCTTACATTGCTTATTAATTTCATATTTCAATCTCTCAATAAAATATATAGCCCATACTATTTGCTGCATTTTAATATGACAAAGATTTAAAATCTCTGCTATTCATTATGAAGTTTTATATTGCATAAATGTGTATTTTCATATTTTTCACAAATATAAAGCACCATTGACAATTCTCCATTATACCTCCTTTAACATATATAATGTATAAGGAGAATCTAGTATAGACTTTTCAAACATAAACAAAATGAACAACAAATCCTAAATATGACTTGAGCCCCGATTCTGTCACTATTACTTCCCAGTCTGAGAGACTGCATCGTCTCTGTTAATATGAATCTAAACAGAACTTTTGTCAACTTCAATATACCAATCTAAAATATTCCATCTCTTCAAAAGGAGGCAAGATTTTATTTTATTTTTTGAGACAGGGTCTTGCTCTGTCACCCAGGCTGGAGTGCAGTGGCATGATTATTTGCTCACTGGAGCCTCGACCTCCTGGGCTTCAACAATTCTCCCACTTCAGCCTGCCAAGTAGCTGGGACCACAGGCACACACCACCATACTCAGCTATTTTTTTTTTAATTTGTTGCAGAGATGGGGTTTTACCATGTTGCCCAGGCTTGTCTCAAACTCCTGGGGTCAAGCAATACTCCTGCCTTGGCTTCCCAAAGTGCTGGGATTACAGACATAAGCCACCGTACCCAGCTGGAAGCAGGATTTTAGAAATAAGAATGCAACACCTATATGACCCATCCAATCAGTGATTTCATGATGTCTTCATAGAGGGTAACACCTTGGTCCCCAAAACAATACCAGCACTAGATAGACAGGTTTTAGGAAAAAAAAAAAAAACACATTAAAATGCTTCAAAATATTATTCTTGAATTATTTAGGAACTTCCATTTATTGTGCAAGCATTTTTCATTACCAAATATATTCCAATCAAATGAACATGTTCTTACACGTGCTATATTCATAGAGACATCTTTATTTTATATAGTCATTTATCAAAATAGCAAACATTTTCTCTTGTATGTGCTCACCTGTTCAGAAAAGAGGTCGCTGTTATCTTCCAAGTATTTACTGAAAGGGTTGGGTTCATAGACTTCATCCTCATTTTTCAGTAATATTCTGGATTTTACAGGTACTGGGCGAATTACTCCAGGCTTAGTCTTCATGAATGTAAAATAAATATTAAAAAAGCAGGAAAAGAACACTGTTAAAATGAACAAATATGTGTATTTTTCAGTCATTCAATGCTGTTCTCACAGAAAATTATATTTTTTAATTTTAAAATGATTTCAAAAATGCATAAAAACAGCCTGAAGTCAAATGATTTTAACTAATGTAAGTTTAGTTAAAATTTAACTATAGCAGCAATCAGTTCATAAAGATCTACTATTGTAACATTCGAAATGCAAACATGTTCTACTCTTGCTGGTGCATTTGGTCAGCAAATATTTCAAGTATTTCATTTGCTCAATATTTATTGAGAGTCTTCTCTGTGTCAGGCAGCATTCTGGGCATGATAGCATAGATGACTTTGGTATATCCACCAAGTCCATGACAACTTCCTTTTTCTGGAAACTGCTCACCCTCCATGCCCCAAAATCTACAAAGCTGGGCCCCCAGATGCCATGTTCATATTATGAACTAGGGTGGCTTTCTGACCTAAAAGAGTGGAGGGTGGGTGGCAAATAGATTGTCTCTCCCAATAACATGGAACAGGGATTTAAACTGCTCTGCAGTAACTGTGGGAGACTGAAATTAAAGTATGTGATGTAGAAGCTACAGGAAAGCCTTAACATGACCTAAAAAGCAGATACGCTGAGATCAAGAAGGATATAGCAAAGTGCATGGAGGGGCAGCCCAGAAAGGAGAGATACCAGAGAGCTTTCCAGAATTGACTCCCCAAACATTCCGGAGGCCTACATGAATTTCCTGTCCTGACGTTCTTTCCTTTTCTTTTACACTAGATTCCCCCCCACACACCTTTTCATTTAACTCAACTTCGGTAACTTGCAATCAAAAGAATTTTAGCTAATACATCAGTCACTCAAGATTCTTAAGCTTGTACCCAGTGTCAATTTGACAAAGAGAGACCGGGGGAGAACTCTAGTTTGGGGTAATTTCAAAATGTGATGTTTCACAAACACCAAAATCTTGTTACCCCGTAAAATGTCACAGAAAGATTGATGTTTGCAAAAACATCCCAAGCAATAATTTAATAAAAAACTGTGATGCTCTTTCTGTTTAAGCACTTTTGCTGCAATCATTCCTCTCAACCCCATTTCCTTTTGGAAAATGGTAAATTAGCTCTTTTCAGTCAATGCTGATGCTCACAAGTTAAGCCTTAAGGGACTACATCTATCTCTCTGCTCTATAAAGCACCTGATATATTTTGAGTCTTGAATAAATGTCACTCTGCAATACTTTCTTCAACAGATATTTGGTCTTTCATGTATATGACAACTGGGGGAATACAGATTGAGACAAGTCTCTATCTTCCCCAGACTGAGAAATATCTCCCAATTAAGAAACTCTGATTTTTCTCAAGGGGAAAAATGAACAAGTAACATCCAATTGTGCATGAAGTCATGCCATAGAGTATACACATAAGAACAATATTCCTCCATTAAGTGCTGGAAAAAAAAAAAAAAAAGTCCAGGCAGTTCCTGATTTCTATAGCCACCTGCAATTATGGAGGTGCCTGATATCTGGGCCATGATCCTAAGTTGTCCACACCTCTGTCTCTTTTTTTCATTTGACTTCCTGCTTCATTTCTTCTTTCTTCTTCTCCTATTCCTGCACTTTCTTCTTCTCTTCTACTCCCTTGTGAGGCAGAAAATAAATGCAACTCTAGGACTCAGGGGCTACAAGGCTCTAAAACCAACATGGTACTTTAGGGGCTAAGCTTGTTGTCACTATGCAGAAAGATGAAAGCAGGGAGGAGAAATCTAACCAGGAGCACTTTGGATGGTAGGACAACCTCTGCCAGAGAAACATGACTGCCTGGGTACCTTTGTTGCAAGCAGGTAGATGTTTGGGGTTATTCTGGCCTAGAGCCTTCCACTCAGATCATCTGTCTTGGGATCAGTCCTTTCCAGGGTGACATCAGAAGACAGACTCTTCTGGTTGGTTGGATATCAGATACATTCAGTATCAGAGTCTGTTACTGATGCTTCATATTTGCTTCTCTACCAGTTTTCATGCTCTTTAGTTCTTATGAGTTTCCTGGATTTGGTGGTTGTCTCTGACAATTAGATAATGATTTTTGCTCCATTTCCTCCACTCTACCAGATTTTCCACATGTTCTTTTCTTAGACTCTGTGTTCCCAGGTTTGGGCTATATGAAGTCTCTGAGTCTTCCTCATTCTATTTACTTACTTGGTCTTCATATGGTTTCCCTGATTTTTACATTGTATATATTCCCTTTTTCTTTAGTCCTGTTCTTTGCTCCAACAACCTTAATTTGTTGTTACCCAGTAGTCAATACTTCATAGATATGGAAACCAACTCTAGGCGAAAGATGACTACACATAGTTTGCCTTTGACATTGTTCATACTTCTCATCCTATAATCTTTAACCATACCTTTCAAACCCAACCATCTCTCAGTATTGGTCCAGTTAAAAATCTAACCCTAGTGTCCCAGTTCTGAACCTCATGCACCCTCCACAAACCTTGGTATACTAACAAGTCATCTGTGTGGTAGCCTCTGCACCTTCCTCATGCCTTTTCACATGCTTCAAAACTAGCTTCAAAATCCTTGAGGACCCATTGCAGCTAATGACACTATCATTGTCTCATAGACACAGATTTTATATTCTATCAATATAGAATCAAAAACTGAACTCAATATTTTAGATAGATCATCTCATCAATTTCTTATAAATTCTGTGGGAGTTTTAAAGGTAATAAGTCACATGCCAAAGTCATGCAGTTAATATGTTAAGGTTTAAATCCATGTTTGGTCTGATCATCATGCCTGTGATTTTTATCACTTCTATGCTGATTCCAGGGAGGAAGAGAGACATCATAGAACAGACAGAAGTTTGAAATCTTTGTTAAATATCCACCTCTCTGTAACTTATCCTATCTAATCAAAAACAAAGCTCATGTAGTTTTTATATTTTTTATTCCTTTAAAATATATTGTTTCTCTGTTTTATTTCCACTGTCAACTGTCTCATCCTTGATTTTGGCCATTGTTAACTCATTCTATGCCATTTTACTTTCTTTTCATTAGCCATCCTAAATATTCTCAGAACATTTAGGACCTAGTGTTATCTAATGTTTTCAGTTCCTGGTGACTGTACACATCCACACATCCACTCTCTTCACACACACACAAACACACACACACATATACACACACACACACAGAGACACACACACCTCTTCACCACCTCCTAAAATACTCCATAATTTGCGTGGCCAAGACATCAAATTCCCACTGTGTCTCTGGATTTGGTTAAAAATTTACTCTCATGAAGTAGCATAATATTTTAGAAGGAGAGAAACATGGACATAGATTTTAGTTTTTGCAATGTTGTTAATAAACTGTATTACCTTGGAAAAGCCATCCCACCTGTGTAGACCTTCTGTTGAAGGGTTGTAATTCTAATACATGACTATGTCCTTTAATAATGGGTAATGACACATTTTATTACTTACCTTTCTGACCCCTCAGGAATTATACCACATAGAGTTACAGCAAAAGGCTTGTTTCTGCATATTCAAACCCATCATCCAAACAAGGGTCTCAAAGGGCCACTTAGAAAGTCTATAAAACAGCATATGTGAAGCAACTGGCACTGTTGTCATCACACATAAGTCTCTCTTGGAATATTAGTTAACTTCCCCTCTATTCTTCCTCATACCTTGTTTCACAATGTCAAATGGTGATGCAATCTACATTTGCAATAGAAAGTTAACTAATGTTCTATCCAATTAAGACATTGTCTGCTAGCGCTTTGACCCTTAGAATGAAGGCTGTAGACCAGTATCAGCATCATCTGAGAACCTGTTATGAGTGCCAAAGCTCAGTGCCTGACCTAAGCCTACTGAATCCGAATCTGCATTTTTAAAAATCCCTAAGTGATTCATGTACACATTAAAAGTTGAAAGACACTAGACTTGAACTCAGTACATTAAAATGTGCTGCTCATGTAGAGATAGATCTTTCTTAGTCTATCATTCCGGAGACATCCATTTGGCCTTGTCTTCTGTCTCCAGACCGAAGGAGAGGCTTTAAAACAGACTATGCTTTATTAAATCCTAATCTACACTGCACCTTTGCGTGTAGTGATCTTTGCTGATACCTTTGGACTTCAAGTAAAGGTTCTCTTGAACAACTTCTCTAATTCTGAACAATTTAATTTGTTACATCTGTGTCCAAACAAACACAGAGGAAATCAGATTTATCAAGTTAGGGGAGTCTATAAAACTGAACTACTATAAGATTGTCATTGTTCAGCAATATTACAACTAAACTAGCCTTAAGAGGCCCTGCTTTCATTTTTATCTACTATAGAATCGATAGAATAGTCAGACTCATGACTGATAGGTGCAAATGGCCATCTAATGATGCCAGAAAAAGCAGTTTTGTAATTTTCTTTCCAGCCTATGTGGAAAAATTAAAAAGGTAATGACTCTCATAGCCAGCACAAAGGGCACAAGAAGAAAAATGAGAAGATTCTCCAAATCGGAAATATCAATTCATGAATGTACTGAGAATTGATTTACACTGGGTATAGACATTTCTTAAGTGCCGGAAAGACAAAATAACTGTTTTGCAACTCTGAAGCACACCTCTACCAGATGTTCACTGGAGACATTTTGCCAGTTAAGATATAGTCTATGTCAGGAACTATAGTGTCTATAGAGATAAAAAGATACACCCCCTGTTTTCAGAGGGCTCACAATCCAGTTGAGTAAATCACAAGACAACCACAGGATAAGTCGAGTCATGTCACTCATCTCCTAAATGATGTCCGTCAGTTCTACATCAAGTCAAGTCAACTCTCCTCTGAAAGCTCTCTAATGCCTCATCTTTTTACTGAGAGTAAAGTTCAAAGCCCTGGTAGTGCCTACAAAGCAATGCCTATAAGGGTGCTGTATGACCTGATCTTTCATATCCCTAACCAGCCTCTCTTTTTCCAATCTTATTTCCTAGTACTGTTCCTTCCACCCCTTCACTCTTTCTACTCTAGCTCACACACTATATTATAATGCCTCCTCTAGGAGTTTGTATTTGCTCTTTCCTTGTCTGGAACTCCCTTATTCCTTCTTCTTCAGTTTTTCAAATGTCTGTTTAAACATCACCTTATCAGACAGATCTTTTTAATAAGCCATATAAAATAGCAATCTCCACCTCTCTTGCCTGCTTTATTTTCTCCACAGCAGTTACCACTACCTGACATCTGTTTTTGTCTATTGTCTTTCTTTCTCCACTAGAATGTAAGTTCTGTGAAACCAGAGATTTTTGGTTTATTCACTCTTATATCTCCAATATCTAGAATGGTGCCTGTACCTGGTTGGTGCTCAATAAATATTTGCAGAATGAATAAGTTAATTGACAGACAGAAGCTCAGTGTGCTGACTATAATTCAATATGGAGTCTATAAGAGGTACTGATTCAATAGCAAAGACATGGAATCAACCCAAGTGCCCATCAATGATAGATCAGATAAAGAAAATGTGGTACATATACACTATGGAATACTATGAAGCCATGAAAAAGAAAGATCATTTCATTTGCAGGGACATGAATGGAGCTGGAAGCCATTATTCTCATCAAACTAATGCAGGAACAGAAAACCAAATACTGCATGTTCTCACTATAAGTGGGGGCCGAACAAAGAGAACTCATGAACACATGTTAGGGAACAACACACACTGAGGCCTGTTGTGGGTGGGGAGGGAAAGCATCAGGAAAATACGCTAATTCATGCTGGGCTTAATACAGAAGTGATGGTTTGATAGGTGCAGCAAATCACCATGGCACATTTTTACCTATTTAACAAACCTGCACGTCATGTGCATGTACCCTGGAACTTGAAATAATTTTTTTTTTTTTAAAAAAAGGTGCTGATTGACTCCTTGAGGTCTTCCATTATTTTTCTTGAATTGGCTTTTTGATCACAATATAATTCACAAAGAGGGAACTTTGAGGGATAGAAGAGCCATATGGCATTTTTCCAATAGAGGATGAGAAGAAGGAAAGTGGGGGTTGGTGAGTTCCACCCTCAGAAGAAAGAGTATAAAGCTAAAGTTATCATCTTCAGAAATTCAAGGGAAGAGACCACTTCTTTAGGGACTTTACAAGATTTTAATCTTCTTCATTTAAAATAAATTGTTGCTTTTCTCCCTCTGTTCATGGTGATATGCAATAAAACTCTTAATACCAAAACACAATGATGTCACCTTTTTTAGAGAATTCAAGAGTGGAGGGTGGGGAGAAGAGGATATTATATCTGAAGCTAACATTAGTCTTGGGGACAGAAAAAAATTCAAGGGAGTGAATATATGGGTTCACCGAAGCGCAGTGGCAGGTTTTAACGGGCTATAAGACACTCATCTAAGCCTGCTATTGATTTGTGTTTATAATCTATCAGGTATATACTCATACTTGAACATTGTCACTTGGGGCACTATGTAAATAGATACTATTTCCATCCTTTGGAACTTATAATTCTATGACAGCAAGTTGGTACAGCCTCTGGGCTAGAGACCAAAGTTGAAGATTAACTACCAGCACTGACCTAGAGAATCCATGACCAATATTTTTAAATAATGGGTTTTCACAGCAAAATCTTTCTTAAACTAGTAACTTCAACTAACACTAATGGACTGATGTTTTTTAATTGCCTTTGACTATAGTAATAAGCTCTAGGATGGTGTGATAAAGAAAAAAAGAAATAAAGGATAGGGTGCCAGCTTTCAAGAGTTTATTTTGATCTTTCTGGAGAGATAAGATGTGTAACAAAACTGCAAGAAAGTAACAAAACAACGTATAGCAAATCCTATGAGTCTGGCTGGAAATTCTACTAATTTTATGGGCTCAAAGAGTTTGCGAAAGTGCCATGGTTGTTTTTGACCCATTTGCTGCAGTTTTGTCTTCATTCTCCAGTGCTTTTTTCTTTGCCTTTAGAATTTCCATGTCAAAAAAGTTTGTGCAAACTCAATATATTCTACCAGGCAAAATTGTGGACAGAAGCAATATTCTCTAAATTATTTACCTGATTTACTCATTCAGATAATACAGGTTTATAGACCCTAATTCTTGTTTTAAACAAACATTATTATATACTTGAAGCAAATACTTAAGCTATGTTTTCCCCTCAAACAAATATCTTAAATCTCAAAACACTATGGCATAGGGTAAATCTCCCAAGATTGGAAAAAACAAAGGAGATTTTTATACCACTTATTACCAAGCAACTATTGACATGGCATTCCACATATTTAAACTTCAGTTTTTTTCATCAGAATAATGGAAATAACAATTCCTGCCATACTAACTCAAAGGTGATTAGAGAACCTAATGAGATAATATGCATGACAAAATTGATAAAGAAAAAACAGCATAAAATAAATTTGAAAGGAAAAACAGAATATATACTTTGCAAGTATAAATATGGCATGTTGATTCTAAATGATCTAGACCATTCACAAAAGTACCTACTTGATGTGTTTTTCCAAAAAAATGTTTTATAATGATTACAATAGTTGTATAAAAATAAACATACATAAGACCTCAATAATTATAGGCCATATCTCATGGCTCAAGAAGCATTTCATGGAATATACACAATACAGATTGGCCAGATTGAAATATTTCAATGGTTAAATAAAAGATAATAGCATGACTCAAACCTGAGGAGGCGTACCTGATAAATGCTGTGGCACTTAAGTACGTTATGTCAAGGAAAAACTGGTCAAGGAGAAACAAACTGCCTTTGAGCTTGAAGGAGACATCGGTTCTACATAAAAGCTTTCAGGGCTGCATTTTCTGAACAACAGAGGCCTTAAGGGCCCTCAGAGATGAGTCATGCACCACTAAAGCTGGACGCATCAGCTGGCATTCAGAACTAGGAACAAAGTATTTGCAAGTTTAAGCACTCTTCTTAATAGTGTTCCAGTAAATAGCATCTTCCTTTTACCTGTATATAGCCATGTGACTTATTTTTTAAATCTATTGTTTTGTGCTCTCTAGATTAAGTTTTCCATCCTGGACAACAGTGAACATTTTGTAACGGCATGAAATTTCAAAAGCAAAAGGCAAATGTCATCTAAACCAGGCTCCCCTACTGCCAAAGAAGGCCAGGGTTTAGCTACCTTGGGGAGCCTAACTTGTGTGCTATCTTATGCAGGGAAAAAGACCCCGCTGGCCTTTGTTAATATCTTTGTGATGATTCAGCTCAACAGCTAGGAAAGCTTTGTGAAGGTTTAACACAGACCCTAGATCTTTCCTTTCCTCTTTCTCCTTTTAATATGCTACAGGAAGCACTATTCACAGCTGTGAAAACTTCAGTACTCTAACTGACCCTACCCAGTCTCCTCTTCGGTAAGTAGTCACATTTTCCAGGCAGTGCAAAAGCACAAGGCAAAGTCAGACACAGGAGGTACCCAGTGAAAGTAATGCTTCCAGTGAGGCCCTGTTTCCAAACTCCTTAATTACTCTTTTCTTATTTTCCTTGAATTATCTAAAATCAATGTTAATGATTCATTTTCCAAAGCTACACAAAGCAAGGATGAACACTAATGCTGGTGATCCTAGACAATCTGTTTAACTCCATAAGCATTTGTTTCTTTTTCTGTAAAAATGGCTGCTCATTTTATCTCTTCATCATTCACAGATTTTATGTGCAAAAATAACCTCTCCCTGTCTATAGGAGTATACTGACAACTCCATATTTTATGATATATGAGCCTTACAATAATCTCTTCAGGTTGACAGAGTCGTTATTCCAATCTCCAGTGAATAGATGGGAATTTCCAGTATTTTCGTCTCTAATTTCCTTTCCAGTTCTGATCGACTGCAGTGCAGTTTAATAGAGGAGAAGCTAAGATTGGTGAACTAGCTTCACATGAGCCTCCAAAACAGTCTCCCAAGCCCAATTCTAAATCATTTGGCTTCCAGAGTAAACAACGGAAATATTTTAAGAGTAAGGGTCATAGCTCTATTTCTTCTTTCCTTTTCAATTCTGAATTGGCACACTTGCAATAAAAGCAAGCAAACAGATCAGCCAAGTTAAAAATTTGAAAGCATGAAAAAAGATATATCTTTAAAAAGTTAAATCTCAAAAGCAATTTGAGAATTGCATTAAGCTTGTGGTACCATAGCAATTTGTCATATATTTTCTCTTCAACACATTTACTACATTTACCTCCTAAAATAGGACTCAAATAATTTTAACTATTTACTGTTTGTTTTACACAAAACAAATATTTGTTTATATAATTTCACTGTAAAATATCATACATTTCCAATAACTTTGTTTTTATGCGTTATACATCCATACATATTTACTCATATAAACAAAGATGTTTATATATAAACAATCAGAATTACCTCATATGTCATCTATATGTGTATGTATATTATAAACACATACATATATAAAAATGTAAATATGTATATCTCAAAGTTTTGTTTATCAAAGACATTCTTATTTACTCATTATTCAGAACTTAAACAGTTTGTGATGGCAAATATTGAAAATTCATTCATAAAATGAAAAAATTATAACTTTATAGTGTTACTTAAGTGTAAAAATATTCTAAATCCTTAGTGAAGTACGTGCCCTATAACATATCTTACATACAATCATTTTCCACTATTTATTTCACTCTCAGGTAGTATTAATATAAACACAGGGCTGACGTCATGAAATAGAAACCAAAATTATTGAATTAAATAAATATATCAGTAGAAGAGATGTTTATTTTTTTAATGTGATATGCTTACTTGATAATAATCCCTTCACAAACCTACCTATATCTCAAGGGCATTTTGAGATTAAAACTTATTTTAAAACTTGGTTAAGAAATGCCTTGAACTCCTTAGACAAAAGGACTTAAGTAAATGCAAAGAAATTATTATAAAAGTCATTCAAAGCAATGCTTTGTAGTTTTGCCACTAGAGAACACAAACTACAGGATTATTTTATTGGGCAAAAAGTAAGTTTTTTTATTATATTCACAATGAGTTGTTTTACTACATCTTACTTTATAAAATCATTATATATATATATATACACACACATATATATATATATATTTGCCACTTTGAAATAATTTCTTAAAGTATTAAACCAAGAACTTACATGTATGTAAAATACACACCTACACGTGTATATATAGTCCACCAACACCTAAAATCTATATTTTATATACTATACTGAGTGAAACTATATATAAGAATGTTTAAAACATTCTTTATTTCCATATATTACTCTAAATAAACAAATATATCATTTTAAATACTAAAATAATTGTAGTAGTATTTCCATATCTTAAATGGGAAGTCATTTAACCTCATTATGTTATTGCAGTGCTTGTTTCCACGGCAACTCCTTCAACTTCACTGTGTTAGTAACCATAGATTCACAGCCCTGGAAGGACTCGGAAAGTACGCAATAGAATGCTCTCACTGTTCAATTAAGGAACTGAAATCCAGACTCCCAGGCTTTCGACTTACCCACTGTCAGCCCACTAGTTAATGTCAGAGCAGGAAGTATAAGGTGGGTCTTCTGATACTCATCCCAGATTCTTTCAAGTATACTATATTGCTCCCACACACACACTGTTCTAAACCAATTGACACTAATGCACACACATATTCAAACACACGCCATATACACACTATATGTATAAACACCAGTATACCCAAGTGGATTGATTGAATCAAGCTATTTTAAAAGTCTAACAACGCTTTTTATGATTTCTCAGTATTACAAATAAATAAATTGTAATTATTTTTATTGGGATAATAATGACAAGATGATTTGTTGGCTGTGGCTATAGGACACCAAAACAATTTCTTTGAAAGGGGAATATCAGTTAATGTTTCAAACTGTTTTACTAGAAATTTCCATCATTTTAGTGAAGATATCTATTATTCAGGAATTTACAATTTTAGACAATAAACATCCAAAGATATTAAGAAAATCTTTGGCCAGGCACGATGACTCATGCCTGTAATCCCAGCACTTTGGGAGGTCGAGGCAGGTGGATCACGAGGTCAGGAGATCGAGACCATCCTGGCTAACAAGGTGAAACCCCGTCTCTACTAAAAATGCAAAAAATTAGCCGGGCTTGGTGGCGGGCACCTGTAGTCCCAGCTACTTGGGAGGCTGAGGCAGGAGAATGGCGTGAACTTGGGAGGCGGAGCTTGCAGTGAGCCAAGATCGTGCCACTGCACTCCAGCCTGGGCAACAGAGCGAGACTCCGTCTCAAAAAAAAAAAAAAAAATTATTTCGTGACTTCAATTTGGTAACCACTGTATGAATAAGAAATACAAAATGCTATAAGATAAAATAATTTTCCCATTTAATCAAATTTTATCTTCAAATAACAGATTCTAGAGTCTGGATCTGTGTTGCCCAGTGTAGTCCCCACTGTTGAGCTCTTGTGACTAGGCAGAATTGAGATTTGCTGTAAATGTAAAATATGCAATAGTTCAAAGACTTTTCTCAAAAAAGTAATGTAAAAATGTCTCGATTTTTATACTGCTTATCCATTGAAATGATAATATTTATATAACACTAAATAAAATATTTTATGAAAATTAACATTACCTGTTCCATTTTACTTTTTTAATGTGGGTACTAGAAGTTTTAAAATTACATATGTGGCTTACATTTGTCATTCACGTTGTATTTCTATTGCTCAGCACTGATCTAGACCATTTGCATGCTAATTCTCCTGTGTGAAATATCTATTTCTTATTTCCTCAAATCCAAAAACTATCCTACTCAGTCATGACCTTCTCCTTAAACTCTTTTTAGATCTCTTCCTTTAAAGAGTGCGCTCTCTTCTCCAAATTCTAATGGCATCTTTAATCTGACCTCACAATCTCTTCTAATGCCTCTACTTGCATGTAAGTTACTAGCAAGTAAGGTCTATGTATAGTTTTACGTATGTTTGTCACCTGCAAAACAACCACCATGGAGCTTTTGGAAAGTATCACTAAAATTTTATTAGACAAGTAAGTGAATAAAAATACATATAGTAAATGTATTCTTTTTTTCACTTTTACTCAGGTAAAGCTCTCTTGAGAGATCAGAATTTGCAGTAGATCTGTGACTTAGAAGATACATACCAGCTGACTCTCAGATACTGTAGAAGATGGTGAGGAGAGATTTGCCTGCAAAACACGAATATGGTGTTTATTAGTGAAACTCATACTTTATTAAAATATTTATGTGTTTAAGTATTTTGAAGTTTGTTTGTTATTATATGTCCATGATAGGATTTTGAAAAGTATAAAGGAAAAGGAAAAATATCCTTATGCCACCAATGATTTTTAATATTTTTGGTACATTGCCATAAATATTTTTCCCATATATTTTTATTCAGCCCACATAATAGTGAATATAATTTTTATATGCTGCTTTTCCTTCTCATTTTCATAACATAAGCATTATATCATGACATCAAAAATTCTTCAAGGTTACCTAACATTTCATTCTTTGTATTCTTCACATTTTAATCAAACATACCAGCATCGTTGCTATTTCTATTTATTTAAAGCAAATTGAAACAAATAACAGATATTTCTTTAAAGTATTGTTATATAAAAAGGAAAGCATAACAAAGTTTTTATGATTTGAGAGTAAAAATGACTTGGTTTTTAGAATTGTTTAAATTAAAGAGCAGATTCATATTGTTTCTTTGTCATTGGCTCCTGTATTTCAACCCTTTCATCTGGATTCAGTTTCTTTCGTTTTTAAAAATGTTATCTCATTGTCGTAAGAACATTTAACGTGAAATCTGTAATTTGAACACATTTGTAAGTGCATAATACAGTATTGTTGGCTATGGGTGCAATGTTGTATGGCAGATGTCTAGAATTTATTCATCTTGTTTAACTGAAACTTCATGTTGATTAGTAACTTCCCATTTGCCCCTGCTCCCTAGTTTCCTTCTTACTAAAGTAAAGGTTTTGGTGGTTTTTTCAGACCTTACTGTCTTGGATGTTGTCTGAAAATGTTTTTATCATGTTCTCATTCTTAAGTGACAGTCCAACTGGACACAGAATTCCAGGGTAGTAGCATTTCTGTCTTTTGAAGATGCTATCCCACAGACTCTGGCTTTTGTTGTTGTTGGCATAAATGTTATAACTTGGAGGATCTTCTGTCTTCAAATTTGGTTGACATCTAAAGTTTACCTCCGTGACATTCTGTATTATCAATATGATGTGCCTTGGTGTAGATTTCTTTTTCTTGTGTTTTGGGGGTCTTGGTATGTTTCTTTATTCTGTATGCATATCTTCTGAAAAATCCTACACGATTATCTCTTCAAATGCTGCCTTTCTCCCATTATATCTAAGCTCTTGTTATTGAGCTTCTAGTAAATTTATAGTAATGTGCCACACAATGATGTTTCAGTTGATGATGGACCTCATATATGACAGGGGTCCCATAAGACTATAGTGGAGCTAAAAATATTTCTGTCACCTAGTAACGTCTTAATTATCTTGACTCTGTGTAGGCCTAAGCTAATGTGTATGTTTGTGTCTTGGTGTTTAACAAAAAAAAAGCTTAAAGAATATAATAAATAAAAAATAGAAATTTGAAATAGAAAAAGCTTATAGAATAAGAGTGTACAAAATATTTTTTTACAGCTGTATAATGCATTTGTGTTTCAAGCTACATGTTCCTACAAAAGAGTCAAAACGTTTTAAAAATTAAAAAGTTTATAAAATAAAAAATCTACAGTAAGCTAAGGTTAATTTATTGTTGAAGAAAAAACATAAACTTAATGTAGCTAAAAGTCTACAGTAGTGTACAGTAATAACCTTAGTTCTTCACATTCACTCACCACTAACTCATTGATTCACGCAGAGAAACCTCCAGTCCTGCAGGCTCCATTCATGGCAAGTGCACTATACAGATGTACCACTTTTTATCTTTTACACTGTATTTTTACCATGCCTTTTCTATGTTTAGATACATAAATACTATTAGTGGGCTCTACCATCTAGGTTAATGTATATACATTTTTTTTATTTGAGACGGAGTCTCCCTCTGTCACCAGGCTGGATTGCAGTGGTGCAATCTCTGCACCACTGCAGAGGTGCAGTGGCTCACTGCAACCTCCGCCTCCCAGTTTCAAGTGATTCCCCCGGCTCAGCCTCCGGAATACCTGGGACTACAGGTGCGTGCCACCACACCCGGCTAATTTTTTGTACTTTTTTTTATTAGAGACGGGGTTTCACCATGTTGGCCAGGATGGTCTTGATATATACACTTTGATGCTCACATAATGATGAAATCACCTAGTGATGTGTTTTTCAGACCGTCTCCCTATAGTTAAGCAAAGCATGACCGTATTTTGGGCCTTCTGAAATCCTCTCCCATTTATCTCAAACTCGTTTTTCTATTTTTGTCACTTTATACTGTATTCTGGATGGTTTTTGCATATAAGCCTGATAGTTAACTTGTTTTTCTTTAACTGCATGTTAGTATGTTTAACATGGCAATTGAAGTTAACATCTTAATAATTGACTTGTCACTTCTAGAAGTTCTACTTGGTACTTTTTCAAAGCCTGTCTTATAATATCTATAAAACGTTATAATGTTTAATGTTTTAAATATATTTATATAGTATTTTTCCAGATTTGTTATAGTCCCCCCTCGTTAAATACCATGTTGCTTGTATTTGCTGATTCTCTGTCATGTCTCTCCCTCATGATGTTCTTTAGTTATTTTGTGTGCTTTTTAATTTTCTATTTTGAGTAATTTTGGTAATTTGGATTTCTTTAGATATCCAAGAAGCCCTAGTTTAGAAACCATCCCTGCAGTACGTTTGCCTTTATGGGGGCCCTAGGAGTTGCACAGGTTCTGGACCAGTTACCATTTTATTGCCTCATCCTGATTTTCCTAAATCTCTGGATGGCAGATCCCCACATTATCACATAATCCGCACATTATCATAGGTTTGGAGTCCTATTTTCTCATGGGTGACTTTTTCTTATCACCCAAGAATGTAGGGTGGGGATTATTTTTTAAATTATCTTTTTTCTTTTTCATGCTTCATGGTCAATATGGCCTTGTAGGTTATAGAATTATGCAATAGATTCCCATATAGGTCTTAAACTTGTTACACAGTGAAAGTTAGAACCTAAGCTCCCGGCTCCTGGCACCTAGGGTCTGATGTACACATGTTCTACAAGAACGTTAGGTTCTTTGTAGTATTCTAACCTTGATATAGCCAGGCTTTGTGTCCCCACCCAAATCATATCTTGAATTATAATCCACATAATCCCCACATGTTGAGGGCAGGAACTGGTGGGAGGTGATTGGATCATAGGGGCAGTTCCCCCATGCTGAGCTCATGATGGAGAGTGAGTTCTCTCAAAAGCTGATGGTTTTATAAGGGGTTCTTTGCCCTTTGCCTACGCTTCTCTCTCCTGCTGCCATGTGAAGAAAGTCCTTGCTTCTCCTTCATTTTCTCCCATGATTATAAGTTTCCTGAGGCTTCCCAAGCCATGCAGAACTGCGAGTCAATTAAACCTCTTTTCTTTATAAATTACCCAGTCTCAGACAGTTCTTCATAGCAGTATGAAAATGGACTAATACAAACTTGGAAGTCTCACTTCATTTATGGCATCCAGGGATTACTTATGTTTTATCAAGCATTTCTGCATTTACATGGGAGGCTAAACTTTCACACCAGCTTAGCCTTCCATTTTGACAGGAACCGGTCAGCATACAGATGAATAATTGTAAATATGCTTGGTTAAAGTACAATAAGTTATGTTCCAAAATATTTCCATTTTTGAAATTGCAAATATTTCAGAGCTTATTTTGATGTATCGTTATTGTTTTAATCTCTTAGAGATCAACCATAACTGAAAACTGAAAGCCTCATGGTTCCATGTTATCACCGAGTATATAGGAGTATGAATCACCAAACAATGATGAGGCACCTGAAGTCCTTTGTACACAGTGTCTAACAATGTTTGTTTTCTGCGTTTTGACTCATGTCATTCTTTACAGGTAGCACTGCTTGCTGCCATTCCTGGTTGCTTGATGGCAGTAGGGTGTCTTGGCTAAGTGCTCCCCTTCTCTAATTGCTGTGGGCCAGGTTAGTGTGCACTGAGGTTTAGGAAAATTGCCCTTCAGAATATCCATCAGGGTGTTTTTGTCAGTTCACCTAAGGTTTCATTATTAACCTCATAATGGAATATAGGTAATAATAATGATTTCTTCTAAAATCTTAGGTTTTATACCATTTAACAATTTTTTCTTATTGCAATAATGAAAGCATTCTCTATTGATCCCCTAAGTTAAATGAATAGCTTCTGTGAAATATGCTGAATTAAATGCATCATAACTGAAAAAATGGTTAAATTTCTACCTCAATAATTATAGGAAAGAAGTTACATACTAACAATAAAGTATTCATACAATTTGTACTACTAATATTTTTAGTATATTGTACTAAATAATACCAAATTATTATCATAGGGAAAAGAGAGAAAAGACTCAAACATATTAATTAAATTAGGAAAAAATCTAAATATCTTTTTATCCAGCCTCTATAAATCCCCCAAATTCCTTTATTGAGAATCATGACATAATAATAAGATGCTTTAGACACCCCCAGACATTTTTATTTCATCCAGTATTATGAACTCCATATCACTGCTATCAGAAACTTCCCAGAGAAAGTGCAAAATTAAATGTAAAGTGGAGTGGATATGCATAATACTAATACAGATTTGTCCTTAGCAAAGAGGAAGAATAGTGACTTATATATTTTATCACTAAAGTAACCAGGTTTTTTCAATGAACCCAATTACGTCCAATCCTTTGAGAAACCACCCTGTGCATGTCTAATACAGGTTAATGCTGTTTATTAGAAGTTATAGCTATAATTATGTCATCAATATTATAGCAATTATTTTCCAAAATGTGAGGAGAGACTGTGTGGTGAACTAAGCAGGTGATGGGAAAAGGTTGCTACATTTGAACACCTGCATCACCTGAATAAAGGTGGAGAAGAAACTTGAAGTACCTAAAAATAAATTTGAAATTGGATTTGAACAACATTAAAATTTTGGTCATTCATATCTCTCCAGTTTTACACCAACTGGGAAGAGTAACATTTGAGATAAGTATAAGAATGGCTCTTGTGTGAAATAAAAATTCATAACCCATATTATACAGCCTTTGACATTGTTTTAATCATATAAGAAAAAATAATGAGAGAAAGAGAGAGATGGGCTTTGGCCATTACTGCATCCTTCAAAAAAAGATACTTAAAAAACTAATAGAGCAGTCAAAAAATTATGAAGGCAAAAATAATTATTTCAAAAAAATAAATTAAATAATTAAGTTATATAGAAACTAAAAGAGTTAAAGACTAAGTAAAGGTAAGGATTTGAAATCCACTGAAAGATAAATTCCTACACAAAGCACCACTTGCCCCAAGCCAGCTTTGGAGAAACCTTTTCATTTCCCAAAGACTTGATGCCAAAGGCACACAAAGAACAGCCAAGCTCCTTATTCATCATCTAGATTTGCCATTCCTTGCAATCTGCAGCATTTCGCATTCATGACAGGTATCCTTTTGGTCGGCATCACTCTAACAGACACCATCTTGGGGGCCTGGGGCAGAAATCAAGTTGCATTAGATAGAAAGTGTTAAACAGTTGCCTTTTCTTTCTGTACTCTGGTACTCTACTTTTAGCATGCCTTTTTTGCCTTTCAGCAGTCATGTCCCTTCCACCTGAATATAACGTCAGGTTTGATACCATTAAGATGCTTCTTTTCCCTTTTTCCCTGTTGACTCTAATTGTCCTGAATCTTCCTTTCTCAAAGTTCAAGAGCTCTAATCCGTGATAATGTGCTAATTGAATTATGTTATTTCTCCCCCTCAAGACTGATGTACAGGTAAGCAGAAAGACAAGACTCAAAATAAGAATTGGGCACTTAGTTATTACTGAGTGCTAAGCTTGGCATTGAGGACATATAAAATTATAAAATGATAAAGACTCTGTCTTACTCTTAACCTGGAGAGTGTTCCTATTATTTGTACATAAGGCACTACTCAAAAAAATGAATCCATGTGGAAAATGTTAGACGCCAAGGCCATGAGATATATTATGACACATCATGCCTTCCTTACTTTGAACTGCTTATTCTTACTATCTATAGAACTTATCCTGTCTAAGAGTTGGAGGTTGCAGTGAGTCACAATCGCGCCACTGCACTCCAGCCTGGTAACAGAGACTGTCTCAAAAAAAAAAAAAAAAAAAAAAAAAAAAAAGAACTTACCCTGTCTAAATATCTCACTAAAGACCATTTCTAAGTTAGTAATATACCCCCGTAATATCTAACATAAAGAGTAGATACAGAAATTTTTTTAAGTTTGATTCTTTAAGATCGGGAATGATGATTCTAACTTGTCATGAACATAGTTGGTAGAAAGAACAAGTGGGCATAAGTGATCAGTAAAAGTCATAGTTTATATGTGCAAATAGGGAAATAAAAGATCAGATCAAGAGGAAGTTTGTCTGAAATAAGGCACCTTCCCATTTGATGAAATCTAAAATGGCAAGGAAAAGGATACAAGGCAGAAGGTTTGTCTCATTCAATCTCTTCTCTGCCTCCTCATCTAGCAGAATGCAGAAGACCATCTTCCATTCCCTCCTTAACCCTATCATACATACATACACTGCAGAAATATTTCTGAACAAATATAAAAGGAAATAAGTAATGGTCAGTCTAGTGGAATTTCTTGCTTAAATTGTTCCCAATTCTTCCTGTAACTCATCAAATCTCTGGCATCATCCCACCTTGAAGCAGATCTGGACCTGATTTGGATTAATTCACCTCTCATCCTAAGATCTATGACTGCATTATTGCACATCACCTCTGAAACACTCCAGCATAGCAACGTTTCCAAGCATAACAACAAGAAGAGTGTGTGAGCTGGCGAAATTGGAGATGACCTGAATATCTGTATATATAGCGGAAAATATTATTTTAAAAGTTTGACACATTTTTCAATATACTCTGATATTTTGGAAGGAATATGCTTCCATTGTAATGACATTTTTCTGTCTCTCAAGCTCATTAAAATGAGATCTTACCTGTATGCTATCTAATATTTAATAATTCCATCTCAGATATTTCCTTTGCACCTAAAAGTAATTTATAAAATGTAGAGGATTTATAAAATAAGTTGTTACCAATAGAATGTGATTCCAACTAAGAGTTTTTTGATGCATTAGTAATAGGACCAAATACTACCCTATTTTCAGAGGTTATTCTTTATTAAGAAAGCATACTATGGTTTTGAATTATATAAATGTGATGAATTTATACTGGTAGTTAATAAAAAAATAATAAACATTTAGAAGGGCACATATAATGCAAAGACAAAAAATTCCCTCTGCAAAGTTCATATAATGAAAATAGAATGAAATAGAATGTTAATAGATAATTCATCCCTGAGGGGTGGAGCAAAATGGAAGAATAGAAACTTATAGTGTTCGTACCTCCTGCAGGAACACCACATTTTAGCAACTATCTGCACACAGAAAACCACCCTCTCAAGAACCAAATTAGGTGAGCAATCATAGTACCTAGTTTTAACTTCATATTGCTGAAAGAGGCATTGAAGGGGGTTGGAGAGACAGTCTTGAATTGTTAATGCCACCCTTCCCCCCCACCCCCCAGTAGTGACATGCAGCACAGAGAGTCTGTGCACTTGGGAAAGGGAGAGCACAGCAACTGGGGGACATTACATTGAACTCAGTGCTGCCTTGTAACAGCAGAAAGCAAAACTATGCTGGGCTCAGCCAGTGCCCACAGATGGAGAGAGCATTTGGAGTAGGCCTATACAGAGGGGAACTGCGCATCGCAGCAGTTGGAAGTTGACTCTCTTGGCAAGGCTCACCACCATGGGCAAAAGTGCTCTGGGATTCTAGACAAACTTGAAAGTCTAGGACATAAGGACTGCAATTCCTAGGCAACTCCTAGTACTGCACTGAGCTCAGAGCCAGTAGACTAGGGTGGTAAGTGACCTAGGGAGACACCAGCTGGCATGGCTAAGGGAGTACTTGTGCTATTTCTTCCCCAACTCCAGACAGTGCTGCTCGCAGCAACAGAAGTGACTCCTTGCTTCTGCTTAAGGAGAGGAGAATGAAGAGTAAAGAGGACTTTGTCTTACATCTTGGAGATCAGCTCATCCATAATTGGATAGAGCACTAGGCAGAGCTATGATGCCCCCATTACAGGCCCAAGCTCATGATGTTTCTAGGCACATCCTGGGCAAAAAGAGAACCCACTGCCTTGAAGGGAAATACAGTCCTGGCCGGACTCATCACTTGCTGACTAAAGAGCCGTTGGGTACTGAATAACCAGCAGTGATACCCAGGTAGTACACCATGGGCCTTGGGCTCTGAGATGGGCTGACTTCAGGTGTGACCCATCACATTCTCAGCTGTGGTGGCTACAGTGACAGACTCCTTCTGTCTGAGAAAAGCATAGAGAAAAGTAAAGGGAACTTTGTCTTGCACCTTAGGTAATAGCTTGATCGCAGGGAGGTAGAGCAACAAACAGGCTTTTGAGGTCCCTGAATCCAGGCATAGGCTCTTAGACATCATTTCTAGACCAGCCCTGGGCCAGAAGGGTGCCCATTGCCCTGAAGGGTGAGTCCCCGCCTGGAAGTATTTCCCACACGCTGACTAAAGAGCCCTTGGGCTTTTAGTGAACATCAGTGGTGGCCTGGCAGACCACCGCCCCAGCCCATGTGCTGGTGGTGGTGGTGGCCACAGGGAGAGGCTCTTTTGCCTGTGGAAAGGGGAGGGAAGAGCAGAAAGAACTTTGTATTGTGGCTTGAGTGCTAGCTTAGCTTCAGAGAAATAGAATATCAGGTAAATTTCTAAGGTTTTTGACTCTAAACCCTGTCTCCCAGACAACACTTGTGGAACCGCGGAGGGCCTGGGGGAACTTGCCACAGGGGTGCATGCATCTCACCCCCAGTTCCAGGTAGCTCAGTACAGAGAGAGAGACTTCATTTCTCTGAGAGAAAGTAAGGGAAGAAACCAAATGTCTCTGCCTGATAATTCAAAGACAGGCATAAGCAAGCCCAGACTGTCTAGACTACAAAAAATACCTAACTCTTCAATGTCGAGACACTGACAAACATCCACAAGCATCAAGATCATCCAGAAAAACATAACCTCATAAAACAAACTAAATAAGGCACCAGAAACCAATCACGGAAGAACAGGGATATGTGACCTTTCAGACAGAGAATTCAAAATAGCTGTGTTGAGAAAACTCAAAGAAATTCAAGATAACACAGAGAAGAAATTTAGAATTCCATTGGATAAATTTCACAAAGAGATTGAAATAATTAAAACAAAATCAAGCAGAAATACCGGAGCTCCAAAATGCAATTGGCATACTGCAGAATGCATCAGAGTCCTTTAATAGCAGAACTGACCAAGAAGAAGAAAGAATTAATAAGCTCAAAGGCAGGTAATTTGAAAATGTGCACAGTCAGAGGAGACAAAAAAGAATAAAAAACAATGAAGCACACCTTCCATATTTAGAAAATAGCCTCAAAAGGGCAAATCTAAGAGTTACTGGCCTTGAAGGTGAGGTAGAAAAAGAAACAAGGGTAGAAGATGGGAGTAGAAGGTATGTTCAAAGGTACAATAACAGAGAATTTCCCAAACCTAGAGAAAGATAGCAATATTCAAGTACAGGAAGGTTATAGAACACCAAGCAGATTTAACACAAGGAAGACGACCTCAAGGCATTTAATAATCAAGTTCCCAAAAGTAAAGGATAAAGAAAGGATCCTAAAAGCAGAAAGAGAAAAGAAATAACACACAATGGAGCTCTAATACGTCTGGCAGCAGACTTTTCAGTGGAAACATTACAAGCCAGGAGATAGTCACGTGGCATATTTAAAGTGCTGAAGGAAAAACAAACAAACAAAAAAAACACTTTTACCCAAGAATAGTATGTCTGGTGAAAATATCCTCCAAGCATGAAAGAGAAATAAGGACCTTCCCAGAAAACAAAAGCTGAGGGATTTCATTAACACCAGACCTGTCTACAAGAAATGCTAAAGAGGGCTCTTCAATTTGAAAGAAAAGACTGTTAATGAGCAGGAAGAAATCATCAGAAGATACAAAACTCACTGGTAATAGTAGGCACACAGAAAAACACAGAATAGTATAACACTGTAATTGTGGTATGTAAATTGCTTTTAAGTAAAAAGACTAAATGATGAACCAGTCAAAAATAATAATTACAACTTTTTAAGACATAGTATAATAAGACATAAAAAAACAACAAAATGTTAAAAAGCAGGGACATGAAGTTAAAGTGTAGGGTTTTTATTGGTTTTGTTTTTGCATGTTTGTTTGTTTATGCAATTAGTGTCAAGTGTTGTCATCAGTTTAAAATAATGAATAAGATAGTATTTACAAGCCTCATGGTAACATCAAATTAAAAAACATACAACAGATACACAAAAAATAAAAAAGCAAAAAATTAAAGCACACCACCACAGAAAATCACATTCACAAAAAGAAAGACAGGAAAAAGAGAAAGAAAAAAGAGAATACCACAAAACAACCAGAAAACTAATAACAAAAGGGCAGGGGTAAGTCCCTACTTATCAATAATATCATTCAATGTGTGAGAACGAAGCTGTCCAATCAAAAGTCATAGAGTGGCTGAATGGATGAAAAACAACCCAATCACCTGTTGCCTACAGGATACACAGCCCATAAACATACTCACAGAGTGAAAATAAAGGGATGGAAAAAAGATATATTCCATGCTAATGAAAACCAAAATAGAGCACAAGTAGCTATACTTATATCAGATGCAATAGATACCAACACAAAAACTGTAAGAAGAGACAAAGAATGTCATTATGTAATGATAAAAGGGTCAGTTCAGCAAAACGCTATAATGGTTGCAAACTTATATGCAGCCAACACCGGAGCACCCAGATATATAAAGCAAATACTATTAGAGCTAAAGAGAGACACAGACCTCAATGTAATAATAGCTGGAGACTTCAACACCCCAATTTTAGTATTGGACAGATCTCCCAGACAGAAAATCAACAGAGAAACATCAGACTTAATCTGCACTATAGACCAAATGGACCTAGTCGATATTTACAGAACATTTTATCCAGCAGCTATACATGCTTCAACACATGCTTCTCCTTAGCACATGGATCATTCTCAAGGATAGACCGTATGTTAGGTCACAAAACAAGTCTTAAAACATTCAAAAAATTAAAATAATATCAAGCATCTTCTCTGACCACCAGGAGATTAAGCTAGAAATCAATAACAACAGGAAATTTGGAAACTATGCAAACACATGGAAATTAAACAATATGCTCCTGAATGACCAGTGGGTCAATGAAGAAATTAAGAAAGAAATTGAAAGATTTCTTTAAACAAGTGATAATGGAAATGCAAAATACCAAAACCTACAGGATATAGCAAAGCAGTACTAAGAGGGAAATTTATAGCTGCAAGTGCCTACATAAAAACAAACTTTGAATAACCTAATAAAACACCTTAAACAACTAGAAAGTCAAGAGCAAACCAAACCCAAAACTAGTAGAAGAAAAATAATAAATATAAGAGCAGAAATAAATAAATTTGAAACAAAGAAAGCAATTCAAAAGATCAATGACAACAAAAAGGTGGTTTTTGAAAAGAAAGAAAATTGACAAATCTTTAGGTAGACTAATAAAGAAAAAAAGGGAAGAAACAAAATCAGAGATGAAAATGAAAACATTACAACTGAAACTACAGAATTTTTTTCCTTATGTACTTTTTTATGATTTTATTTTATTTTAAGTTTCAAGATACATGTGCAGAACATGTAGATTAGTTCCCCATGTAAATGTGTGCTTTGGTGGTTTCTACACCTATCAACCCATCACTTAGGCATTAAGCCCTACATGCATTAGCTGTTTATCCTGATGCTGTCCGTCTCCCTACCCTCCCGAGAGGCCCCAATGTGTGTTGTTCCCCTCCACCCCACCCGTGTCTATGTGTTCTTATTGTTCAGGTCCCACTTATAAGTGAGAATATGTGGTGTTTGGTTTTCTGTTCCTGTATTAGTTTGTTGAGGCTAATGGCTTCCAGCTCCATCCATGTTCCTGCAAAAGACATGATCTTTTTCCTTTTTATGGCTACATAGTATTCCATGGTGTATATGTACCACATTTTCTTCATCCAGTCTCTCAGTGATAGGCATTTGGGTTGTGTTCCATCTTTTTGCTATTGTGAATAGTGCTGCAATTAACATACACTTGCATATGTCTTTATAACAGAATGACTTACATTCCTTTGGGTATATACCCAGCAATGGGGTTGCTGGGTGAAATGGTATTTCTGGTTCTAGGTCTCTAAGGAATCACCACACTGTCTTCCACAATGGTTGAAGTAATTTACATTCCCACCAACAGTGTAAAACCATTTCTATTTCTCCACAGCCTCACCAGCATCTGTTGTTTCTTGACTTTTGTAATAATTGCCATTCTGACTGGTGTGAGATGGTATCTCACTGTGGTTTTGATTTGTGTTTCTCTAATGATCTGCGATGTTAAGCTTTTTTTCATGTTTGTTGGCTGCATAAATGTCTTCTTTTGACCACCTTTTAGTGGGGTTGTTTGTTTTTTTCTTTTAAATTTGTTTAAGTTCCTTGTAGATTCTGGATATTAGACCTTTGTCAGATGGATAGATTGTAAAAATTTCTCCCATTCTCTAGGTTGTCTGTTCACTCTGATGATAATTTTTTTGCTGTGCAAAAGCTCGTTAATTAGATCCCATTTGTCAATTTTTGCTTTTGATGAAATTACTTCTGATGTTTTTGTCATGAAATCTTTACCTGTGCCAGTCCTGAATGGTATTGCCTAGATTTTCTTCTAGGGTTTTTATAGTTAGAGGCTTTACATTTAAGTCTTTAATTCATCTTAAGTTAATTTTTGTATAAGGCATAAGGAAGGGGTCCAGTTTCAATTTTCTGCTTACAGCTAGCCAATTTTCCCAGCACCATTTATTAAATAGGGAATATTTTCCCCATTGCTTGTTTTTGTCAGGTTTGTTGAAGATCAGATAGTTGTAGATGTATGGTCTTATTTCTGAGATCTCTGTTCGTTCCATTGGTCTATGTGTCTGTTTTTGTACCAGTACCATGCTGTTTTGGTTACTGTAGCCTTGTAGTATAGTTTGAAGTAGGGTAGCATGATGCCTTCAGCTTTGTTCTTTTTGCTTAGGATTACCTTGGCTATACAGGCTCTTTTTTGGTTTCATGTGAACTTTTAAGTGTTTTTTTTTTTTTTTTCTAATTCTGTGAAGAATGTCAATGGTAGTTTAATGGGAATAGCACTGAATCTATAAATTACTTTGGGCAGTATGGCCATTTTCACAATATTGATTCTTCCTATCCAGGAGCATGGAATAAAACCACAGAAATTTAAAGGATTATTAGTAGGTACTATGAGCAGCTATATGCCAATATGTTGGAAAATCTAGAGGAAATTGATAAACTCCTAGATACACACAACCTATCAAGACTGAACCAATAAATGATGCTGGGGAAGCTGGGTGTCCATATGCAAAAGAATAAAACTAGACCCCCTATAGGGATTAATAACCAGAATATATAAGGAGCTCAAACAGCTCTATAAAAAGGTATAATAATTGTAGTTTAAAATGGGCAAAAGATTTCAATAGATATTTCTCAAAAGGAGACATCCAAATGGCAAACAAGCATATGAAAAGATGCTCAACATCATTGATCATCAGATAAATGCTAATCAAAACTACAATGAGATATTATCTCACCCCAGTTAAAATGGCTCTGATCCAAAAGACAGGCAATAACAAAGCTTATGAGCATGTGGAGAAAAGGGAACCCTCATATACTGTTGGTGGGACTGTACACCACCAATTAGTACGACCACTATAAAGAACAACTTGGAAGTTCCTCAGAAAATGAAAAAGAAAGCTACCATGTATGATCCAACAATTTCACTGCTGGTTATATACCCAAAAGAAAGCAAATCAGTATATTAAAGAGGTATCTGCACTCACATGTTTGCCACAGCACTGTTCACAATATCTAAGATTTAGAAGCAACCTAAGTGTCCTTCCATAGATGAATGAATAAAGAAAACATGGTACTTATACACAGTGGAGTACTATTCAGCCTTTATAAAGAATGAGATTCTGTCATTTGCTACAACATGTATGGAACTGGAGGTCATTATGTTAAATGAAATAAGCCAGGCACAGTAGGACAAACAACACATGTTCTCACTTATTTGTGGGATCCAAAAATCAGAACGATTGAACTCATGGAGATAGAGAGCAGAAGAATGGTTAGCAGAGGCTGGGAATGGTGGGGGTTGCTTTGGGGTGGGGAGGTGGGGATGGTTATCGAGTACAAAAAAAATGGAAAGAATTAACAAGACCTGGTATTTGATAGCACAACCAAGTGACTATACTCAATAATTTAATTGCACATTTTAAAATAACTAAAAGAGTATAATCAGATTATTTGTAACACAAAGGACAAAAGCTTGAGGGGACAGATACCCCATTTTCCATGATGTAGTTATTACGCATTGCATTCCTATATCAAAATATCTCATCTACCCCATACATACCTACTATGTACCCACAAAATAAAAATATTAAAAATTTGCTTAGAAAGGAAATTTATTTATATACATGAAGGAAATAAACTTTAAAAATGAGTGTCATAAGAAATAACTCACTTATACCTTATCTGATACATTATGAGTTAATGTACATTTAAGCACATGATTTAAAACCCTGGAAACAGCAAATCACTATCATTTTAGATGTTAATATGACCAAATATGAAATTATTCCTTCTAAGTTTAGGCTGAAGGTTATTGGGCATGAAGAAATAATTTGGACCCAGGGTATAAATATGAATGGATAAAATATTTAAAGAATGCAAACTATTTCCAATGTGTACTTATACTTCTACAAGTATATAGAAGTATCAAATGGCAGAAACTTTGACATGAAGAAAACTTGGGTTGGGTTTTGCCTACTCTGTGACTTCTGAGACTTGTTTTCCCCCTCTGTATAATGGAGATTTTAAAATAAGAATACCCACCTCATAGGTTTGGTATATGGTTTAAATGAGATAGCCAAGCTTTATTTTCAAGGTAAGAGCTCAAAATATTCGTTATTATTATTGTTGAATTCAGCATCTTTTTAAAAGAATCAAATGAAATATTGATAATAAATTAACCAACCCTGCAAGTGACCTAAGGCTCACTCCCTATTCAACATATTGTTAGCCTAGTTTCAATTCTATTACACTTAAAAGAATCTCAATTAAATTATTGTAAAATAGCCTGCATTTTAAGACCACAGACTGGAGAAAACCTTTACTTTAATTAGTCTGAATTAGTGTTGCTTTTACTGCACCTGGCTCATCCTAAAAAACAGACTGTATGAAATGTCACAATATGTGCAATAAAGACCCAAAGAAAGAAACATTATTTTGAGTTGATTTTCTTTGTTTCTTTTTTCTTTTTTTTTTTCCAGAGAAGTCAGTCTTTCACCAAAGGCCTATAAAGCGGAATTAGCCATACACTTTCTTGTTATTTTATTAAACCATTATAATTATCCCAGGAAAACTGGAAAACCTATGAATACATAGAAAACTAGCAAATTTGTAAGTTGGTTTTAACATCAATAGGTTCTCTGGCTACCTTCTCTCTATTTCTATAATAAAGTATCTTGCTCTTTTACTATTTTAACTGTTTACGATCTGTCTTATCATTGGAATATATGCTTCGGAAATTGGTATCCTGTAATTGTGTTCACTCTTCTCACCCCAGTGACTCCTCAGTGAATGGTACTCAGTAGACACTCAATAAATATTTGTCGAATCTATGAATAGAGGTGGAAAACGGAGTAACAGAGCTAGAAATAGTGACTAGCTTTTCTACTAGTCTTGATCCATAGATTATATACTATACCTTTTAAATTTTATTTTTTAATTGGCAAATAATACTTGTACATATCCATGGGATGCATAGTGGTGTTTTGAGACATATAATGCGTAGTAATCAGATATATTATACTTTTAAAGAACTCCCAGAAATAGGAATTTTCAGTAGTCAGTACTAACTTGTTCAGGATATCCTCAAGTGTAACAAAACTTTTTTTTCTTGGCTCTAATTTATGTGTTCCCTTTATTCAACCTCCTCTGCAGTATGGGAGTTGGTAACCTGCACGATCCCTGCTTTTGAATTTAATCTAAGAGTATCTACAAGGTCAATGACGCACTGAGTCCCAGCAGGTATATACTCTGAAGATGACAACTTTCTCCAGAGTTTGAAGACAGATGATGAAATATTGAAATGTTTCAGAAATAGACTTCTCAGAGTTGCTTTTTAGTTTTCATGGGAGAAGACAGAAATATATAGTGATAAATTAATTAATTAATTCATAGCTAGTAAACTCATACTTAAAATGAGACATCCCATAGCTCAGTCAATATGAATATTAGATTTTTAGAAGAAAATATTACAGTGTCATTCTTTTTAAAAAATCAGAACATATTGTATTTAAGACATACAAGATAAGCTCTTGTTCATTTAAGACCAAAGTTTATAGCTAAAGTGGACTTCTGCTCTAAAATTTAATCTTTTCTCCTCAAACTAAATGTATCAGACATCACTTAGTAAATTGTAATAACTATAGCCAAATATGTACAAATATGACTAATCCGAGAGTTGGCGCCAAACTAGTTTTGACCTTCCATTGTAAAATGATCCTTTATGGTCTTCCAAAAGACGTGGATGTATTTTAGGGGCCACAAACAACAATTCAAATGTCATGTTGTAAAATAAAGTAAAAACAAAGCTTCTTACATGGGAAACGAATTTTAATTAAGGTCAAGAATCTTATCTGAATTAGAGTTTATATTTGTTCTAGCCTGTACTGAACCTGTTTGACGGTTCATTCTTAACTTTGAATGACTTAAAGTCTCTCACATCATTAAGGGCATGAAAGTTAACCTACTTTAATTAAATCTGATAACTGATTGAAAGTAAAGAATACTTTGAAATTATTTCTAACTATGGAGATTGAAGAAGCCGCTCCAGAATCATTTCAATTGCTAGCAAATTAACCACTCCCAGAGAGGAATGGATAATGACATCAACCCTTTGAACCTACTGAAAACTAATCTAATTAGAGACATTTTGCAGAAAGGCAAGAGTAGATAAGAGAAGAAGGTGAGAGAGCAAAAATTGCAGCAACTTTTTGGGGGGTCTGGCTCTCGTAAAATGTATTAGTCGGGCCGGGTGCGGTGGCTCACGCTTGTAATCCCAGCACTTTGGGAGGCCGAGGCGGGCGGATCACGAGGTCAGGAGATCGAGACCACAGTGAAACCCTGTCTCTACTAAAAATTAGCCGGGCGTGGTGGCGGGCGCCTGTAGTCCCAGCTACTCGGAGAGGCTGAGGCAGGAGAATGGCGTGAACCCGGGAGGCGGAGCTTGCAGTGAGCCGAGATTGTGCCACTGCACTCCAGCCTGGGCGACAGAGCGAGACTCTGTCTCAAAAAAAAAAAAAAAAAAAAAAAATTAGTCACAAAAAGTATAGAGACACCTTTAGGAAACTTTCTTGCACCCACTAGCGAATCAAGGAACTCAATTAAATCAAGATATTTCTAGTCTTCCAAAGATAGATAAGAGGAAGAGAAGAAAGGAGATGTGAATAAAGGAAAAAGGGAAAGGAAAGGAAAAGCTTTGAGTTATCGGGCAATTCCTTTGTACCAGAATTCCATTAACGGCTTTTCATACATTAGCTAATATAAATCTTACATAAGAAAATTATTAGTATCCCCATTTCATAGATGAAGAAACAAAGGCACATAAAGGTAAAATGGTGAGTAATTTTCCCACAATCAGACAGTTATCTAAAAGCAACACTGTGATTTTAAACTCGGGTCTAGTCTACCAATGCCTTCATTCTTTTTAAGTATTACTCCAAATGGCTTCCAATAATAATGAAAAATAACAGTGAAACGTCAGGAAATGCTCTAAGCAGTGTTCCTACCCACACCCTCTAAACATAATTTTCTGGATGTGATAAAATGTAGTAATTTCACCCAGTCTATTACTTGCCTTGGGGAGATTCAAATGAAGGCAGAACTGTATAAATTACAATGATGATATGGCACAAAATACACATTTAATAACTATTTACTCTTCATAATTATGATAAAAACTACAAATGTGTAACTTAAGTGGAATAGTTTACTAATTTGTTTTAGACTTAACACTAAACACTTACTAAGGAGATAATCTTGTTTCTACTAGAATACATTTGGTCAGAAGCAGAAGTTGACCACATGATGGAAAATACAATTATTAGGTGAGTGAACACTGCAGTTGGGATGAGGCTATGTATGTGTATGTCTAACACACTCAGAGCCAGCTACTCATAATTATTTGAATTGAATGTGAGTCTATATCTATCCACTATCAATCTGGTTTTGCTCATAAGTGGAAATTGGTTTTGTTAATAATTTAAATGCAGGAAAGCAACAAAAGAGTCAAAGTTGATTACACTGGCAATCCCATTAGAAATGGACAAATCTTAACGTTTCAAGTATATGAGTTGACTATTCTATAAGCATAATAAACCATTACAAAAATGAAAATGTCATCTAAGTGTTGATAACTAGAAAATCAGGAAGCAGGTGTAGCAGTTCTGTTTTATTTAGCTAAACTAATCCAACTAGACCTCACTTAAGAACAAATTTATTTGATAAGCTTACCTGATGTTTTTTCTCTGACATAACCTGATTTTCTGTATCTGAGCCAATCATATCATCCTACTCTTAAACTTATAAAAAAACAATTAATTCTATTTAAATTACTGTATAATTGTGTTCTCTCCAAAGCATGCACAGGCACCCATTTGAAAAGCAGTGTGTATAATTATAAAGGTACTTACATATTTGGTTTCTCGACCAGCTGCTCTTGGAAGAGTTGTAGGAGTCTGTATGAAAATAAAAACAATTATACATCTGAAATAATAAAGTAAATAATAACAGACTCAACTTCTGGAATGTGTTCACCTTCTTCTCAATTGAGACTTTCTAAACATAGCTCTCTCTATACAATATCTTTTTTAGAAAATTGTTTTATAAAATGATATCACTTGATTATTATTTTCACTGACTATCAGCTTTCTGGTAATTTCTCCTTATTTATTGATGATGTTAACTCATGGATCATAACAGTTCTTTCCTCATGTTTCTTCCATAATTTTTGCCTATTTCAAAATTCATGTAGAAATCTCTGTCTTTTCAATTTTTTGATCTCCTCAATTACAAAGATGTTCTCATCTACTCCATTTCAATCATTCACTCCCAGAAAGCTCCTTAACTTTACCTTCACCAGTAAAACAGAAACTCTCAGAAATTTCAATTACAAATGTCCCACACTCAGAACTCTACCTCCTATCCACCTTATTCATTTCTCTAGTGCTACTAGTGCAACATCCACATCATTGGGACTTCCAAATCACTGACCTTCATCAGCTTTATTCTGGCTTTACCTCTTAGCTCATATTATTTAATATTATAAGCCATTTTAATACTTTCATTTTTTTATCTTCCTCTCTTCCTGTGACAAGTTCACTTCCAAAAAAAAAAAAAAAGAACTCAACCCTAAATTGACCTTACCATCCATTTTTCTCCATACTTGTATCTGAGAAGCAAAACACTGTTGGAGAAACTCTTTCAAACAAACTAATTAATTTTATTTTAAATTAATAATTATCCATTTCAAATGTGCAGTACTGACCCAAATTTTTCTTTTGTAGGCCCACTTTCTGAGATGAAATAGCTATTTGATTCATTCATCCACTCAATACATATTTGTGTATCTACTGTGTGTGCCAGTCACTGTTCTACACCCCTGGGACTTATTGGTGAACAAAAGAGACAAAGATGTCCTGCCATTGAGGAGTTCACATTCTGGAAGAAAAGAAATAAGCAATGAAATCATAAATAAGAGAATTATATGTTAGAAAGGAATAAATGCAATGAAAAAGAGTAGAAATAATTTGAAGCCTATGGTAACATACGCTTCCAGATAAAAATTTATTTGCTTCTACAAAATACCTTGTATTTTTCTGGAACACCTAGATGTTAAGGAGGTCAAGAGTGCTGGGAGTTTACAATTTTAAATTAGATGATCAGTGTTGAGAAGGTGACGTTTGAAGGAGACTTCGAAGACTTGAAGGAGTAAGGGAGTTGAGTATGTAGTATTCTAGATAAAGAGCATTCCAACAAGAGGGAACAAGTGCAAAGTTTCTAAGGTGGATTCTCTCCTCTGAGAATGGTGGATAGAAAACTGGAAGTAATCTTTCCACAAAGGACAATAAAAAATCTGACCAATATATTGAAAACTATTTAATCAAAAACATCAATGAACTAAAAAGAAAGTGAATAATTACTGGGCAAAATCAAAAGAGGATGGGAACCTGAAGAAAGAAGCCCAGCATTTCAGAACTGCTTTTGCCCTGGGGATGTTTGCAAATAATGATGAGCTGCTTGAGAAGCTAACCCAAACTTTTGATATCTCACAGGTATAGAGAGAGAAAGTCAACCAGGACTTGCCAAAAACAGATTGAGCCCCTAGGAGTAAGAGTGACCCAGAAGACTCACATGGTCTTCAGCCTGGTATCAAATCATCTGAAGATGACTGTCTAGAAAAAATCATCTCAGAACCTTAAATTAAATTCAGGTAGTTTTTTCTTGCTAATGCTCCCAATGTCTGACAGAAACAAAGAAAAGACTTTCTATGGAAAGGTAATATCATCTGAAGTCTCCATTTCTATTAAGAAATTTTCAAATAGGATGTCTAGCATATAATCAGATTCAGATACACAAAAAGGCAAGACAATGTGAATGAGGATGAGCAGAAATAATAAACAACCAAAAAAGACCCACAGAGATTAAGAAATGTGTCTTTTCAGAACCAGACTGAAAACAACCATACTTAACCATGATTTTGGAGATAAAGGTTAAGCTGAAAATTTTTCACAGTATGCTAGAAATTATAAAATGATCAGTGATATAACTGATTTGAAAAGAAACTAAATGTGCTAAGACAGGGGCATGCTTGACACATCCAAGGCACAACAAGGAGGCTAGCAGGCTGGGATGGAGTGAGTAAAGGAGAGAGTTGGAAGAAAGCCAGTCACGGAGGTATTGGGGCACCAGACCATACAGGCCCTTCCAGGACCTTGTGAGGACTTTGCTTATATTCTGAGGTTTGAAATGTGTAAGCACTTCTGATTTTAAATAGAGGAGGGTCATGATCTGACTTATACTTTAAAAGGTTTTCTGCGTTTGATGTGTTAAGAATAAACTATTGTGAGTCAGGGGCATAGGGACAAAACTCTTGTACTATCCAGCAAAACATGGTGGCTCAGTAGTGCAGAAGCCATGAAATAATCATAGTAGACATATTCTGAAGCTATAGAAACAGAATTTCTAGTAGAAGAGATGTGAAATGTGAGAGAAAGAGAACAATAAGACATGACACCAAAGTTTTTGGCCTTGAGCAAATGAAAGAGTGAAATTCTACCAATGGAGATGAGAAGGCACCATACGGAATCATTTTGTGGGAGAAAATCTAGATTTTATTTGTATGCATATTGAGGATAAGACATTTGTTAGAAGTCTAAGTGGAAACGAAGATAGGTATTTGGAAGTCTGCAGTTTGAGAGAGAATCCTGGACTAGAAATAGAGTTGTCAGCATATATGTAGTTAGTTTTTATAACATAAAACAGGGTGAGATCACCAAAGGAATGAATATAGAGAGGAATGAGAAGTTTGAGGACTCATGACTAGAGCATTCCAACATTAACAGTTTGGGAAGAAGAAGATGAACCAGTAAAGGAGACTAAGAAATAATAATAAAAAGGGAGATAGAGGAAAAACAGATAGAGTATGGAGCTCTAAAATACTCTAGAGGAAAATATATCAAAGAGGAGGGTGTGAGCAACTATCTCAAATTCTGTTGCTGTCATCTCAACTCAGGACTGGGTTTATTGCAATGCAGAGGACTTCAGGAACCTTGGAAAAAGTGGTTTTGGTGACATAAAAAAGGGGATTTAAGAGGAAACTGGAGAAAAGGAATTGAAAGTAGAATATACAAACTTTTTTTAACTTTTTCAAATTCATCCTCATCACACCTTCTTCCCTTAATCTTGGTTAATGATCTTACATTTTACTTCATTGAAAGGTGTTAGTTATGAAATAACTAAAGATATTGGTTATAAAATCATTTCTCTTCCACCAAACTACAAACATTCTTGCATCTGTAGCTGTCATGTCCTTTATTTTCCATTCTGTTACAATAGAGGACATTTCCAGCTTCTTACCAAATGGTCTTAGCATATTTGGGCCGCTGTAACAAAATATTATTGACTGGGTGGCTTATAAACAACAGAAATTTATTTTCCACAGTTCTGGAGGCTGGGAGGTCTAAAATCCAGGCACTAGCAGATTTGGTGTCTGGTGAGGGCCCACTTCTGGTTCATCGATGGTGCCATCTTGCATGTCTTTACATGGTGGAAAGGGTAAGAGGTTTCTCTCTGGACCGTTTTGTAACGGAACTTACCCCATTCATAAGGTCCCCATCCTCACAACCCAATCATTTTCTAATGGCCCCACCTCCTAATACCTTCATATATTTCAACATATGAATTCTGAGTGGGTGGGTGGGGCACAAATATTCAGACCTTTATTTCCCTTTCTTCTCTAGAATTAGTACTTCTTTCTCTACTGAGACCAATGCCACAGTATGCAAATTTGATCTTGTCATTTTCAGCTTCACAAAACAAAAAATTCTTTCTTGACCTCACTACCAACCTCATTTCCTTTTCCTTTTAACAGCCAAACATTTCAAAATAGTTGTTTTGTTTTGTTCTGTTTTTATGTATTCTATCCCTGCTTTCTCATGCCACAACACATTTAAACATCAGAGATAAGGAGATCAATGGGGTGAAGTGACGGACTAAAATCTGAGGGTAGTAAAAAGAGGTAACGATGAAGACAATATCAAAATGGTCCTTCAGCCTTCGGGGAGAAAATAGTTAACTATAGGTTTCAACAACTGGCCAGCTTCTGATGAATCTTTCCCTTGATCCCTTCTCAGCAATGACGACTGGGACAGCTATTGGAAGAGAAGAATATACCATAAGCAGAGGTGCAGGGAGGCAGAAAGGAGGGTCAGGGTCACCAGGGTAGAGAGGAAGTGGCAAGTGGGAACTGGTTGACACTATGGCGCTTCTCCCTTCTGAAGCACACGCTCCTCCTGCTCTTAAAGAATAAATAAATAAACCTCACCAGAATTAGCAAGTGCTAGGACTTGGGCTTCAGGACCTGCCACCCCAGGCACCAAGCATATATACACCCAACTTAGCTGACATGCTCAGGAATATTTGAGTTTCCATGGAAACACAATAAGACATCTGAAAAACTTAAATACTATAAAAGAAAACAATGTTTCCTCTATTCCACTCCTAAGTATTTACCCAAGATAAGTGAAATCATATATCCATACAAAGTCTTGTTTACAAATGTTCTTGGCAGCTTTATTAGTAATAGCTCCGAATTAGAAATAACCCAGCCATCTATTAACTGGTGAGTAGATAAATAAAGGATGGAACATCCACACCGTAGACTACTAATCAGCAATTAAAAAAAAAAGAGCTACTGATTCATGCAATAATATGTATGAATTTCAAATGCCTTCTACTAAGTAGAGGCTAAAGCGACTACAGACTATATAATTACATTTATGTGATATTCTTGAAAAGGCAAAAGCATAAGAACACATGAAAAGATAACTGGTTTCTCAGGACTTGGATTGGAGGGAAGTATATACTAAAAAGGAGCACAAGGAACTTTTTCAGTTGATGGAAATGTTTTGTTTGGAATGTGGTAGTAATTATATGATTGGATTCTTTTGTCAAAACTCAGGACTGTAAACTAAAAGGATGGAGTTTACAGTGATTAAATTATACCTCAATAAATCTGATTTAGAAGAAAAAATTATGTTAGCTTCAACAAAGAATGTAATACAGGAATTGAAGGAAAGAATAGATACTGAACAAAATCTTGAACTGGAATATTAGATCAAGGATTCCTCTTGAAGGAATTAGAAGATAATAAATAGAAAAATATGAAGAGTAAGAGACATGAAATATACAATCAAAAGTGACAAAATCAGTATTATGAGAGTCCCATGTGGGAATACATATTTGTAAAAATAATGATCAAAAATTACCGAGAATACAGTAACCAAAACAGCATGGTACTGGTACCAAAACAGAGATATGGATCAACGGAACAGAACAGAGCCCTCAGAAATAACGCTGCATATCTACAACTATCTGATCTTTGACAAACCTGACAAAAACAAGCAATGGGGAAAGGATTCCCTATTTAATAAATGGTGCTGGGAAAACTGGCTAGCCATATGTAGAAAGCTGAAACTGGATCCCTTCCTTACACCTTATACAAAAATTAATTCAAGATGGATTAAAGACTTACATGTTAGACCTAAAACCATAAAAACCCTAGAAGAAAACCTAGGCATTACCATTCAGGACATAGGCATGGGCAAGGACTTCATGTCTAAAACACCAAAAGCAATGGCAACAAAAGCCAAAATTGACAAATGGGATCTCATTAAACTAAAGAGCTTCTGCGCAGCAAAAGAAACTACCATCAGAGTGAACAGGCAACCTCCAAAATGGGAGAAAATTTTCACAACCTACTCATCTGACAAAGGGCTAATATCCAGAATCTACAATGAACTCAAACGAATTGACAAGAAAAAAACAAACAACCCCATCAAAAAGTGGGCAACGGACATGAACAGACACTTCTCAAAAGAAGACATTTATGCAGCCAAAAAACACACGCAAAAATGCTCATCATCACTGGCCATCAGAGAAATGCAAATCAAAACCACAATGAGATACCATCTCACACCAGTTAGAATGGCCATCATTAAAAAGTCAGGAAACAACAGATGCTGGAGAGGATGTGGAGAAATAGGAACACTTTTACACTGTTGGTGGGACTGTAAACTAGTTCAACCATTGTGGAAGTCAGTGTGGTGATTCCTCAGGGATCTAGAACTAGAAATACCATTTGACCCAGCCATCCCATTACTGGGTATATACCCAGAGGACTATAAATCATGCTGCTATAAAGACACATGCACACGTATGTTTACTGCAGCACTATTCACAATAGCAAAGACTTGGAACCAACCCAAATGTCCAACAACGATAGACTGGATTAAGAAAATGTGGCACATATACACCATGGAATACTATGCAGCCATAAAAAATGATGAGTTCGTGTCCTTTGTAGGGACATGGATGAAACTGGAAAACATCATTCTCAGTAAACTATCACAAGGACAAAAAACCAAACACCGCATGTTCTCACTCATAGGTGGGAATTGAACAATGAGAACTCATGGACACAGGAAGGGGAACATCACACTCCGGGGACTGTTGTGGGGTTGGGGGAGGGGGGAGGGACAGCATTAGGAGATACACCTAATGCTAAATGATGAGTTAATGGGTGCAGGAAATCAACATGGCACATGGATACATATGTAACAAACCTGCACATTGTGCACATGTACCCTAAAACCCTAAAGTATAATTAAAAAAAATTATTATAAAAAAAAAAAAAGAACAAGGGCATCAGAGTAAAGAAGCCTGGGTTGCTGATGACTTCATGAATCTTCCTCCATTCCAGCACTTCACTACTTGCCTCAAAGCTTATCTCACATGAGTGAAAAATAAACTTTTAAGTCGTTTCCTAATCTTGGCCTTAATTCTGGAGAGCACTCCTAGAAGCAATAGGTCCTACCATGAGTTCAGGAGCCAGGACTGGAAATAGAGCCCCTGCCACTACTTTATGAGAATTTATTAAAAGGTTGTGAGACTGCAAATCAGTTTCTTCCTCTCCTTTCCTTTCCTTCCCAGTGGTTCTCAGATCACCCAGAGGAATTTATAAGACATGAAAATTTCTGCACCCTATCCTACACCTTTCCAATTATATCCCTTGGCATGAGGCATGGCAATCTACATTTTACAAGCAAGTTATTCTACCACAGGTGGTCCACGGACTAAGCTTTAAGAAATCCTGCTTTGTTATCACCATACCAGCTTCCCAAACCCAGATGGTGCTTGTTTCATAGGCTAAAATCTATTGTCTCAGTGGGGGCAATGAAGTTTAATTGGGCAAGGTAATGCATTTATTATTTCAAGTAATATGTGTCAAGCCCTGAACTAGGTTTTGGGGATGCAAAAACGAAAAAAAAAA
>NW_026652295.1:51723497-51772388 GCF_009828535.3 Hylobates moloch | reverse complement strand
GTAGGGACATGGATGAAACTGGAAACCATCATTCTCAGTAAACTATCTCAAGGACAAAAAACCAAACACCGCATGTTCTCACTTATAGGTGGGAATTGAACAATGAGAACAGATGGACACAGGAAGGGGAACATCACACTCTGGGGACTGTTGTGGGGTGGGGAGAGGGGGGAGGGATAGCATTAGGAGATATGCGTAATGCTAAATGACGAGTTGATGGGTGCAGCACACCAACATGGCACATGGATACATATGTAACAAACCTGCACATTGTGCACATGTACCCTAAAACTTAAAGTACAATTAAAAAAAAAAATGAATTCAAACCAAAAACAGTAAACAGACATCCATATGTAGGCCAAAATGTTTTGTTTGAATTTAACAAATTCAAATATTTGAAGATTGTATATAAAAATCTAGATTGGATTAAGAAAATGTGGCACATATACACCATGGAATACTATGCAGCCATAAAAAGGATAAATTAATGTCCTTTGCAGGGACATGGATGAAGCTGAAAACCATCATTCTGAGCAAACTATCACAAGGATAGAAAACCAAACACATTTTCTCACTTATAGGTGGGAACTGAACAGGGAGAACACTTGGACACAGGGCGGGGAACATCACACACCAGGGCCTGTCATAGGGTGGGGGGCGAGGCTGGGGGAGGAATAGCATGAGGAGAAATACCTAGTGTAAATGACAAGTTAATGGGTGCAGCAAACCAACATGGCATATGTATACCTATGTAACAAAACTGCACGTTGTGCACATGTACCCTAGAACTTAAAGTATAATACAAAAAAAATTCAAAAAAAAAAAATTACCGAGAATGTAAGGGAAGAAAAGATTGAACACGTCATGTGAAAGGTCATAGAAGGTAACAATCAAAATACGTAAGAAAAAAATGCATATCTAAATACATCATGAAAAATATCTGTAAGATCATACATAAAGTTTTAAAAGCTATAGAGCAATTCTGTAAATGATCACTCTATAGCAGAGGAACAAGTATCATGCTGACAAAATACTTCCTAAATATGTTGTTGAAGAAAAAGAAACCTAGGGGGAAAATGTTGAAGAAAGAGTACCTACAATCTTATTTGCAGCAAAACTATAATTTAAATGAAAAGGCAAAATAAAGATGTTATCATGAACAGAGTTCACAAAATCTACACAAAAAGATCTTGCTTTATACAACTTGAAGCAAGATTCCAACAAGAAAAACAATAAATCCAGGAAAAAGCTTTGAATGTGTGCAAAATAAGGATCGAAATCAGAAATAAGTATCTAAACAAAGGAAAGATCAAGAAGTATTCAGACATAAAGTTCAAAACAATACTAATAAATTGTATATATATGTGCTTGTGTTTGTATATACAGGTTGATTAAAAACAAGTAGAAAGTGAAAAGTGCTATAGTACTTACAAAATTTTGGGAAAAGGCATTTATATGTTTTAAAATTGGTACAAAATTAAGCATAATAACTGTCTTTAATAATGTATATGTCACTACCAGAAGTAACAAGATATAAAGCAAAATTTTCAAACTGTTCAAACAAGTAAATATCAAAATTGTCTAAGGAAAGCAGAAAAAAACAAGAGAAATAAAAACATTTTAAATAGAAAACATGAAATAAGAGAGCAAAACTTCACCCTAACATAACAAGAATTGCAATAATTATAAATGGCTTAAGGTCTCTGGTAAATAGAATCTAATTGAATGTAAAACTTATATGCAGAAATATGCTGCTCTGAGAAAATTAGACAAAAGGGTATGAAAAAAGTAAAGTAGCAGTAAAAGATACATCTAGGACAACAAGAATTAGAAATTATAAATATAAAGTCACTATTTTAATACTCAAGAGAAAAACGTTAAGTTAAAAAATGATTATATATGCTGATAAAGCTTCTAAAAACTCAAAAACGAGAATGAATGCCAACACACAAGCACCAGCAATATGGTTTCAAAATATACAAGTCAAATCTAATAAACACTTCTTTAGACTTATCTCTCTCTGACCCTTGGCCGCAATCAACACAATTATATTCGCAAACACTCTCTTCTTACAGCTTCCATGATATCACATTGCTCTGATTTTCCTTACCATAAAAGCCTTTTCATTCTCATTTGCTCATCTCCACCTTCTTTGTCAGACCTGTGATGTTATGTTCCTTGGAACTCCGTACAGGACACTCACGGTGTCTACGTGCCAGTGACCCTCAAATATCTCCGATCAGCTTCAAACACACAGGTTTAAGCTTTCTTGATAAGCACTTCAAACTCATCCTTGTCTAAAACTGACATAACCCTCTGCCTGCCACTATACAACTCTTCCTTCGCTGTTGTCTATCCTCAAAGCAGAGACCTGCAGTATTCTCTCTCCTTCACTACCCGCACCCAAACTCTCCGCAAGCCTCAAACCGTCATGCTTCTCTCTAGCTCTTCTGAGCCCACCCTATCCAGACCACCATCACTGACTATTTCCCTGACTGCAGCAGCCTCCTCACAGCAGCCATATTGTTCATCTTCTATGGTTTCATATTATTCTCACCATGGTTTTATGTCTCCCCATTTTCTTTGGAATCCAAGCTTCATGCCATGGCAAATAAGTGTTTAAATCACTGTGCTTAACCCAGTTTCTCAACATCATTGGCACTGTTCATCCCTAGCTCAGTGTACAGCAAGCTCATTGGCTAACTTCTTTATCTTCATACACACTAAGCTCTTTCATGCTTCAGGAAATTTACACATGCCTGTTTCTCTACCTGAAAGCTGTTATTCCTGATCAAAATTTCTGTGGCTGGCTCTTTTCCATCTTTGGGTCTCAGCTTGAATTCTACCCCTTGATCACTACATTCAAAGCATGTACCTTAGGTTACTCAGCCTTGCTTATGTTCCTAGTGCCTTGCAGCACCAGACTTACGGTAGGTGCTTAATAAATACCTGTTGAATGAAAAATTGCCTTAAATGTAGTGGCCTAAAATACTGGGTTTTTTAACACCATGAGCATTAAGTATTTGTTAAAGAAACCAGTAATATAGATTATTATTCATATATAACTTCTTAAATCCTATTCTCATTATATTTAATATAATACAGGTCTTTTACATGTTCAATGAATGAAATATGAAAAAATGTATTTTAAAATTGATATAATATCTTTGACAATCAAAGTTTTAGATTAAAAGGCTTAAAGGATATACAACAAAATAGACTTCAAATACAGAAATTACAATTATCCACTTGTGAGTCCTCTGCTAAAATATAATTAATATGACAATAATGGATTACTGGGTTTTATATGTCATTACTAATGGATATCTATTGATAATATTCCAATTGAAAATTAGGATTGCTGTTCTAGATATGTGTAGTTCTATACATTTGAAAATTACTTTAGAAACACAGTGTCCCATATTTTAAGAAAGGACAGGAAAAAAGTATACTAATTCCAAGGAAATAAATAAATAAGGCTGACCAAAAAAAACAGTAACTAATAACTAACAATTATCAATAAAGGCAAAATCATACACATTTTGAAATTTGGATGAGTAGAGCTTAAGTGTTTGAAAAAAATAATTTGGAGAAATGTGTTATTTTATCCTAACAAATGAAAATAACTATTTTATAAGAAGGAAATACGTACTCAATTACAACAATTAATAGTTTAGTAGTGCTCTAACAATCTAAAATATCCAGTTTTATTTCCCTTTGAGTCAAAGAATAATGAAATAGATTCAATCAGCAAAAAGAAAAAGAAACTCTAGAAATAATACTTCCGTTAAAGCTCTTAGACTAATTTTACTTTAGTCTACTTCATTTTTTACTTCTCTATTTTTAAGTGGCTATAAATTCCATAAATATTGAATCTATAATTTGAGTGAGAATGAGCCACAAATTATACATTCTAAATGTCAATGTAAAAAAAAACATAGTCTAATATATTGGCTTTCAAACTGTTTTGAACTTGACCCACAGAAATAGATTTTACTTTGCAACCCTGTATACACTTACCTTGCATTATATGTGTACATGTAAACAAATGTCAACAAAACCTATACATTATGTGAAACCAAGTGTAATATTTACTATCTTTAAAATTCTACAAAAAAGACTGATTGCTATTAACTAAATTTATTTCTCAATTCACTATTGGACCTTGACTTGCAGTTTGGAAATCATTGATCTAATAAATCTTATGGTTCCATAAATTATATTAAATACATACATACTTTGACTGTGTCAGAACCCAACAATGTCTTTGGGGACCTTGAAGGAGAATCAGAAGAATGCTGAAAAAAAAAGAAAGGAAGGAAAGAAGAAGAGAAAAGGAAAGAAAAGGACAAGCCTGTGAGGCATCATACTAAAGTAGAGGAAAATGAAGAGAAGCAAAGCAAATGTTTGAATTGCACATTCTAGTCTAAGGCATTACCATAGACAAGGAATCCTGTAAGACCTTATCAATGGTAGCACAGAGCTCTTCAGTTTGCTGCCTGAGCTGTGCAGGAAAATAGAGCTGGAAGAATTGAAACCAGGTACTGGGTTAGCAATAAGTTTTGGAATTGCATACCAAAAGCAGGGGTAATCTGAAGTTATTACCTCCACTGGTGGTTCTAGTGTGTTGTCCTTGGAGACACTTTCAGTCTTGGCTGGTTCATCTAGTGCCTAGTGATAAATGAAATAGTTCTTATATGAGGCCTCTAGTCATACAACTGGAGTTTTCTTTTTCAAAGAAAGCCTTGTATGTATTAATATTCCAAGAAAAAAATATTTAAAGTATTTGATGAGCTATTCTTTAACAGGAATACATTTTTATTTTAGGTCTTAAGTTTAAGTCTTTAATCCATCTTGAGTAAATTTTTGTATAAGGTGTAAGGAAGGGGTCCAGTTTCAGTTTTCTGCATATGGCTAGCCAGTTTTCCCAATATCGTTTATTAAATAGGGAATCCTTTCCCCATTGCTTGTTTTTGTCAGGTTTGTCAAAGATCAGATGGTTGCAGATGTGTGGCATTATTTCTGAGGCCTCTGTTCTGTTCTATTGGTCTATATATCTCTTTTGGTACCAGTACCATGCTGCTTTGGTTACTGTAGCCTTGTAGTATAGTTTGAAATCAGGTAGCATGATGCCTCCAGCTTTATTCTTTTTGCTTATGCAGTCAATTTGGCTTCAGATTCTCTGTCTCTCTAATGATGGGAACTAGCCAAAATCTCTATTCCATTGTTTTTCCCTCAGCTGGGCCTAATGGGCACATTCAATAGTCATCCAGAGAATTGGGCAGTTTATCTACAACATTTAGGGCTCCTTTTGGCACTCTCTTTTCTGGATTCTCCCCTCACATTCTAGTTTCTGTATGACCTTACACTGTTCTCTGTTTCCTCATCTAATAAGTCTGCTGGGTTGTTGCTGAATTTTCACTACTTCATTGTGACCAGATAAGGGACTACCAATAAGGTGAGAAACTATAAAATCTAGAAACCAACCTAGTGCCACATTTTTATGCAAGCATTGACTCTACTACAGTTTCTACCTGCCTTGGTCATGCTTCAGTACCTTCAGATAGTTTTTTATATTCTTATCCAGAGTTTATCATTGTTATCTGTAAAACAGTTGGCCTAATACAAGCTACTTCTCTATTTGCAGAAGCAGAATAAGGCAAGCTAATTTAAAATTAATTCAAATTTCGATTTTCAGCACATATTTTCTTTATCACAGAGATTGCATAAATTCAGTCTCAAACCTGTCTCAGGGTAGGCTTGTGACTAAAGGTTATTTTTTCCTACCCTAAGCCTAGGTTGATATAAGAAAATCTTATGGCAATTCACAGTGGCTCACACCTGTAATCCTAGCACTTTGGGAGGCTGAGGCAGAAGGATCACTTGAGCCCAGGAGTTCAAGACCAGCCTGGACAACACAGTGAGATCCCATCTCTATAAAAAATTTTAAAAATTAGCTGAATGTGGTGGCATACACCTGTAGTTTCAGAAACTTGAAAGACTGAGGCAGGAAGATGGTTGAGCCCAGGAGTTCAAGACTGCAGTGATCTCTGATCACACCATTGCACTCTAGCCTGGGCAACAGAGCAAGACACTGTCTCTAAAACAGTAAAAATAAAAAAGCGGGGTTGTCATTTCCCTTTGAAAATGGTTTTTTTAATCATACTTCTTGCAACTGAGAGTGTAACAATTCAAAAATCTTGACTTCTTAACGGAGATGCAATTCCTGGTCACTATCTTACCAGAGCATCAGCACCATGATAAACGTTCTGAATTTCAGCCTGCTTTTAGTATTTGACCCTTGGGGATTTCCCCCACTTTTTTTTTTTATGAGCTCAGCTTTATACTGGGTTGAACACACACAAAATTGTCAGTATTCAACTGAAAAATACTTGCCAAGATGGCAATTTCATGTGGCTTGACTTGTTTTTTAATCCAATTTTTAAATTGATCATCGAATATAGGTATTTTACAACAGGAAGTTTTTCAAGCAATCTCGTTTCAATATACTTTCAAAGTTTGAAAATCTATAGCTAGAAAGGTTACACAAAAAATATATGCCATGAGTTCTGAAGACAGTTACAAAAGAGGTTACCAAAAATTTAATAAGCATTTGTAGGCACAAGACAGTTATTTTCAAGAGAAATATCGTCACTTGAATATATATGTTCTGGTAGATTTGTAAACAGAAAAATCAAAGATTCAGTTCTCTATTGTCATGTATTTTATAACTTTTTAGAATTACAGATTCCCTTCTCCTCTTATTTAGATTTACCTCCTATTTCTCATTTCTTTATTCCCATTCTGAGGTAGACATATCCTGACAGAAGATGTTATGCCAGCTGTGAAACCATGGACTCCATTGCTCATCAAAATCTCTTTTCCTCCTTCTAACAACCAGGGATCTCCATCCAGAACTATTAGCCTTGACCAAGAGGTACCAGGTCCAGATGCTAGAACTGCCATTTTGGCATGGGATATACCCCTAAGAATTCAGAAAAGTGACTTTAAAAGATACAATTTTACCATCCCATGTTTTAATAGCTCATAAAGGTAAATATTGTCTGGAAATTTTGTTTTCAAAATCCACTTCTCTGTATTAAATAACAAAATTTGGAAAGTTGGTTATGATAACCTAATAAAAACATTCAAGATTGCGTCTTTCTTACCATAACAAAAATCTATTTTGTGCTTTCTTTTGTCATTCTTTAAAATTATGATTAATCATGAGAAATGATTGGCAGGGAACTGAAAATTTCACAAAAATAACTCTTCACTGGTGTTCAGAAGGTTTAATATTTTCCTGGCATGGTGTTTCAGTCACCTCCTGTTCACCTTGTTAATGGGGGAGAGGTTCCTTTCCTTGTGTTACAGGGATAGATGGTTACATAACTCTTGACACTGTACAGATAAAATCCAGAACAGTTTATTAGTCACATATACTCACAGTCCAGGGAAGGGGGACACCATAAAACATGCAGGGCCACATGGAGGTCACAATAAGGAACAACCAGGGGTTGTGGGTATCCAGAGAGTAATGCGCCCCTGGTTCCACCAAAGGATATGATTGGCTTGTTTGAACTGGAACCTATTACTAAGGCATACTCAGGAATTCCACCTGGTCAGCTGGATAAGGAGGGTTGTTTGGCTAGAGAACCTTATCTGCAGGAGCAGAGTGAAGAAGGGAACTTGCAATTAGGCCATTTGAGGCTCTCTCAATTCTAGCAGATGTCAAGGTAGCACAGAATATTGGGCCTTAATTTTAGACCTTACACCTCATGTGACCTCTACTATAGAGAAAATGATGGAAACAAAAAATGTCAGAAATTAAAGACCAGGACTAAGAGCCAGCTCGTTAGGACGGGATTTTGTTCTGGCCCTTGCTCACCATTCCAACAATGCCTTTCATATGCTCCTCACTCAAAAGCTGCTCTTTAACCACAAAGAACTGCTTGAGTTATTTGAACTTGTGGTGATCTTTTGAACTACATGTAATTAACTCTCCCCAGATCCACTCTCAGTTCACTTAGAGAATTCCTATTCATCCTGAAGATCCAAATCAAACTCCTTTATAACATCTTTCTTGGCCTCACACCAGGCAAAGTCAGCCATTCCCTGTTTGGGGCACCATATCACTTTGCACATATCTTAAGCATATTGTATCATAATTACTTTTTAAACTATATCTCTACCCTACTGGACTATTTGTCCTATTAGACTACAGAAAATATGATATTTATGTTTGTAGGCCCAGTATACAGAATATGATAGGTGCTTAGTAAAGGTCTTTATGATGAATCACTGGGTAAACCAATGAATAAATGAAGTTAAGTTAAATTAATAAATGAATCATAGAAGTAATATGATTTAAATATTCCCTGGTAAAATGCTCTAGAGAAGTGATTTAAACTCTTTGAGTAATTTAATTGACAAATAAACTATATCTTTCTCTATATTACAGCTAAATTTGTTTGCCATCAAAGATTTGAGCATATAAATCAATGCTAGTGCAATGCGACTATTTCCTTTTTCAAACCAAACCAAATAAGATTAATATTTTAATTAGTCTGTGGAAACTTACTCTGGCAAACATAACTTTTATTAGGTTACTTGTGATATTGAAATTCACTCAGAGAATGACAGAACTATCTACTCAGGTCCGTTGGAAAACTATAGAAGATAACTGGTCTTAGGTCAGTAATGCTGAAATTTTGAAATGGCACAAGATACCCAGATTGCATTTTTAAAAATTGGATGAGGGGCTTATTTTGAACTTAAACAGTCTTGAAATTTACTAGAATTGATTTTTTTAATTGACTGTGCGTTACTTGTCAGATGTATCATTGTGATATACACCTCTTCTAGCAACCATAAAAAGTAGCTTATTTTTCTATTGTCCAAAAATTTCTTTTAAAAAGCATATTTTAAATCTCCATTAGTAAGAATTCTGACCAGAGATTGCTTTTTGGCAAGCTAGCCAGCAGGAAGATATTGTTCCTCTAGATTTATTCATTTTGGGTAAAAGTGTCTTAAAATATTAGCTAATAAATTATTGTTATTAAAAATACACATTTTCTACCAAATTGGACTACAAAAATTGAGGCATAAATGGAATATTCTTTGAGCTCATTCATCTTAAAGAATTCTTAACTAATACAAATAATCAGAAATACTCTCATTAGAAGTGTTGGTAGTTTGTTCAGAAGTGCCAACTTTGGGGCCCAGCTTTTGAAAAGACACCAAATAAATCTCATAGCAGAAAATAGTTTCTGGACTTAGCACTACATTAAAATTAAGAGCCAAGAACTATGAAAAAGCATTGTAAATCAAAGTCCTTGTGTAAAAGTATGCCAATAAACTGTAATGGGTATTCCCAGTTATGAGTGTCCCTGATGAAACTGCAAACACTTTTTAGTCAAATATATGAAGTTAGTCTAATTTGCTCCCTTAAAATATAGGATGAAGTTCTAAAAGTTGGGAGTTGGAAAGTAAACTGCCTCCAAAGGAAGAATGATCTAATAGAATCTGTAAACTTTTTGTTATACTTAGACTATTTGATTGAATTTCAAAAATTTCATTTCTGAGTTATTAGATTTTAGTAATGATCAAATCAATCCCCCAAAATTATGTGTAGCCTAAATTCTCCTATACTTTGTTAATATGACCTGCTGTGTGGTAGAATAAATCTCCTAAGGACTACAAAATACTTACCGGACTAATACAAAACCATTTGTAGGATAGTAGATATTGTTAGAAAAATAAATCTCACTTCGATTGTCTAGTTGGGGATTCAGGTCTGAATAACATTCACCGCTGAAGAAAAGGAAAAAAGTACACTGCAAACTGAAGGAGCTTGCAGACATATAAAGTAGGGTTTCTTTAAAGATCTAGGAATATTTGCCAGTAAAATATTTTTACATGATTGGTTTAAAAATATCAAGAACTGAAGAACTCTACTTGGTGATTTTACTCCCAAGAGCTTTGGAAAGTTAAATGTTTGTTCCTCCTACAGAGAAGGGAGTTTTTGCAAACCATTCCAACCAGTTTCAAACCCATTCCAGCAAAGCTCAATGGTAGGGGAATCTATACTTTTTTTGCATTTAATTAAGGATGTCAGAAGGGTGTTCTTTATTTCCAGAAGCACCTCCTTCACTGTAATTTGCCTCATCTCTTTCAGTAGCTCAAGGAATTGAGCTGGTTTGTAATCCATCACTCTCTCAAGTCATCTCAGAGCCACATTATTTCCCATTTTCTTTGAATTTTTCCACATAAAAACAAAATACTCTTCTTGCTCTCATTTAATGAAGATATAAATATATTTTAGCAAGTAATGAAAACAAGTCTTGTAGGCAGGGATCCCATATGAGCATCCTTTACTCAATAATTCACTGTAGCTAGCTGATGTCACTGTAGGGTAGAGAACAGGGAAGCCTGAGAGCCAGTCAGAGCTCCTCTGAGGTCCAATTTAGCAACTTAGTAACCATGATGCTTTAGGGAATTTACTTAGCTTCTTTGAGCATCAAATTCTTCACAGAGTTGTGAAGATGAAAGCGCACTTAGCTCAATGTCTGATACACTAGAGTATTCAATATGGCAGCCATTGTGATTGTATTGTCTAATCTTCAAAAGTGCCAGATTACTTCTCCTCTAGCAGAAGGCTGTTCTATAAGCTTTTCCATGGAAGTAGAATTGATGAGGCTTATTCTGTCCTAAAGAAAGACGCTTTGCTATTGTTGTTTTGATTGGCATACGGTAGTCTACTTTGTTTTTATATGCTTATGAGCAAAAATTTGCCTTAAGAGCCTGTGGAATAAAATTGGAAATTTTAGAGACCTATCTGGCCCCAAACTCATTTATTTAGTGAACATTTAGTAAAGAATATAGTATATCTATCTCCTCAAAAAGTTCAAGATAGAGAAAGAAAGCAATAAATATGCATAATTAAATACAATTTGATAATTTTTTTAATTACGCACATAGTAGACAACTACCCGAGAACCATTTACCATGGATTTGAGTCCTGGACTCTTCTCCATTATTAAAGAAATTGGGAACACATTTGCCTCTTGTACTAGAATCTAAACTAAGCAATGTTTCCCTAATATAGGTCATGTGCTAAATTGGCAATAAGGTTTTGTTAAATTTTTAGGACATAAAGAGTCTTTTTTTTTTTTTTTTTTTTTTGAGACTGAGTCTCACTCTGTCACCCAGGCTGCAGTGCAGTGGCATGATCTCGGCTCACTGCAACCTCCACCTCTCGGGTTCAAGTGATTCTCCTTCCTCAGCCCCCGGAGTAGCTGGGATTACAGGCATCTGCCACCATACCCAGTTAAATTTTTTTTGTATTATCAGTAGAGACAGGGTTTCACCATGTTGGCCAGGCTGGTCTCGAATTTCTGACCTCAGGTGATCCACCCTCCTCGGCCTCCTAAAGTGCTGGGATTACAGGCATGAGCCATTACGCCCTGCCAAGATATAAAGAGATTTTAAAATATTCTCACCTAAGGACATATGTTTAATAAGATTGGAGTTTAGCAACTCATGCTTTAAAAAACTAAATAGGCAACTTAGCTGGGTGTGGTGGTGTGTACCTGTAGTCCCAGCTACTCAAGAGGCTAAGGCAAGAGGTTTGCCTGAGACTAGGATTTCAAATCTAGCCTGGGCAGCATAGCAAGACTCCATCTCAAAAAATGAAACAAAAAATCAAAGAGGTAACTTAGAATAAATAGGCTTGACAGCTGACAGGATATATCAAAATTTTGCCTTTTTCTTTTTATGCCATCGTTTTTAGTAGTTGTTAAAATAACTAATTTCATATTCCTTGCACCAAAAAAAAAGATGTTTATCCTATAACTTTCCATTTAAAGAATTAAACCTGTAATTATTTTTTGCTACTTATAAAACTGAGCTGCTCCAGAATTCTTCTCTTAAGTACACACTTCTTATGAATCAAATGTATCAAGAAAATGGCAAACAGTAATGCCATTTATTAGGAACATTGTACCTAGGCCCAGCCCTAATTTTATCCTCAGAAATACTTATGAGGAAGTAAGCAGAGAATTTAAATAACTTTCAAGGAAAAAATTTATATTTTCATGGAAAAATATTAATCATTGGTAAGACAATAAAGATGCATATTCTTTGATTTTACGGAAATACTTCTTCATTCATTCTCTCCTCCTTTAACAACTACATGATAAAAATAATAATCTATTTACTTGGAATATTAATATGTGTCAAATAGTTTAACTTCTTACCTATTGCTATCAGACTCAGATGATAAGAAGAAAAACTAGTCAGTGAAAGAGAGACCTTTAACTTTCTCTGCAAAAGACAGCACACATCAAGATATATCACAAGACTGATATGGTTTGGCTGTGTCCCCTCCCAAATTTCAACTTGAATTGTATCCCCCAGAATTCCCATGTGTTGTGGGAGGGACCCAGAGGGAGGTAATTGAATCATGGGTGCCAGTCTTTCCCATGCCATTCTCATGATAATGAGTAAGTCTCAGGAGATCTGATGGGTTTATCAGGGGTTTCTGCTTTTGCTTCTTCCTTATTTTCTCTTGCCACCACCATGTAAGAAGTGCCTTTGATTCTGAGGCCTCCTCAGCCATGTGGAACTGTAAGTCCAGTTAAACCTCTTTTTCTTCCGGTCTCAGTTATGTCTTTATCAGCAGAGTGAAAAGAGATTAATACAAAGACTAAAAATAAAATCCATATCAACTTAGTTTATCTACAGACCTTAGTATATTGTTGAACGTATTGTAATAAAGTCTGTGGACAGTCACGATGTAATCTGATTACTTTATAATCATTTGTATTTCATCCTCATGTCATTCTTGGAGAAGATGATTATTGGCAGGAGATTAAGCCAAAGACCCTGATAAGTCAACACAATAAAAATCATACCTTACATTTATCTCTCCCTATAAATCCTCATTTAAGACTTAAGCTACAAATGCTTCCTTCTTAAAGGTTCACAGGGGAAAAATGATAGAATATGGAATAAGATATAAATTTAAATTTTGATGCAGAAAATAAATTACAGAACGGAAGTACCAGAAACCTCATGTTCCCTGCCAACAAAGTGTACTCTTTTAAAAATGATGGGCTTCATCCAGGGTTGATTAAAACTGAAACCAATCCAGTAATTCAATGAGAGCTTAATGTCTCATTGCAAGGGATGCCGGTATTTTAATTCGGAAAAAATCTTGCTTTTAAAAATAGCATCATTTTTTAAAAAGTAATCTGGTTTCTCATTAATTATACTATATGCTGTAGAACAGAATGTGGCATAAGATACCCATCATGGGTTTACTCCAATTGTAGAGATAATTGTTGAAATAGCTAAGACATGAATTATTTTTGTTAGCTCCAGCTTCAAGGCATTCCACAGCATGGACCCTACCCAAGTATTATAATGAGTCTACAACATTACCTACTCCTGAATTGTGGTGTTCTGTGTGATACCAACGGGATCTCAGAAAGCCTTCTGTGATTTAAAATATTGCAAGATTTTTATTCTTCCATAAATAGAAGAGTTCCTCAAGTTATAGTCCTAATTTTCCCACTCAATTCAGAAATAAATCCCTTTTATTTCAATGGCATTAAGATAAAGTCTATTGTATAAACAGATGAGTATAAACGATTAAATTGTCAGATTTATTTTTTAAAACTATAACACTGAAAGGAGCAATACAATATCATTCAAAAAATACTACTGAAAATGGAGGTAACTCATAAAATCTTTAGATAAGCCTTTGATATTTTAAAATTCTTACAAAGTAAAATTTCTTATTGAGGAACACATAACATGGGAAAGCCAGCAGAAAATATGTGGAATAATTTAAAGGACCTAAAGAAAAAAAAATTCACCTCACATCTCAGACCTTTGAATAAGTTAAATATTTATGGTTCAAAAACTATTCTGGCCAAGAGACAATAACCTACAGTAGTCCTTATACAATAATTCAGCCCCCTCTAGAATAACACTATTTTAAATTTAGATATCATGTTTATATTTTTTGTATGAAAAATAGAAATAATAATTTTCCTACAGAATGTTTTACTTAAAATTAAAAACACAAAACCTTTTGCACATGAACTTGTATAATAGGCTAAATATACATCAATACCACCATACACATTTATGAAATGGGTTTGTAATAAAATTGGAAATTAAACTAATGACTCTTCATTTTCACTGACTAATGAATAAATTATAAACTATATAGTTTAGTTAATTAGAATTGAATTCTGGAAACAATCCTAACAGATTCTGGAAACAGTACTGACATCTAGTCTTATCTCACAAAAGACTTTCAGAAAGAATTAACTTTCATTTTTCTAAATAGGAAATTTACATAGTAGCAGAACATAGTTCCAGAAGAATGTGCCTAGATGAGGCGAGACAAGTATGAGGGAAGGACGAGCATGAAAGCAGGCTCCTCATCTCCTCTTTGCCTCACTGCTGATGGAGAGTGATTCTCCCACATCTGTGAAAGCACACACTTGTGACCAGTTTCCAGAAATAACCATCCAAAATAAGCAGAGAGTCTGTGGTGTGAGAACTCTGCCACCATCTCCCATCATTATGGCCCTAGAATGTGGAATAAGGGGCAATGGAAAAGTGTCCCTTTCCACAACCTCTTGAAGTCTCCTGAAATCCGTGTTTTAGTCCCATCTCATCTTTTAACAGGCAATAAGGGGTAGAAATTCATGAGAGATGCTAGGGAAAAAGCTGCAGATTTTCCTGCAGCCTAATGAACCTCCAGTTCAAAGCACTTACATATACAGAACATGGATTGGACACTACCTGCGTATAATTTGGAATTAATGTCCACCTATACACTACTTGTTCCACTATCAATTCCTACTTATTAGATAAGAGATCATACAAAGGTTTTATTCTTCAGATCATGCTAAAAGAATAAGAATGTAGATTTATAAACCAGTGATCATAATACCACCTGGTTGGCAAACAACGTTTTGATAAATGATAGTAACAGTCTTTGAAACACATAATTACACAGAAAAAACATGGACTTAGTGCATTGAGAAATAAATTGACTAAATACATAATCATAAAAATAATATATGAAATAAATAGTTTCATAGACTTGTTAACTCATTTCACTTTGATTCTGATATCAATCCTCTATTTGGCTTTTATTTAAACATGCCTAACATACTTATTAAACAAGAGGCTTTAATTTCATTTACCTACTTATGTAACAACCTATAATTTTATTATTAATGACCCTTAATATCAAAGCAAAAATTCTCTTGGAGTCATGTGAAAGCAGTTGGGTCACTGAGAGTCATCTTAGTCTTCCCTTCTGTTCATGAAAGTAGGACCACTGGCTGGCAAGAATGGATGGGTGAAGAGGTGTAGTCCACAATGGAATCTATGAAGCTAAGTTGAATACTCAGCTATAATATCTGAGTATCAGTATAGTACCATGGTGGAAGCCACTGTTAGTCACCAAGTCTTTACCAGTCAACAACCCAATGTGGCCAACTGTTCACAAACAATCCCATTTCACCTCAATTCTTTTGATCAATATGTATAGATAAGAAAGTTCTTGATATGAAAGTTTTTGAATATAATAATTATTTAAAATTCCAAAGAATGGAGATCTATCCAAATCTGAATCAAGTTTCCCAAAGCAGCTTGACAGTGGACTAAATATCCCTAGGCTCATATTCAGTCTCTAGCAATAAACCAATAATGTCTCCAGTTGTATTCACCAAAATGTTTTCACCACATCATCCTAAACCAAGAACGGAATGTTATTTTAGTAAAGGCAGAACTTTAAAACAGAAATCTTCCCAACAGAAATTTTAGAAAACATTTTAAAAATCACATTAGAAACATAAAATTCACTGTTTTTGAGCCAACACTGACCTTCTGTTCCAAAAGCAATGTGTTTGTAGGGATTGCTGCAAAAGCCTTGTAGCTTGACTTGGTCTTGTATTGCTAGAATGGGCAACCAGAAAGCAAGAGTAGAGATGAAAATGGGAAGGAATATGACATAATTTTTCAGACAATTCTACCAAGTTAAATGACACGTTATCAAATGAAGAAAAGGGTTATTATGCTGAACAACTTGTTTCTGACAGAAACAATTAGCTTACCATGTTAATATTTTATTAGAATGAGAAGCAAAGAAATGCCACAGTATAATATCAGCCTAGAGATTACAGGCAACTCTATGCCACTCTGTTTCAGAACTTAAAAACTTCCTTTACACAAATTTATATATAAATTTTTCATTAGCAGCATTCCCTCATAGGAGTACTATTCTATACATGAGGACAGGAGATGGCTCTGCTTGATCCTCAAAGGAATGTTTCTTTTCTACAGTGTCACAATTAACAAATATTATACCAATAAGTGTAATTGAGCTCTTGATCATTTTCTCGCATCATCCATAAAAACAGAGATCAAAATACACAAAAATTAGCAGCCGTTTTTTATACAACCAGCAAAGTAGGCAATAATTTGAACATAAATAATATCAGCAATGTAACTCCATAAAGAAAAACAAAAAGTACACACTCTTGATCTTAAACTCATTTTTTAAACCTCATCACCCCCTGCACTTTCTAACAGTTATGTTAATGAAGCAAATGTTAAAACTTCCTAAGTGTTAAGTACAACTCAGAATAATACAGTTCAGTGTTGTAGGATATTTGGGGGAGATGGGAGAGCATGAGGAAGCTGTAGAAATCAGGATAAATGTGCATAATCAAAAACTCAGTTTTGATAACTACTCTGGGTCTCCAGCTGATGAACTGAGTTCAAGGCTCCTGTCACTTCGGATGCCCTTGTCTCAGGCAGCTTCCCCAGTGGCCAGTACCAGTGAGGAAATTGGCACAGAGCTCCAGGCTATCTTAGTGTCTTCAAAAGCAAACCAAAGTGTCTGCAGAAGACGGTGTCATCAAATAAAATTAAATCTTGGGTTTTATAGATGTAATTGAAGGAAGCGTCATTAAAGTGGGGTGGTGAAGGTAAGAGGCTAGCACATTCATTTTCCTTAGGAAAAAGTTGAAGTCATGAGGAATCAAAGTGCCAGACCCAGAAGAAGAAAGTCGGCATCCAGCTAACAGCAGAATGCATTCTCTTTTTCACTGTTTTGTTTCTTTTCTTGGTATACTGAGTTAGATAATGAAAAGGAATTAGCAACCCAAGGCCTGCATGCCCGCAAGTGACATAGGAAGTCACACTAGCCAGATAATCAGTCACCCACAAATACATGCTCACTTACACACTCTCATTCATACACGTGAATGTATACATATATACATATGTACTCACATACAGACACACACACACTCATTCACAAACACACACTCAGCAAAATGTGCACAAGAGCTCAGAAGCTAGACACTTTTTCCCAAGAAAGGTACTCTGAATGCTTACTTATCTTCCACTTTCCCTCCTCCATATAGCTCTTCTCCCTCATAGGAAGAAGCTACGTGGCTTTCTGCAAGTCTCTCAACTCTTAAGGAACCTACACTCCCATCTCCTACATGAGACGCAATTGCTAAAAGATGTCTCGGGTCACTTGAAGCCCTAAGTTGCTACATTGACCCTGTACTGCTGTGGTCTCTAGACAACAAGATATTTGAAAGGGATTGAAATTGAAATACTATCTTTCCATGGGAGCTGACATTTATTACTATGCTGACATTTATTACTATTACTCACTTAATTTTACAGAAGCCCTATAACTAGAGAGTTATTAAGAAAAGCAGAGGTCAAATGACTTGTCCAAGACCACGCAGCCCATAAAGAGCGGGCCTGGGTCCAATATACATGCTTTCTCTATAATATTTTCTTCCAAAGAATACCTAAGCCTACATGTAATGCAGAATAAAATATACCATCTCACTCTATGATGGTTTTATGAATAGTTAATTGTAATCATAGTTGCAATCACAATAACAATATCTAACAATCACTATGACCCAGGTACCATTCTAAAAGCTTCATGTGAATTAACTCACTCAATTGTCACAACAAAGCTATTAGGTAGATACTATACTACCCCCATTTTATATATGGAAACTGAGGTACAGAAATCTTAAATAACTAATCGAAGGTCACCAGCTAGTGCATGTCAGTCCTGGCTGGAATTTGGACACAAGCACTCTAGCCCAACAACTATGCACATATCTACAAATGCCCTTGCTTCTCATTTCAGAATGTGTAATCATTTACGGTGCTTGTTCTCCTATCCTCAACTTCCCTAAAGAATATAGCTGGGAAAGCCTGTACAGAGACATATCTTGTTATTGCACACAAGAATCTTAGAATAAGAAGTGATATTGAAGGTCATTTGCTTCAACCCCCTCATCTGACACATGAATCTCTGTTCTGTTTAGTAGCCAAATGAACACTTGCTTGCCTCCCAAGGCAGAACATTCAGGTCTAAGTGTTAGAATTAGTACAAAATTCTCCCCTAAATTGAGCCAAAATATGTTTCCTGCTAACTTATCTCATTGGTCCTATTTCCCCCCCCCCTTGAAATCATGGCTCATGCCAAGAGCTCTCTTCTGCATAAGTATATTGCTTCCTTCACCAACTCCCTGATACTCAAGTGAAGAATTCCACTACCCTCATTGCTCTCCTCTGATAATATTCCTTAAAATTATAAAAAGTGTTTAATAGATGTGTTTTTAGCACATAGTAAAATATAATCATCACCTCCATGATACTGATAATAAACTCAATTAATGTAATGAAGATAATAATTGAGATCATCTCCTTAGTTTTTGTGGAGAGTTTAAAAATATGCAAGAAAGGAGGTTGGAGTTACTTCATACTGTTGGATCACATTGAGTAGGCTATCACCTAAATTCCTAATGCTTTCATCTTTTTTCAAAACATTTACCAATAATTCCATCCTATATTTATGCTTATTTATACCATTTTAGACCCCAAAATAGGGCTTTAGGCATTATCTTCATCAAGTTTTATCTGATTAGATTGCGTTTGTCATTGTAAGCAATGAAGATAAGAATTTTTAGATTATTTCATGAAACATTTCATTAGGTGTGTCATTTTTATCTTCACTCAAATCATATACTAAGGACTAGGAGCTCCTGCCACTGGGATCTCCCAACTTGGTGGACGTTAGCTGATCCTGTAAATCTATTTGTGGATGTTCAACTAATGTATTTATTCAAGAAACTTTTTCTCTTTCTTTTTCTTTATTTTTTTTTGGGTGGGAGGGGGTGGTGGGGGACAGAGTCTTTCTCTGTTGCCTAGGCTGGAGAGCCATGCTGTGATCACAACTTACTACAGCCTCTACCTCCTGAGCTCAAGCAATTCTTTCACCTTAGCCTCCAGAGTATCTGGTAATACAGGCATGTGGCAGCACACCCAGCTAATTTGTTTTTTTATTTTTTTTGTAGAGATGGGTTCTTACCACAGTGTCCAGGCTTGTCTTGAATTCTTAGGTTTAAGGCATCCTCCTGCCTCAGCCTCCCAAAGTGCTGGGATTACAGGCATGAGCCACCACGCCTGGCCAAGAAATACTTATTGAGTACCTACTACATGACATGCACTACTCCTCTAAGACGTACATACCCTTTCGTTTTCAGTCTAAAAATCCCATTTATTGCCAAAAAAAGGCACGTTTTGAGTCCACTGTTTTTCCTCTGGGTTCTCTTAACAATATATAATCGATCTAAATATGAAGTTTTTATTCTAATTTGAAACACATTTCCTCTTAAGCATTTCAAGGCTTCCAGGTGCTAAACCAAATTCATTTATTTTCCTCCATGGCTTAAAATTACTAATCATTCTAATGTGGAATTACAGAGTTAGAGTAAACATCAGCTAATCATAGGAAGTAAAAATGACTGGCCTAAACCTGAATCTTGCAAACAAGGCAATAATACCTATTGATTCTCTCCAATTTGTAATCTGTGCTTTCAGTTAACATTCAAAAAATATTTCTTAAATATCCTCTGCACAGTGCAGGTCAAAGTTTAGGTTTGAAAAACAAAATGGCATTTTATTACTTATGTTTATAGGCAATGCTAGTTGCCAGCTGCAATATAAATTCTGGGTTTGAAGGTAAGGATAGCAAGAACACATTCTGCCCTTTCAGAAAATATTTTCCACTAAAGTCATATATCCTGTTGCTGATGTCTAAAATTTCACCACAGGCTCTAGTAATAAAGATCCATGAGGTCTCAAAGTGAACTATGTTAGTTGCCTTGAGGATCAGGGGTTTGGACTCACAGTTACACTTTAAGGGCAGTAAATCGGGGGCCCCTAATCCCCAGACCATAAACTGGTACCTGTTAGGAACTGGGCCAAACAGCAAGAAGTGAACAGCAGGAGAGCGTGTATGACCGCCTAAGCTCTGCCTCCTACCAGATCAGCAGCAGCATTAGATTCTCATAGGAGTGTGAACCCTACTGTGACTACACAGGCAAAGGATCTAGGTTGCGTGTCCCTTATAAGAATCTAATGCCTGATGATCTGAGGTGGAACAGTTTCATCCCAAAACCATCCCCAACCCCCCAATCCATGGAAAAACTGTCTTCCATGACACTGGTCCCTGGTGCCAAAAAGGTTGGGGACCAGTGCAGTAAATGCAAGAAACTTGGATTATATAAACAATAGGATGAGGAAACCATGGTGAAGAGCCTCCCTACCACCATGTCCAACTTCTTCCAGAAGCATTCCTTGACAGAGATGAGAGCATCACTCTACAGGTACACTTTCTGCTCCTCAGTGATCACGTCTGTCTTACCTGAGTCAGAATCTCCCTGACATCAGTCCTGAGATGAAAGCTCAACCAAGCCCTGACCCCATTCATAGGAGATTGCTCAGAAACTTCCTTATATCTGGATTACCGGCAGAGCACAATCTATAATGATCCTGATAATGGAAAAGCTAGAGGTGGAGGATACAACGGTCAAAAACTGCCTGACAAAGCAGATGGGCGAGGTAGCAACTGAGAAAACTTCCCAGGACCCCTCTGCATCCCTCATTTATCTTTTCGTTTCTCTAACACCTTAAATGCATAATTTTATTTCATTTTATTATAATATTTTGCCATCCCTATCTGCCTGCTAGATCTTTTAGAGGAGAGATTTTATATTATTTGTTCTTTTATTTTCAACACCTAATATAAACCTGGCAGAGAAAAGATGTTCAGCAAATATTTGTTGACTTGAAATATCTAATTGAAAATTACAATAAGATTCAAGGACATGAAAAAACACAAATTTTTAGTTACTCCTCTATGGTTCAATTCCTAGACAAGCCTGGCTAATTAAAGACCCTCTTCCACCACTCCAAGCATGCCCTGAGAACATTTCTAATATAGATTTTTGAAGTCATTTTTCTTCATGATGTAAACCTATAACATGTGCCACATTATCTTGATCCCTGTTTTTTCCTTTGACAATTCTCTTATTTGAGTTAAACTGCACACTCCCCTCAATTAAAATGCAAATCCTGGCCAGCATGGTGGTTCGTGCCTATAATTCTAACAGTTTGGGGGGCCGACGCAGGTGGATCACCTGAGGTCAGGAGTTCAAGACCAGCCTGGCCAATGTGGTGAAACCCTGTCTCTACTAAAAATACAAAAATTAGCTAGGTGTGGTGGTAGGTGGCTGTAATCCCAGCTACTCAGGAGACTGAGGCAGAAGAATCAATTGAACCTGGGAGGCAGAAGTTGCAGTGAGCGGAGATTGCGCCATTGCACTCCAGCCTGGATGCCAAGAGCGAAATTCCGCCTCAAAGTAAAAAAAAAAAAAAGCAAATCCCCCTAGGGAGTGCGGGGTTGGAGAGGAAGACAAGCTTTTGTCAATCATTGAACACCTGAGTGTGAACCATTACTAGGATCAATTCAGAGAGGCTAGCTGGAGAGAAGCACAGGAGTGGCACACAGAACTGGTCAGTATAGGGGCTGAGTGACAGATAGCCTAGCTGAAAGAAGCCTGGAAAGTCAAGGAGTCCCAAGAACTTTGTGAAGGGAGTGGAGTAAATGACAGTGAGATAAAAAGAGAAAAACAAAATAAGAAAGCACATAAGGCTAGTTTCAGCTGTTTTTTTTTTTTTTTTTTCATTTCACATAGTGGCTCTGATTGGTAAATGTTTGTTACTCTGCCTACAAAACATGATGGAAATCTTATCTTCACCTTCACTGCTATAACTTGACCATAGCCACCATCGTCACTCACCTAGATTGTAGCAATAGACTTCTAAGTTCTCCCAACTTAAACTTTCACCCTGTCATGGTCTATTCTTATTTAGCAGTGAGATAGTTAAGACTGTCACTTATCTATTTGAAACCCTCCAAAGACTTCCTGTCTTACTTAAAGTAAAAATCAAAGACTAATGAGTGGCCCACAAGACCCTCCTACAGGATCCGGCTCCCAGCTACATCTCCCTCTGACAACCTCAACATCCTGTTCCTCACTGCTAGCCCAGAATACGTTCTTTGTATCTGTCAAGCACTCTCTGGCCTCAGAGCATTTTCCTCACTATACTCTCTTAAGGAGTATCACCTCCTTGGATGTTACATTCTCAACGAAACCTATCCCAATATCCCAACATAACTTGTGACACCATCCTTTCTGTATTTCCCTTGAGAATCAGGGCTATACTTTTCTCCATGACCCGACACACACAACAATTTACTTATTTGGAGGGGTTATTGTTGATTGTTTCTCTTCCACCAAAGAATATAAACTGTCTTTGAACAGGCATCATCGCATATTTTATTTATTGCAATATCCTCACAGCTTTGAAAAGCACACCTATTAGGTAATCAATACATATTTATTGAATGAATGATTTGCTTGAACCCAGATTAACTAACTATTTTAGCTCATGCAGACACATTCCATATTGCTCATTTTCCAAATTACATGTGGTTCTGCAGAAATGAAGAAAGTTTTATACAGACTGCTGCCAATAAGTTTTCAGTGTGATGTATTTGGGAGTGTTTTGATGTCCTAAAGGAAGGAGACTTTTGTGAATAAAACACCAGTTATAAAGTTTTATGAAATATAAAATAGCTCTCAACTTGTTCCCTAAATAAGCTATGTGTCCAAATAGCTTTAAGCCCAGGGCAGGCCCATCGATGGAGACTCTTTATAATTGGAACTAATCTTCAGACTATCTTCAGTAAGTGGCAGACTCTATGAGGCTTTGATGTAATGCTTATCCTAATTTCCATATGGAACACCATAATAATTCACTAGGATAAAAATTTAAATTCTTTTATAAATGAAGGCAAAACAGATTGGGGACCCAGACACAACTCCATGGGTGAATTTAGTAATATCCAGTCTTTTCCACGGGAAAAAAAAGTCTCAGACAATATAGATGTTGATCAAAAAGTAGGCCAGTCATGGTGGCTCACGCCTGTAATCCCAGCACTTTGGGATGCCGAGGTAGGCGGATCACTTGTGGTCAAAAGTTCAAGACCAGCCTGGCCAACATGGTGAAACCCCGTCTCTACTAAAAATACAAAAATTAGCCGGATATGATGGCGCACACCTGTAATCCCAGCTACTTGGGAGGCTGAGGCAGGAGAATCACTTGAACCCAGGAGGCAGAGGTGGCAGTGAGCCAAGATCACACCACTACACTGCAGCCTGGGCGACACAGTGGGACCCGTATCAAAAAAAAAAAAAAAAGGCAGGCTGAGCAGCATTCAGATGCCCATCCTGTCTAAAGCAATGATTATAATGTGAAATAGTATTTTAAACTACATCTGAATTTAACATATCATAGCAATTATATCACACAAATGCAAGCAGATTCAGAACCTTAAGATTTTATGCATGAAGAAGAAACATCAAACACACTTTATATCTGAATTTAGCTCAGCATACTATGGTCGATCCATTTTATTTTAATATCAAAGGACAATAGGGCCCAGACTTTAATATCGTTCAAGCATTCATGTTTTAATTAGATGCCATCTGTATTCTATGATCCCTATTATTTCAGAATCTCGGCGTGAGTAAAGCTGACCTAAATCTAAAGCTCTTTGATTTCAAAAAGAGCCCTGTGCTCAGCTTAGCACCACACTGGAAGGAGCAAGACAAGAAACAACCCATGAAAGCATATAAATTCTTCGATATCACACAGCTTTTGTCTATTTCTTCCTATCATTCTGTAAAATAATGTTACCAATTTAAACACTAGTCAAACATCAAAAGAGATCGGGATAAGATTTATCTATTCCACATCCATTTTAATAAGTTTTTTATACTCAAGATACGATTTCTGAAAATAATAGATTGTAATAAAAAAAAGTAGGCTGACTTTCTGATTTTTACCTAAAGAGATAATATAGCAAGATGCAAGGAAAAAATAAACACAGAAAAGAATAGCATTGTCTCATAGTCCATACTATTCTATTTTTGCAGAAGCTATTATAAATTTTACCCATGATAGGCAGCTTTTTTTTTCTGTTCAAAGAAATCTATTGATATTTTTACTGGTAGTTAAATTATAATCATTCTTCTTATTTTCCTGTTCATCAAATTTACCTTGCATTTCTTTGAATTTTCTTTACTTGGAAATTTTTTAAAAAGTAAAAAGCAAATGCTGAAAATGTTTCAATGTTGGGTGCAGGAAGAGAGCCCCAAAACAATAGGTCTTCAATAAATAGGGCTTTAATGTATCAAAAGCCCTTTGGGGCTCACCCTCTTCCAACTCTCTGACTATATCCAAAACAGGAGAAAACAAAGGGCAGTGAAACACACATAGTAATGCTTTGAAAAAGCTTCTAGAGTAAAATCACTTTTCACAAAAACAAGAATAAGTATATGGCAGCGTGGTTCAAAAAATGATAGTTAATGCACTCAGGAAACAGTAACGATTAGATTGTCAGTTCGTTTTAAATACTCTACAGATAAATTTTATAATCACATAGATGTATTTAAAATATAATAAATAGGTCAATTTACCTCAAATAAGTAGGATTTTCAATTGAGAATCACAGAAGTAGTTAAATTTTATCCATCTCATTTGCTTTGAATGTTTGTAATACAAGGACTTAATCTCCAATACATTTTTTAAATGACCCCAAAATTATACACATTGGGAATTCTGGTTCTAATTCCTTAATAATGATTTTCTTCATGAGAATTATAAAGTCAGGCTAAATTGCTAACATGAGTTCTTTCTTTGTAGCAATAAATGATAGTAATAAAGAACATGGCTTCAAGAATCAACAGACGTAATATTATATAAATGTCAGCTCCGTAACAGACCCAATGACCTGGACAATTATTCACTGAACTTTAGTTTCTTGGTGTACAAAATAGGGAAAATAGTATTATCAACTTCATATAGTTATAAAACTTAACTGATGTAATCCATTTTAATTAATTTTTCAGCTATTTTGTATACTAGCACAGTTCCTGACTCACAGAAAGCATTTGATATTGCTTGCTATTATTACTATCAGATTATAAGGCTAATCGTCTTATGTCTCCACACACAGCCTTCTGAGATCATCTTCTGTATATTTGGTCAGATTGTTTTCCATTTCTGAAATGCCAACTTCTTTCCTCTTCATTAAGTTAAATCCTAAATATTTCCGACAGGCCTGACATTTTTTGTAACTTCCCTTACTAACCATGTTCCATCACATTACTCCTGTTATATTGAACTCAGTCGATGATTATTTATAATCTGACTTACACAATTAATTTTGCCTTACATTGGTTTTCTAGCTGTATTGTAGATTTAATAACTGTATATAGCCTCTCCAAATTGTGTATATTTTTTTCTACTGATTAAAATTGAATTGTTCTAAGACAAAAAAAAATATCTCTTACTTCCCTTTAAAAGAAACCACACACACTCCAAAGAAAGCTAGTATAGTGGTACACATACAGCAGGTATTTAATGCATGCTTTTGACTTGAATTGTTTTGTGACATCATTTACAAGATAATGAGGGTCACTTTATCCCTTCAATGTGGCATTCATCATCTGAAAAGTGACAGTGAAACATACTCTTCATGGTATTTCAAAGCTCTAAAACTACATTATTTCAATGTGCTGAGCTGAAAATCACCACCCCTTCTTATGCAGGCACTTTAATTGTTTTATTTTATTGATATAACAGCTATCAAATTCTGGGTATGGGTGATCCACAATCTGAATTACTTGAGAATAGTTGGGAAGCCAGCATGCCTTAGTGTAGAGCTGCTTTCTGCTACGAGAACGGGCTTGGCTATGTCACAGGCCTAGATCTAAGATAATATTCCATTTTATATTAATCCTGTCTACTATTCCATCAGTACAGGATATTTGGATGGACGCTAGGGTCCCTGTTAATAAACAATCAGAAACATATCATAGTCCTGAATCTCAACTACTTGCTTACAATTCTGTCATTAGGGCCAATGGTATAACTCATACTAAGCCTGGGGAAAAATAATGCCCTTGGAGTCATAGATATAAGAAGTTAGGAAGAGAAAGAGGATTTTCAAAATCGAAGGATTTGACTGAAACACATAATTCTATACAGATTATAATTCATTTACACATTCAAATATACCAAGTCCTGGTACCCTCTTGCACTTTTTCTTCCTCCGTGTAGGAGCACAATTAATAATATAATTATTGATTTCTGCCTTGGGGAAGAAAAAAAGATTCTTCCCTGTTTCAAAATAAGCATGCACCATGCAACATGCAAAAAATACCTTTGATTTCTTATTTTCTGGGCCTGTTGACATGGACAATGCACAAGGTGAAATCAGCTCCTCTGTCCTTGTTAGAGATATGGGAAGTGATGGGGTTGAAACAGGTGACCTGTGGTTGGGGGTGGTGCTTTCAGATTTCCCAAGTCTTGAAGGCAAGGTACCACTGCCGCAATGTGGGTGCAGAGCTGAGGGACTGAGCTGGGGCACCAGGGTGGGCAGATTGGCATGAGGGAGAGAGGAGGACCTCAGGCTGGGAAGAGAGGCAGAGCTAGCACTGGAGACAGGGAGTGAAGGAAGAGCTGAAGGATTCAGCTCCTGGGCAGACAGTTGGGATGATGCTCTTTCAGATCTGTTTATCAGGCTTGAAAGAGCTGGGGAAGGATGGAAACATTTCTCTGAAGAAGAGAACGTAGCTCTTTGATTAATAGGAGGAGATAGAGAAGATAATGCAGAGGAGGCTAATGTAGAAGGGTACGTGTGAATGTTTCTGGGGTTTTCTGGAAAACCCCTGAGGTCACCATCCTGTTTACTCTTCAAAGAGGAAAGAGAAGAGCTTGGTGGAACAGGAGGAAGACCCACAGAACTGGATGTACTGGTTTGTAGCAGGGAGAGCATGGTATTGCTCTTCAAAGTAGGTGATGGTGTTCTCTCTACATTCATGGAAGCAAGGCTGCCACTAGCCTGTTTTGTAGGAGAAAGGGAGGGCGCCTGAGAAAGCGGAGTAGACTTAGTGAAAACAGGCAGGTGAAAAGATTGCTGGGTCAATTCAGAAACCCGGCGTTCCCCCTGATCTGGTGACCCGGCTCTCAGGGAACAACTTGAGAGAGATTTTTTAGGCGTAGGTGGGGTCTGCTTTGCTTTTTGATCAAGTGTGAGCGTGGAAGAGGCCGGGGAGTTGAGAGAGAAGGTGGGACAGGACGCAGGGGAAAAGGGTCTTTGGTGGGAAGGGTTTGACTTGAGAATGGCAGTGAGAAGGGCAAGCCGGGAAGGCACCGGGGATTTTACCCCTGACTTTGAAAGATTTCCACTAGATGACATTTGGCTGCAGATGGTGGAAGAAGAGCCGTGGAAAGAGGAGGTAAATGGTTTGGGGCTCGGAGAGAGTGAATGCGTGACAATGCGGACTGGTATGTACGAGGCTGAATTCGACTTCAGAGAAGCACTGGAGGACGGTGGAGGAGAAGAGGTTCTCGGACTTTCTCCGCGACTAAGGACATGCGAGGTTAAAGTTGTCTTCTTGAGAACTTCAGAGGTCAGTCCAGGCTTTGGATCTGCTGCAGTCGAACTGGGTAAATTAGAACCTGATAGTTGAGTGGAATGGGGAAACAGTAACGTCGAGGAGGTGCCCTTCGATGCAGAAAAGGGTGTGGAGTGAGCGGTAGTTTGAAAATACGTAGCTGATTCTTCCACCACGGCCCCACCGACATCCAGCCTCCTAGTGTGGAACTCCTCTAGGACAGAGGCTCCCTCGAGGTTAACTGGGTCGGGTGGTGCGTTCAGATTAGTTGGAGAAACAAAGGAGAAAGCAGGTGGTTTACAGGCAAGCTGCTCAGAGGTAGTGGGAGAAGAAGTTAACTAGAGGAAAGAGAAATAGACAGATTGAAATAGGACATTATTTGTGAAATGATCAAAATATTCTTGTCACTTGTGCGATTATGCAAACAATTTACACAAAAGGAGGCATCTTAAACCTCCACAAAAATGAAGGAAATTCTGTTTTGCTAATGAGGACTTGCTTTGAATTCGAAATAAGATACAAATAAGCTGTGAAGCATTACATCCTATACCTCATTTATCCCACAGAATGAAATCAATATAAAATTGTATTGCATAGTTAGAAGATAATTCGTTGACAGCATCTAAAATAGTTATCTTAATTTTGAATTGTGTGATTTGGAAAGATTTAAATCACCATCAGTATAAATTGCAAATTTCACTTTGGAAAATTATTTTCTTCTATTGTAAGAATATAAAGCATGATATTATAACGACTACAAGCCTTAAAAAAATTTTAACACACTTCAAGTGTTTAAAATTCTGAGAGTTTCTACTACTTAACTCCTACATGCTATGAACTTGGAAAAGTGCCTAGAATTCAAATGATGAAACACTCAATATCAACACGGAATGACAAATTGAGAGAGTGAAAGCAAAGTCCAAATTAAACAGGAAGTTTTAGCTTATTTTTCCTAATTATTTGCCAGAATGAACATTTAACATGAACATATAATGAACATGTAACAAATAATTTGGGTCATGCTGGAAGAAATAGGCTCTCTTTTGTATCAAAAGAAGCCAGAACACTTTACAAATACAATCCTCCTGAAACAAGGAAACCCACCAATCCAAATAAAGAGGAAATAAAGAAACCAAATAAAGAGGAAATAAAGAACAACTCATCATTTTACAAGAGAAGCTAGGGAGAGCCTGTGAAACAACTGGATGTAGGCAGTGTTGTGCCATTTTAAAACTCATCTAGTACTTTAAGTACTGAAGTTATAAATACTTTGAACACCTTTTAAACAGAGGTTTCCCTTAAAAGTCATTGATTTGATTATGTCAATATATAAAAGAAATAATAAACATGCATGTCTAATAAAGAATTTAGGGAATATCAATCATTCAAAATATCAATACATATTAAGATTTACATATAGATAATGCATTAAGCACATAGCAGGAAAATGTATATAAACATAACAATCAAACTTAGCAAAACTTTACAAATAAAGTAAAAGATATTTCTTGATTTTGCTTATAACATTTTAAGATTTCCATCAGATCTAATGCAGAGGTTTTCATGGCATATAGTTTTAATCTCTAAAAATATTTAAAACTGACAAATTCAAACAACTCATCCCAAACTTCCAAGTTTCTAAGTAAACATACCCAAAATATTCCTTTCTTTTATATGTGAATTTATATGTATCTTTGCAACACTGAAGAATTCTTGCTACATAAATAATACCTGAATATATTGGCATAACCCAGAATATGGGAAAATCAGACATAATTGAAAGTCAAGCAGAATTGAATCAAATGGAGGAAGAAAGCTTGGCAATTCACTCGTATAAGTTTTACTTAGAAACAACTCTGCTTAGCCAATGTTTATGTAACTGATTCATGTGGTTAGAGATATATTTAAATCCAAACACTACTAGCTGGGCGGCTGAATATTTCTGTCACTACAAGCATGACAATGTCTTATTTGAAGTTATGCAATCATTTGTAGTTAAATATGTAATTAATGTTTAAGAAATTGTTCTCTTAGGGTAAATAGTATATCCAGGGAATTTTTTTTTTTTTACCACAAATGAAAAGTCTTCATTAATTGTTTCCTATGATTGCTCTCTCCTAATGAAAAGAATATAGAAACATTTCTAGACTGTGTAGTGTGTCTTTGCATGTTGTACTATGCCTGGAATAGCTGTTTGGTAAAGAATTCTGTAAATTAATAACAGCAGTCACAAAACTCTCATTACATTTTCAGTTCTGCTGTTTCCAAATAACTGTAATGTATATGACAAACTCAATTATTTACCCTGATTATTCACCAAATTATCACTATGCTAAGACCATAGAGCTGTAATTGTTAGGGTCTCATTCAGAGGAAAAGACTAACCTCTCCAACTTCCTCAAAACTATGGCTTCTAATGACCAAACATTCTACTACATTAATTAATATTTTACCTAATATAAATAACTCAGAATTTTATTATACTTTTTAATATATTTAAAACATTGATTTTTGAGGAACTTCTAAGAAAAAGGCTCTGAAGAGTCTAAAGATGTTTACCATGTTTATATTAATCTGCACAAAATTTTTATTATATTTTCTTAATATATTAATAAGTACATGCAACATATTCATTTCTAACTTGCAAATATACCATGATGTTATCCTAATTTGTAGTAATAGAAAAATGTGAGACCATATTTTATAAAATTCTCAGGGGTGAAGGATTCTTTTTTTATAAAAAGATTCATTTTCCTGAATTTCTCTAATTAATAAATTTTTAAAAAGAGGAAGTTAAAGGCATGAAAATATGTGTGCAGAAAGAAGACATGGGCACCTGTCAAATTCTCAGTTAGTAGCTCAGAATCAGTCCTTCATTTTACCTCTTCCTATAAATCCCTTATTAGTGATCCCAAACTTCCTTATTGGCATCTATTTAATACAAATTATTTCCATCTCTTCTTCCTCTACCATTCATAATCCTCTATGTTGTTCTCAAGGTTTGTTACTGATGCTCTAACTCCTTCTCCCTCAAGGCTGTTCTAGGTCTTCTTTACCATTTATTTCTTACCTCACCTTTATTGATTCCTTTGCTTCAAACACCTCTCTAGAGCTACCAATTACCATGTTTTCCAATACCCAGAACTACACTGGCTCCTTGAGCCCCCCTTGCCATACACTCTCTCTAAAGTCATTTTCAAAACTCTCTTCTCCTATCTGGAACTCTGGAAAACATTCACAATAATCTCAGTAACAGAAGATGCAATGTGCTCCTATCATTAGGTAAGTACATGATCCTAATCATAAATTCACTCTCAGATCCTATATAATAGAGACCATCAATTATTTTAACAGCCATTCTCTATTGTAGAACTGCCTTGTATTTTTACTGCCTGTAAATCTAAAATAAACTGCTCCTGTATATATTCAGTTTTCCCTGATGTTTCTATGAGATTTCAAAGCATTTGAATAAAAAAAAACCTGAAGTGACTGATCTGCTACCTAGTATCTTGAATACTTTCTGAGATTCTGACAGCACCAGATGTGGATTGCATATAGTTGTGCTCTTCCTCCTGAATCTGTACGGCTACATGAAGCAGAAACCCCAGATTCTCCCTTGTCGTCACATACCAATCATCACATTATGGCAGCTTGGCCTCCTAAACTTACCTATTATTGATTCGTCCTCTTTGATGAATGCTTGCAATGCTACAGGGCAGATTCTCAGCCTTTCTTACCTGAACACATTAAATAATCTTTTCTGGTGTTCTTACTTCTAGTTGCACCCTATTTAACCTATCACTAGATTGAACTTTTAAAATCTGATCACCTATGCTCAAGACCTCATCATTGGTTTCCTTGTGTCTACCATGAACTAAAGATACTTCCTTCATGACAAAGCTCCTCTCTTGCTATCCAGTCTCATACCCCTCATCCCCTATTTTTTAAGTTTCAGTAATACCTTGTTCAATCTCAACCTTCTTACCAGCATTGCCAACATTCTAGCTATTGTGGTTTCTTGCCAATCCTCTCTTGCCAATCAACTTGGCAAACTTTTATTCTTAAACCAATCCCAGTAACTGCCATTATGTTTCTAGACCTAGTCTACTAAAAGTGGCTATAAGAAAAAGAAAATTGATACCACTTGTTAATAGGACCACGGCACCTATTTTTCAAACTGCATCCTCTACAAGGGCACAAGCTGAGTTGGGCTGGTTTCCCCTGCACTGAATTCCCCTGCAGAAGGGGAGGTTTTCTCAATTCACATATGGGCTGGCTGAGTCACTATAGACTGGTGAAAGCACAAGTTCAATGTCTGTAGTCTCAGCTGGGCCCTGCATCTCTCGATTTTTTGGTTGGTTGATTTGTGTTTTCTTTTTTGTTGTTGTTGTTTGGACCTTGGCTTCCTCTACTGTTCTGATGAACAGCTTTTCCAAAAACTTAACGTTCTCCACAAACCCTTAACCTACTATTTCTCCCATTATGCTCAACAGACGGCCTAGATTTCTTTACTCTAAGGATAATTGAGATTACCAGGAAAGCAAATTTTGGTAGTGTCACCTTCATTCCCTTTCCCTCATTCTAAGGAAAGATGAATGAAAACAACCTTTCGCTTTGTAAAAGGTGAATTCTCCTTGTGTGCTCTGAATCACAGCAGCTCTTGCCCTCTTAGAAATCTCATTTCATCAGTTATTCCCCATATCCTATGTATTTATCCTTTTTAATTTTTTCCTAGCTCCCTGATCCTAACATAGATATAAAACAGAAATTCTCTCAATCTTTTAAAAAACACGATTAATCAGTATCATTGTGGTGAATAGTAAACACAGTCTTTTGTTCCACCTTTTAATCTGGATAGCCAAATGACTTGTTTTGGCCCATACAACATTATCAAATGCAATACAAGAAGCGGTATCTTGAAAAACACTTGTGCATTGAGGCTTACTGGCTTTTTGCATGCAGAACATTGCCATAATATGAATGAGCTCAGGCTAGTTTACTGGAAGATACAAGACCACATCTCAGCAGACAACGACTCAGCCACCAGACAGCTAACCAGCCACCAGCTAAGCCAACAGCCAATCACTGACATGGGTAGGTCACAGCAAAGATTAACTGAATCTAGCCCACATCTGCAGAACCACCTAGCTGAAAACAGCCCACATTATTGGCCAAAACATTTTGAGCTAAATAAAATATTGTGTTCTAAAACACTAAATGCTGGCATGGTTTGTTAAGCAACAAAAGCTAACTGATAAAAACAAATATATACATACATATCCCAAGCTCTTTCTTGATCCTATATTTCCCATAATTACAGGCCTATGTTGTTTTCTTCTCAGTCAAGTCTGTACAATATAATCACTGCCTTGAGTTTCTTATTTCTTGTAGTCAACACACCCTAAAATGACTACCCAAAGAGTCCCAGCCTTGTAGAATTCCTTCCTTTTAAGTGTGGGTGGAAACGGTTACTTGCTTCTAATTGATGGAATATGACAGAGGTGAAGGAATTTTTCAAACGTAACAAAGGTCCCTAATCAGGTGACTTTAAGTTAATTAAAAGGGAGGTTTATCCTGCGTGGGTGTGACCTAATCAAGTGAGCGCTTTACAAAAAATAAAAATAAAAATAAAGGTCTTTGGAATTAGAGACTCAAAGCAGCAGAGATACTTTTTCTCTGTTGCTGGCTTTAAGAGGCAAGCTGCCATGAATTCCACAGCCTCAAGGAAATAAATTCTGCCAACCTGACTGACACCTTGATTTCAACCTAGTGAGAGACCCTGAGCAAAGAACATGGCTCAGCCATATCCAGACATCTGATCTACAGAAACCAGGAGAAATAGCTAAATTTGTGAAGCCACTACATTTGTGGTAACAGAAAACTAATACACTTCCTACTAACTTCTAAAAAGATTTCTCCTCCACCCTTACATGGAAAAGTGTTATCACTAACATTTAAAATGGTTTATTTTTCCTAAACCCAACAGGCACTTGAATCGCTTACCTTTTCTGATTTCTTTTCAGAGTTTGACTCTTCTAATCTCTCCCTCCTTTTCAAAACTTTTATTTATGGCCTCTATTCATTACTCTTTCCTAGTATATTTCCTATCTTTTGATGAGTCCTTTTCATATTCCTTCTCATCTTCCACCCTGTTCTTATGTGCTGGTACTTCCTTCCCTATTACCTTTCTGGAATGCCAAAAATACAAAAATGTATTCATCCTTCAAATTTCAGCAACACTGCCTCTGTGAACCCTTTCTGATGGTCCAGGCTGACTTAGGCATCCTCCCCGTAGGCTTCCCACTGTTTTCTGAGCATGCAACCTAATACACTTTTTTCTGAGCATGCACATGCACTTTTTAAATTCCTTAAAGGCAGATCATACGTCTATGTACCCGTAGTGTCTAGTGCCTAGCCTACTAGCTTCATACAGGAAAAAAATAAATAAATAAAATGCCCAGTAGATGAAGGAATAGAAGGATGCAGAAGCGGAAACATAGTTTCTCCTTGAAGAGGGTCTGATCCCCTCCCTCAGCAATTGCCCCCCTCTTATTCTGTTCTAGACTCTGGGCAGTGAGGATGGGCAGGTGGTAAGAAGAACATTGCCTCTGACCTCTGATTCAGTCGTTACCTCCCCAGCCAAGTTCTGACATCAACAAGTCAGGAGACTCTCTTCTTAAAAGCCTACATCATCTTTCTGCTGCAATTGTCAGAGCGACTTGATTTTCCAGATATGTTCTTCCTTTGTACCTGGTTAATGGTACAAATTAACCCACCCAGAGGAAATAACAAGCTACCATTCAGGGAATATAGGGATTCTGCCAGCATCAGAGCAGAGCCTGGAGCTTCTCACTGATTCATAAAAATTCTCCTAAGTGCATCTAGTCTCATTCACCATGAAAGGTAATAAGATAAAAAGAGGGAATCATATACTCACCCTAAGCAAGACACAAAATGGAGAGGTAGCAGTGGGAAGATCACTGGGGAAAAGTTATTTTAAAAAAATCACTTGGTCAGGGATTTGTCCATTGCCTAAAAGAATGTAGGGCCTCTAAATTTTTAATACTACCCAACTGCCCAAAACAATTATATGACCAAGAAGGCCCTTGGAGAATCTGAATTACTACTTAGTCACCTCTCACCTATTCACGCACAGTCAGGCCCCAGGTGGCTCTGTTCTGCATGCAAAGAGCCATCCAGCTGATGGCCAGGAACACTTCACCTCCCAGCTTCTTATTATAAATGTGCCATGTTTCAGCAAGTACTTTGGCATTCCGAGCTAGTCCTCCAGCAGTTAGCTGAATCCAACATGAACGTTTAACCTCCCAGCTTCTTTCAAGGTTTTCAACCTCTAAATCTCTGGGGTCAGAAGCTACAGATTATTTGCTTAAGTAAGAGCAACAGCACTAACTCTAAGGCAGGAGTCCTAGGTGCGCTTCCATACTCTATTACCATTTTCTTTCAGCTTTGAATGCTCACTAAGAGGGTTTAGGTAATGTCTGTTCTCTATTTACATCACAAGATCATGTGAAAAGGAGGATCATTCATTCATTTATTCATTCATTCATCAGACACTTTTTAAGCACCCACAGTATTCCAGGCATTGTATTAGGTGATGGGAAGCATAAGTGAGAAAAATATTTTTTGTCAAGTTCAAGGGGTTCAGGAATCTAGTCGGGTAAGAGAGACACATGAAGGCTATTGTAATAAGTATGCTGGTATGAATAGGGTATTTCATTATAAAGTTGAGGCCTGGGGGTATATGGAGGGTTTCTGTGTCTAATGCCCCATCCAAATAACTTACTGTAATCCCTTTTCTATGAATCCATGAAATCTGGTTATTTAATAAATATATGTGCTAATGTCCAAATTCTTCAGAATTTCATGTCAGGACCTCCATTATTTAGCCCCAGTCAGTTCTTTTGGTCTTACTTTCATGTTCCGTGTTCTTCTCCCCAGTTCTTACTTCTGAGCTACATTTGAAAAAGGTGTGAAACTCTCCTTCTCCACATGTTCCTTACTTTGTGCCCAAAAAAAAAAAAAAAAAAAAACATGCTGCCATCTCAGACTTCTTAGATACAGTAAATCATTTATTGAGAGCCTACCACTGGCCAGGCACTATTCTAGGCACTTTGCATGGATTATCTCATTTAATCTTCACAAGGTAGGTTGATATATTATCGACTCATTTTACAAATGAGAAAACTGAGGTTTATGATTTCAAGTAACTCACCCAGAGGAACATAGCCAGTAAATTGCCCATCTCATTTTGGTTTTCCCACATCACCCCTCCAATGCACGACCTCCCTTTCTTTACCTCCATCCATTTCTCAAACTGATTTCTGTCCCCATAATCTCACTCACACTGTTCCCACCAAGGTCACCAAATGACCTCCTGACTTCAAGATTTAATGGACTCTGGGGTCCTACTTTATTTTACCTTGTTTTATATTCCACTATAGACTCCTTTTTTTGGAAAGTCCCATTAGCTTCCACTGTATAAAACCACTCTCTCAGACTTCTTTGGTTCACCTCTTAGATAGAAAAAGACATCTAGGTTTCTCATTGGCTCTTTTTTTTCATAGGTGCTTTTATACTTTCCTGTTTCCTGGCTTGAATCCTCTCTTCTTACTTTTGCCTTCGCTCCCTGAGTAAATTCCCATCACTTTAACTTATGTGGCAAATATCTCCAGTCTCCCTTCTCTCTCCTATGTCCAGGATTCATACTTCCAACTTCTTTCTAGATATCATCACATAGTGCCACCAAGGCATCTCAAACTCAACATCAGATGTCTAATCTCTTCCCATCCCCACCCAAGGCCTGTTATTCATTCTTCAATTAATGATGCCAACATTCATCCAATTTCCTAGGTAATAAACTTCATTCATGCTTAATTTTTCCCATATATTGTCAATGAACAAGTCCAGCTAATTCTACCTCATAAGGCTCTCTGTTTATTCCCACAGTCACTATCTTAGCTCCAAACTTTATCATGGGTCTTTCAGATGAATCACTGTGTTGTATGTGTATTCACCTCTCCTGTAACTCTACTACTACCCCTAGAAAATTCTTAGACTTTTATATGAACATTCAATTCTCTTTTTTCTGAATTTTATTTAAGAGGATTTTGATTCAACAGCTTATTTTAGATAACATGTTTGCTTTTGACACGCTTTAAAATTATTGAGTGATTTTTTTAACGTAAGATACTTTTACTTAAACATGACACTTCAGGAAGCACTTGGGGAGTTTATCATTCAACCCAACATTTATATTGACTATGTCCCTGATAATATGCTAACCACTGTAGGGGACAAAATGTTTAATAAAACTGAATTTAACATGGGCTTTACCTGTAAAAACTTTACAATCTGTTAGGGAAGATAAGACATGTATCTAAATAGCTATAGTACTGCCTATGATAAGTATAAAATAGGTACAGAAAAAAAGCTATCAGAATAATATTGGGAGAGAGTTTGCTTTCACTGAGAGAACCAAAACAGCTTCATGAAGGTGTCAATTTCTGAGCAAGGACTTGACAGGTGAAAAGATATGTGATCTTTTGAATATTTCATTTTTTTCACTCACCTTATTGAACCCCCTTTATATGTAAGGCACTGCATTAAGTGCTAGGGATACAGAAATTAACAAGAGACCAGAACTTGACTTAATGTAGTTTTCAGCCAGTGAGGAAGAAAGATAAAAGTAAATTATTACAACAGAATGAAAAGCAATTATAATGGAGAATTTTTCCCCCATTAAAAGCTATCAAATAATAAAGAAAATCACAAACATGAACAAGAACTAACTCCTTTCCAAAGGGAACATCTTTAAGAGGAGAAGCTACTTGAACTGAGCTTAAATTATCAAGTAGCCTAGGTCAAAATGGAGAAGAGCTAGGGAAAGAAGGAAACGTTTGACCAGAGGAATCAAGGGCTCAGAGATGGGAAGGTATGAAGTATGTACTTTGGTGATTGTTCAGGAGAGCTGAAGAAGAGAAGTAAAATACATAGACAGAAAAAGACACCTAGGCTAGGTCGTGGAAAGATTAAAGGCCAGACTAAGAAGTGAAGACATTTCTTAGGAATAGCTTATCAATGACTAACCAATAGAGCTAACTTATAGACAATTCTATATATGGATTCATTTTCACCAGGTAGACTAGAAATTTACTTACTTGACTGTATTTCTGATTGAAAATTTGATATTGTTGACATCAAGTAGCCCAATAGCATAATTTTTTTTTAGACCTTGTGCATTACAGTTCACTATATTAAACTTCCAGACTGCTTTCTTTGGTGCTCTGGTCATTTCTCCTTAGTTTACACTGGTGGCAATAGTCATCTTATTTGTATTTCATGATGACCTACTGTTCACTCAAATGGATTATTATAGGAAATGGAAACAAGAACAATGGTAATTGATCAAATAATCGGTAATTGGTCAAACACTTTAGGATCTAGTATTCTACCATTACTGGTAATCATAATCTTCAGCCACAATTAATATATGAGGTTGAGATCTGCTTTTTTATTTGGAGCTCTAATAACATGAACTATAACCTGCTCCTAAATAAACTTTTCTGGGAAAAAGATTTTAAAGGACGTATTCAGTCTCTAGATTCACTTCTGTATATTTGGACACACAAAAATAAAAACAAATGGCCAATTCAGGGGATAAAACTATGAGTTGGAGAAAAGAGTAAATCAAAGACCCAACAATTGCTTGGTTAATTTTATTAATACATTTTCTTCTCAAAGAAGTCACCTAAAGCTATCCTCCCCTAACAATGGAAATTTCCACATTTCTACATCTCCAACTATTTCATTATCTTTTCTGAGGCAAGAAAGAAATATTTAAATCTATCACAGCATATTGGGAATACATTTAATTATATTATTATAATATTTTGTTCCAATACCTAGCTAAGAACGAACTTCAAGAAGAAATAAATGTTTTAGTCCAGTAAAAATGTGAGTACCGCAGTGTGTGTCTCTTACTACCAGAAGACAATATAAGATACTAGATGCTTGAAGATAATAAAAATGCAGCATCAGAAACACAGTGAAGCTGACAGAAATAAAGATGGTGTGGCACCAAAACTCCAATGCTCATTCTACCATTTTGCATTGGTCCTGTCCTAGTAACACAAAAAGACCAACATGCCTGTAAAAATGTCCTTTAAACTACTTTGGGTTGATTGCAAATGCCTGGTCTATTAGATCCTAAACAGGACATCTGGGTAACAATTCTTCGTCATTGTCAAGAAGTTAGAGCTCTGCATCCGCTACCTACTCTCAAAGCCAGCGTCTGCATTCCTAACATTCTAACTACACCTCGTCAGTCACCTTACATTTTCATTATAGCAAATAGCCAGTCAACGGCAAATTATTCTATTTTTTTATCTTCAAAATGCCTCCTTGTCCACGTTCTTTCTTTCCTGTCATCACAGATATGGGTCTTCTCCTATTGTACCAGACTCTCTCTACCTTAAAATAACCATTCAATCTTGCCACTAAGTTTTGGGGTGGTATAGGATACACAGGGGAAAATTATTTTTCTTACTCTTATTTCCTAGTTTATCCTTTTACTAGTCTTTTACTAATTTAAAATCAATGGATCTACCTCTAATGTCCAATTACTGTCTTTTCACTAGATCTTTCTTACGTCTGAAATATGCTTCTTGTTGGACCCAGCTCACCAAGCACACTCTCGACTAAAGAAACTCGTCATATCAACCTTCTCCAAGAATTATTTAAAAGAAAGAGGTAGTATTCTCCCAAATTTACTCCAGCTAAATGTTTTACATTTTCTTTCAGCCAATTCACAGCATAATTGCTTAATCCTTTTTATCTTATAGATTTATTATCTATGTTTACACTATGATGATTTATTATCCTGAGATAATAGTTTTTTAAATATATTTTTCTTTGAAAGTTTTGTCTGCCTTAAACAGGATGGCCTTTGCAGACCACCCAAGACAAAGGGTGCATAAACACTTTTTTTTTCCTTATGGACAGCAGGAACACAAAACCTACCTGCCCATGCTTTTGCTGAGGGGCCATCCCATGAAGCATTTCAGGATGTGATGAGGTCTTGAGATCAGTCCCCTGTGTTTTGGGACGCACTACATCAGAGACCAGACTGGAGGAGATTGCTAGAGACTTGGGCCGGACAGCTGCGGTGGCAATCCCTCCTGGGGGGCCTTGTTCAACTTTTCTGCTTGTAGCCTCATCTTCCCCTTCAGAGTCCACAATAAGGACATATTCAGCTTTGAAGAGGTCACTTTGCTGCATTCCTTGAAGTTTGTTTGCTTCAAATTCCCTTTCTTGTGAAATCGTTCCACTGACCTCTGAAGGACAAGTCAATGTCGCTTGGTGTCTCTCTTGTTGGCTCCCAGCATTCAAGGTCAAGTAGTCATTGGATTTAGACTGTAATAGATGTAGAGAGATAAAAGCATTGACATTAGTTTAATAAATGCTTCTTTTTTGGCATGTACATTGAAAAGCTTAACCTCCTTATACTTTCAAAAATATATTAAATTAGGTTGACATAAGAAAGAGATTGGGTTGAAGTTAGCGGTTTATTTTTACTAGCCCACTAGCCCACCTGTTTTTCCTGGTCTAAGCCCAAACAATTTTGGGATAGTAATCAACATCAACAAGCAAACCTAACTGTTTTCAAGTAAGTCATGATACAACATTTTAAAGAGAGAGAGGGAGAGAGCAATGTTTTCCGTGAAGACATTTGTGAAACAAATGGGGATTGGGTAAGGGTTTAGTTAATGGTGAAGCAACCTGTATATCCTTTAAAAGCCAAGGGAGGAAGGAAATCCCCATTGAAAGTTTTTAAAATAATACAAAATCTCTCTAAAAATCTGAAAGGAAAAATAAAATTGGGCAAAATGCATAGTCAGACAAAACAATCTAAGTTAATTAGGGAGAACTTATAAATAGAACACCAAAAAAGAACATGTAGATATTTTTAGTACAAAACATCTTTCACTGTTTTATTTTGGATTTGTAATTCTCAGTCTTTTCCCATCCAATTTTCTGTGAATACATATGTTTACAACACCAGGATCAAGACAGCTTTATCAAGCTACCAAACTTCTTTTTCTAAAACTATGACAGCCATGTATACTAAGATTGTGTTTAAAAGACCCAGTGTCAATTTTCTTATTTTTATAATTACACGATGGTTACTATTATTCTTTTCTCTGTAGTTTTTCGGTAAGGCTAAAATTATTTCAAAATAGAAAGTCAAGCCACTAAATGAAAATAAGCTAACAATTTCAACTCTGCTGGTCAATTTAATGTGTCCTGTGTGTGCATGTATTGTATGTATGAAGACAGAAGTCAAATCACTGATTAAATATAACTAAAAAGTTGATTTTATACACCCATCCCACATTATTCAGCTGATAATGAGGATATAGTCAGGATAAAACACAAATTGCCTCTGATTAAAATTTCTCTGCCTGTCTTTCCCTATTTACTCTGATATTGTTTTCATTGTATTTATCACTATATGGATTTTATTACATACTTTTTTCATTTTTTTCATTGCCTGCCTTCCTGTTAACAACTAAGCTATATGAATTGTCTTTATTCAGTTGGAATCCAATCACCAAGAGAATATAATATGTTCAGTAAACAGTTGCTAAGAATATAAATGAATGAGGAATCACACTATTTTAATGTTGAACTGTCTAAGAGATAGGGTGAAAAATCTTTTAAAGATGTGGTTGTATATATATCATTGCAATCAGCAGATAAATATTATCATCTTAGGAAGTTCTGGAGGCTTGCAACCAAGGATGGTTTATGTAGCTACAGTCTCACACCACTCATAAGGCCAAATTACAAAGGATCTCATTAATATTATGTAAATGAGTGCTGCAGGAAAGAAACTATCTAGAAGTGCCATATATAGTATTCACAGCCCTATTAGTCTTTGAAAGAAGATAGCAGCATTGAAAACCCCAGGATCATGGAAATATTACTACTTTCTAGATAAGATGTTTTCTTGTAGACAAGGTGAATCTGATTATTTTATCCCTTTCTAATTGTGTCAGAAATAACACAAAGTTGCCCCAATCTCATTTTATTTATAAGTAAGCAATGTTAAAACACATTTTAAAGAGAAAAACATTTTTACTCAAAATTTTGTTATTCTAACACAAGTTATTTTCAAGTTTTTTAAATTTGTTTAATTTCACTTCCCATCTTGGTCTCATTTTAGATAGGTACAATCAAGATATGAACACAGTATTATATCACCTAATATTGTAAGGTTAACATTTTCCATGGAATTATCTAATTACTGTCAGTATAACTTTGCCAAAGTGATGTACTATTATATTCTTAATTTTTCTGATTGTTAGATATTAGGCTTTTTTTATTTTTCCCTAATTATTTTCCTACATAACATTTTTCTTCTTTTGTAATATTTCCTCGGGGTACTTTTCAAAGAGTTAGATTATTGAAAGGTTATAAACAGTTTTATAACTATAAATAAAGTATTTCCACCAAAATTGTATAAATTTACAAAACCGGCAGCAAAGTGTAAGCATGCCAATGTTTCCACAACTTTCCCAACATCAGGTATTACATTTTTTAATGTTGCTAATTCATTACCTGTAAATAATCATATCTCACTGTTTTGTCTTATATTTTCTTTTGAGATAAATTTAAACATTTTTAAATTTTGTTTTTACTTTCTTAAGAAACATTTGAGACAAGGTGCCAGGAAGTAGAATTTGTCATGTCAATAGCAAACAGTAGGATGTCAAACTGAAAAAAATTGAAGATAATGCATTAGAGAGAACATGCAATTTGATAACATTTATGCTTCTGTTGCATTATTATATTTTTAGTCAAACTTAGTGTCACAGTCACTTTAATTGAAGCACAGGAAATATATACAAATTTCCAAGTCATCATTATCGAAAATTTAATATAATTGTTTGAAATAAAAAAGAATAAAAATAATCCTACCCTATTTACAGTTTCTGGACTCTTATCACTTGATTCTTCTGGAATTTTTACAAGGAATTTAGAGGTGTCAGCCAACTGAGTATGGGTTGGTAGTCTTCTGACAGTGGGGACAAATGTGAAGATCAGAGGTTTGGCTTCAGAACCACCAGCAGAGACCTATGAGACATGTAGTTAATTAGACTTTCAGCCTTGTCAAAGGTTTATCTTGACTTTATTCTTCATACGACATGCTATTTATCTCATTTATTTTGAAGAATTGCCTATTGTCCTGTGATCATGTATATGGCTGCCAAAGTAAACACCTATAAAAATAGTCATAATGAATCAGAACCTTTTTTATGATACTATTTGCCGGAGAAAACAATACCACCCAGGGAAGATCCTGTTGTAGGGGATGGCACAAAACAGCAGGTTGGCAAGCTGATCAGCTGGAATCTCACAGAGCATTTCTGCCTCAGTGGGGTCATCACAAACTCATCATCTGTCCTGTTTCAAAACTGGCTTCCATCCGTCTAACCCTGGGTTAGCAGGTTCAATTTATTAACTCATAATCAATAAGCATGCAAGGAAATTCCCACATTTATCGTTAACAAGAATGCCAAAATACAGATCTAAAGTATGCCTATCAGAATACCCATGCTACTGGTAAAGATATACCTTCTCCTTCATTTATTCTTCATTTTTTCAAAAATAATTGTATGAAGTATTTGCTGTGTGACAGGTACTCAGGAGGTAGGAAAACAACGGTGAACAGGAAACAGTCAGTAGACTACTCACAAGCAGAAAAAAGATAAGCACAGACTACTAAGGGAACAGTATGAAGGGTGCCTACCCAACCCATGAAGCTTCAGAATAGGGAGCACCTGAAATTTAAGTCCAGGTGAAAAGGAGGGTAGGGAGATTCCAAGCTGAGGAACCGAGATGAGTGGAAGCATGGAAAGTAGCAGCAGTGGAGAGTGTATCAAGCTTGGACTTTGTTCCGTCAACATTGTTGATTGAAAAATGACATAGTCCTGTTAGAATTGTAGATAGATAAAATCTAGTTTTAAAAGTCACAAGCCAGCCGGGCGCGGTGGCTCACGCCTGTAATCCCAGCACTTTGGGAGGCCAAGGCGAGCGGATCACCTGAGATCAGGGGTTTGAAACCAGCCTGGCTAACATGGTGAAACCCTGCTCTCTATTAAAAATACAAAAAAAAAAATGAGCCGGGCGTGGTGGCGGGCGCCCGTAGTCCCAGCTACTCGGAGAGGCTGAGGCAGGAGAATGGCGTGAACCTGGGAGGTGGAGCTTGCAGTGAGCCGAGATTGCGCCACTGCACTCCAGCCTGGGCGACAGAGCGAGACTCCGTCTCAAAAAAAAAAAAAGAAGTCGCAAGCCTAGACACAAGAATAAAATGCCAAAAGCATAAGTTGAGGACTAAATGGAAAGGGAGAAAGAGAAGATAGTACTGTAGATTTCTCTTTTAAGAAGTTTGCATGAGAAGTAAAAAAAGAGGTTGAGAGTAATTAGAGAGCAAATTAGAGTCAACAGGGTACTTCTGTTTGTCTTATAATAAACTTGAACATATCTATATACAAGGGGATGGGTGAGAGTAGAGAAGGAAAGGGGAGCAAAACCCTGAAGGAAGCAGGTGAAATAAGTTACAGCAACAACAAAAGGAATATGCTCTCCTTTGAGAGTGGAGAAAATAGACTAAGAGCTCACAAACGTGGTAAAGTGGTGGAAATGGAAAGAGTGGGAAGGTGATGAGAACCACTTTTGTTGTAGATAAAACTGCATGTATTTATCATGTACAATATGATGTTTTGAAATATACAAACTTTTGGAATAGTTAAATCTAGTTAATTAACAAATACAGTTCCTCACGTAATTATCATTTTTTTGGTGAGAACACTTAACATCTATTGTCTTTGCATTTTTCAAGAATACAATGCATTGTCATAACTATAGTCACCATGCTGTACAATAGATCTTGTGAACTTATTTCTCCTATCTAACTGTAATTATGTATATTTTGACCAACATCTCCTCAAGTCCCCTCCCTCCTACTGACCACAGCCTCTAGTAAGCACTATTTTACTCGTTACTTCTATTAGATCAACTTTTTAAAATTCTATATATGAGTGAGATCATGCAGTATTTGTCTTTCTATAACTGGCTTATTCCACTTAACATGACATCCTTCATGTTCATCTGTGTTGTTGCAAATGACAGAATTCCATTCTTTTCATAGCTGAATAGTATTCCATTGTGTATATGTATTACATTTTCTCTATTGATAGAAACCTAGTTTAATTCTATATCTTAGTTACTGTGGATACTGCTGTAATAACATAAGAGTGCAGATATCTCTTCCATATACTTATTTTATTTCATTTGACTATATGCCCAGTAATGGGGATTGCTAGATCATATGGTAGTTGTATTTTTAATATTTTGACAAACCTCCATACCATTTCCACAATGAATGTACCAATGAACACTCTCACCAACTGTGTGTAAGTGTTCCCTTTTCTTACATTCTCACCAACACTTATGCTTTTTCTGATAATAGCCATTCTAACAGGAGGGAGGTAATATCTCACTGTTTTCATTGGCATTTTCCTGATGATTAGCAACAATGAGCATCTTTTTCGTTATAAGCATCATTTTCATTCATACCTATTGGCCATATACCTGTTGGCCATTTGTGTGTCTTCTTTTTTTTTTTTTTTTTTTTTTTTTGAGACGGAGTCTCGCTCTGTCACCCAGGCTGGAGTGCAGTGGCGCGATCTCGGCTCACTGCAACCTCCGCCTCCCGGGTTCACGCCATTCTCCTGCCTCAGCCTCTCCGAGTAGCTGGGACTACAGGCGCCCGCCACCACGCCCGGCTAATTTTTTTGTATTTTTAGTAGAGACGGGGTTTCACCATGGTCTCGATCTCCTGACCTCGTGATCCGCCCGCCTCGGCCTCCCAAAGTGCTGGGATTACAAGCGTGAGCCACCGCGCCCGGCCGTGTGTCTTCTTTTGAGAGATGTCTATTGAGATGTATTGCCCATTTTTTAATTGGATTGTTGTCTTGCTATTGAGTTGTTTGAGGTTTTTTTAATATTTTTTGGTTCCTAACCCTTTATCAGATGTATAATTTACAAATATTTTCTCCCACTCTGTAGGTTGTCTCCTCACTCTGTTGATTGTTTCCCTTGCTGTACAGAAGCTTTTTAGTTTGCTAAAATCCTATTTATCTATTTTTGCTTTTTTTGCCTATACTTTTGAAGTCATATCCAAAAAATTATTGCACAGACAAATGTCATAGAACTTTCCCGCTATGTTTTCTTCTAGCAGTTTCATAGTTTCTGGTCTTACATTTAAGTCTTTAAAACGTTTTGTATATGGTTAAAGACAGAGGTCCAGTTTCATTCTTCTGCATGTGGATATCCATTTTCCCAATACCACTTATTGAAGAGACTGACTTTTCCCCATTGGGTGTTCCTGGCACCTTTATCAATCATCAGTTGGCTGTAAGTGTGTGGATTTATTTCTGGACTCTCAGCTGGAAATCTCAGTTCCATTGGTCCTCGTGTTGGTTTTTATGCCAGCATCATGCTATTTTGGTTACTATAGCTTTGTAGTAGTATACTGTGAATTCAGGCAGTGTGATCCCTCCAGCTTTGTTCTTGTTGCTCAAATTGCTTTGGTTATTCAGGCTCTTGTGTAGTTCCATAAGAATTTTATTATGTTTCAACTCTGTGAAGAATGTCATTGGTATTTTGATAGGAGTTGCGTTGAATCTGTAGATCACTTTGGGTGTTAGAGACATTTTAACAACACTTATTCTTCCAGTTCATGAACACAGTATATCGTTCCATTTATTTGTGCCTTTCTCAATTTATTTCATCAATGATTTTTGTTGTTGTTGTTGTTGTTGTTGTTTTTGAGACAGAGTCTCACTCTGTCACCCAGGCTAGAGTGCAGTGGCACAATCTCGGCTCACTGCAAGCTCCACCTCCCGGGTTCACATCATTCTCCTGCCTCAGCCTTCCGAGTAGCTGGGACTACAGGCACCCGCCAACACTCCCAGCTAATTTTTTGTATTTTTAGTAGATACGGGGTTTCACCGTGTTAGCCAGGATGGTGTCGATCTCCTGATCTCGTGATCTGCCCATCTCGGCCTCCCAAAGTGCTGAGATTACAGGCGTGAGCCACCGCACCCGGCCCTAAAATTTTTTATATATAAGATCCTGTCATCTGCAAACAAGGTCAATTTAACTGCTTCCTTTCCAAATTGGATGCCTTTTATCTCTTTCTTCTGCCTAATTGTTCTGGCTAGGACTTCCAGTCCTATGAGGAATAGAAATAGTGAGAGTGGGCCGGGGACAGTGGCTCACGCCTGTAATCCCAGCACTTTGGGAGGCCAAGGTGGGTGGATCACGAGGTCAGGAGATCCAGACCATCCTGGCTAACACAGTGAAACCCTGTCTCTACTAAAAATACAAAAAATTAGCCAGGTGTGGTGGCGGGTGCCTGTAGTCCCAGCTACTTGGGAGGCTGAGGCAGAAGAATGGCATGAACCTAGGAAGCAGAGGTTGCAGTGAGCCTAGACCGGCCACTGTGCTCCAGCCTGGGTGACAGAGCCAGACTCCATCTCAAAAAAAAAAAAAAAAAAAAAGACAGAAATAGAGTGGCATCCTTGTCTTTTTTCCAAATCTTATAGTAAAATCTTTCAGCTTTTCCCCATTCAATATGTTAGCTATGGATATGTCATATAGGGCCTTTATCATGTTGAGGTACATTCTGTCTATACCTAATTTGTTGAGAGTTTTTATCATGAAGGAATGTTAAATTTTGTCAGTGCTTTTCTGCACCTATTGAAATAATCATACATTTTATGTTTTTAATTCAGTTAATGTGATGTATCAGATTTATGGCTTTGCATATTTTGTTGAACCATCCTTGCCTCCCTGAGATAAATCCCACTTGATCTTGGTAAATAATCTTTTTAAAGTGCTCTTGAATTCAGTTTACTAGCACTTTGTTGAAATTTTTGCATATATGTTCATCAGGAATATTGGCCTGTAGCTTTCTTTTCTTGTTGTGTTGTTGTCTGGTTTTGGCATCAGGGTAATGCTAGTCTCATAGAATGGGGTTGCAAGTATTCCTTCCTGCTTAATATTTTTGGAATAGTTAGGGGAGAATTGGTCTTAGTTCTTCTTTAAATGTTTGGTAGGATTCAGCATTGAAGCCATCAGGTCTGGGCCTTTCTTTGATGGGAGATATTTTATTGCTGATTCAACTTTCTTACTCATGACTGTGCTGTTCAGATTTTCTATTCTTCATAATTCATTCTCAGTAGGTTGTATGTGTCCAAGAGTTTATCCATTTCTGGAAGCTTATCCAATTTGTTGGTATATAATTATTTACAGTAGTGTTCTATGTTACTTTGTATTTCTGTGGTATAAATTATAATGTCCTCTTTTATTCTCTGATTCTATTTATTTGTCTAAAGATTTGTCAAATTTATCTTTCCAAAAACCAATTCTTTGTTTTATTGAGCAATCACTCTTGATATAATTAATTTTCATGATAAAATCAGTCCCTTCTTGTCAGAGTGACACTGCCCTGCCACCTCCATTCCCCTGTCAGAAGAAATATGACATGCCCTGGCAAGTCTCTCACTCCCTCTCCCTTCAATCCCTGCCATCTTTCTATGCCTTGAACTGCTCAGACCTTATGACCTTATGAGCATGCCTTTTAACCCAGTTCATGTCAGTGCCCATGAGAAACCCTAGGCTCTGTATCATCCCTCCATTCCTGTATGCTATGCACATTCCTAGTTTTGTTCCCATCTTGCACCCTGCTCCAACTCTCAAAACCTTTTCGTACACCAATAACAGACAAACAGAGAGCCAAATCATGAGTGAACTCCCATTCACAATTGCTTCAAAGAGAATAAAATACCTAGGA
>NW_026652295.1:51357567-51713557 GCF_009828535.3 Hylobates moloch | reverse complement strand
TGCCGTCTACTTACTTTCATTTATTCAGTGAGGTCTTATTAAACGCCTGCTAAATGCTAGGCACTATTCTAGGGGTTGGTGCCATAACAGTGAACAAAAATCCCTACGCTCATGGAGTTTATATCTTAGTGGAGGGAAACAGACAGTAGACAAATAAATACACAACATATGTAGTACTATTTTCATAAATGCTATGAAGACTTGCTATAAGTCTATTGCAATAACCCATAGGAGAAAAACTGGTGAGTTGAATGCAGTTTGCTGCAGTAATAGTGGTAAGAAGTGTTAAGATTCTGGCTACATTTTAAAGAAAAAGCTTAAAATTTGTTGAAAAAATGGAGGTGGAATATGAGAGATACACAAAAATCAAGATGAGTAGAAAAATTTTGAACTGAATAACTGCAAGAAATGAGATATTATTCACTGAAATGGGGAAGACAATAGTTGAAGCTGGTTTGAGAATAAAGGTCAAATTTTGTGTGCCCAATATACATCCAAGTGGAAATGTGAGTATGTGAGTCAAGTTTACAGGAAATTCTGTGCTGGGGATAAAATTGCTAGGGTTGTTAATCCATAGATGATATTTAAAACCAGGAGACTAGATGAGATCAATAAAGATGTAAACACAAACAGAAAAATAAGAGGCTTAAGGCTGAACCCTACAGACTCTAACATTGAGTAATCCACCAGCTGAGGAAGAACTAGCCAAGGTGGCCTGGGAGTTTTAAGGAAGATTTTAAAAGGCTGAAACATCACTGACGGTAGTGGGAAAGAGGGCTTTCCAGAAACAAAATTTCTCACAGTCTACACTGAGGACCCAGTCCAAATATAAATCCAGGAACAGCGAGGCAATTTGCTTGGCTGTTTGATAGTCTCTCAAGGAATGCTTTGCTGGTTTTTGCAGGATGTGGCAAGTGTAAGGAAATTAAGGGTACTGGTGAGAGTAGAGCAAACGATTGACCATGGAGTTCAGTTTGTACAAGTAAGGAGGAAGAACCCTCAAGTTGAAGGAACTAGAGATCTCTGTGCTCAGGAAACAGAGTTGATACAATGATGAGTGTTTGAGAGAATGGATGGGGTCATAATATGATATGCGAGTTTATTAATTTAATAATTAGAAGTATGATAATTCCAGATGATTCTAAATTCCAGGCTTTGGCATTAAGACTGAGTATATGAAAGGAAGGGCACTGAGCTTGTGAAGATGAAGGAACTGTGAGACAAGAATGTTGACAGGGTTTTAAAAACTTTTACTTTTCAATATTCTTTTCGCCTTTAAAGATATGTGTCGGCCGGACGCGGTGGCTCACGCCTGTAATCCCAGCACTTTGGGAGGCCGAGGCGGGCAGATCACGAGGTCAGGAGATTGAGACCATCCTGACTAACACGGTGAAACCCCGTCTCTACTAAAAATACAAAAAATTAGCCGGGCAAGGTGGCGGGCGCCTGTAGTCCCAGCTACACGGGAGGCTGAGGCAGGAGAATGGCGTGAACCCGGGAGGCGGAGCCTGCAGTGAGCCGAGATCGCACCACTGCACTCCAGCCTGGGCGACAGAGTGAGACTCCGTCTCAAAAAAAAAAAAAAAAAAAGATATGTGTCATTATTTCCTCACTGTAGCCATGTCAAAATTCCTGGGTGACACCTTATCATCAAAAAGTAATAAATTAATGCTTTATTTTGTAGGAAGGAACACTAGATCCCCTGTGAGATTTAAGGAGCCCACCTGTCTATCAACAATACATAATACAACAGCCTTTCTAGAAGTATTATCTTCTAGGGCAGTTTCATCACATGACTAATCTCATCGATATCATGATAGAAAGGAGAGTGGTTTTGGCAAGGAAATTACAGAAGTAGTTCAAATAATCCATCCCATAATTTCATTTGAGTAGGAAATAAAGATAATCCTTTAGGAGTAAAGAGGTGAAATTGCAACTTTGTCCCCAGGTTCAGTAACTAGGCCTTCCCTTATCTTGCCGTGTCATGACTATAGGTCTATCTTATGTTCCATCCAAATAAAATTTAAATAATAATACATGAAAGGCTTCATTATAAGCACCCCATGGTTACAAAATACATATAACCATTATAAGCAGTAAGTAGCTTTACCTTCTAAAGCATATATAATGACGAAAATTTACTTCTTCAAACACCTTGCACAATTTGTATAATTCAATGCTACTTAAGTATGTAAGATACAAATACAGCTCCACAACTGGTATGTCACATGCTATGAACTTTTTAAAAGTTGACAGCTATAACTTTCAGTGAATAAAGTAGAAACAAAGTATGAATGAAAACTGATGCTTCAATGAATAAGGTATGCTTTTACAACAGTACTGTCTAAAAAATTTCTAAACATAACCACATGCTGACAATAAAGGCAACTGAAAAGAAGAAAACCTATTTCTTTCCAATTTATTGTTATATCTTCCTAAAGAAACATCCATATCCTACATAAAATTTCCTCACCAGTGTAGGGAAACAATTTTTTTTTATTTTAGTTGAACCAATACGTGATGTTATTCCAGAAAACACAGAAACAGGAAATCTAATAAAACTAAAGACTTATTCATCTTCCTTGGTTACTGTTGGAGAATAACAAGATCAGAGATAAATTCCTGTCCACATACATATCTTCAGAAGAATAATCACAAAAAGGGCAATCATTTGGTATTCGCTTTTAAGCTAACAGTACAATATTAGCTCTTTTCACCGCCTTTACCTAGCATCCTTAACTTACCAAGGATCTAATACTCATTTGCAAGGAATTTCAGTTGGAAAAGAATTTGAAATTACGCTAACTATGCAATGCAACATTCAGATAAAGAGCCACATGTTAGCCAGTAGAGTATTTAATCCCTTGTTTAGGAGAGAACAAAAAAAATTTGCTGCTTACTGCATACTGTGGCTAAGTTCCAATGTAGCCTAAGAATGAATTGCTATGGTGATGAAAAATCATTTTCCACACAAAGCAGCAACAGATGCATGTTAACAGCATTGCACTTGTTAATTGCCAATTAACACTTTCAGTTGTCAATGTTATTTAAATATCTTAGTTTCTATCCTTGGGAAACTATTTTAGTAATAGAAATATGAGATAAAAGGATTAAAATCTTTTTCTAAATACACTTTGAAACGCTCAAAATCTCTAAGAACGTCATCTTCTCTCCGGATAGTCTAATAATTTGAGAAACTGTTTTCCCGCATGCCATGCAGGCTAACAGCTCCTTTGCTCAGTTTTGGGCTGTAATGCCTTCCTTTCTTATATTTCCCTAAAAGTTCTCTTCCTTCAGATGTTGACACCCACACTCACAGATGGCCTCTAGCCTCCTGTTAAGGCATTACAGGGTATTTTAGCATTATCACTGTGCCAAGGGCAATCCTGAGCATTTTCTTTGCCCAATGAGCAGTTTTGTCTTTATCAGCTCACCCTTTTCTCTAAGTGAAGATAGCATTTCATTTCAATATACATACAAATTTATCTTCACTGGGCAAGCTCTCCCTCACATCCTTGCAGCAAATACCACCAGCACCGTACACTGCTTTTAAAAGTTACTGAAAGCATTAAGCAAAGACTTCCTTTTACCTGGGGTGTGGTCTGAATGCTCCCTGATAAGATGCAGGAGGTCATTTGGAAGTAATTGTTCCCGCAGTCACTCAGAAGCCCCTGTCCTGAAAGCATTGATTCATCACATAAGGGAGCGAGCAAACCAATGACTGAGGTGGGAAGGGAGCCTCATACTAAAACAACACACACACACTCACGCAGAAAGAAGAAATTCTAAAAAGAGGTAAAGCAGAATCATTCCTAAATTGAGGAATTGTGTCAGCTCCGAAGAGTAGATTTCTGTTTTGACAATTTTTAGATTTGGAACATCATGAGAGGTCATACTAACTGCTGAAATGGAATCAGTAGAAGTGAAAAAAAGAAAAGAAAAAAAGCCACTGATATGTGTTTGCCCTCTTTTCTTTTCATGCATGTATTCCAATTATATATTCTGTGAAAAGAAGAGAAAAGCCAGATTGTGCAGCAATGAGAAGCTGATTGAAGGGCGCTAGCATCTGCCAATCTCAATAATCAGTTGGTCACGCTCATAGAGAACATTTAGAGGTATAAATACATGCAAACACTGTGTCCAAATAATGAACTGGAAAACACACAGTTATTTCAAAATATCAGTAACTTTATCCTCAGTGTATAAATTGTAAGACACAATACAGGAGCATCTGTAGTGACTGAAGTTATGTTATTAACAAAATCACCTCTAAAATAAATCTTGGAATCAAATCCTTGTCAAAACAAAATTTCATTCCAAGGTTCCTGGAAGACAGTAAGAATCCTGACTGCAGACAAACCTTAAAACTTCGTATGTGAAATTGATTGGAGTCTTCAGCTTTCAGTATTTCTATTTTCTAAGTATTGATTTTTCTCCAAATCTGTAATATCTACATTTGTGCTTTGGCAGTGAAAAATGTTGCATCCAAAGGACCAGATATAGATCAAAGGCTATGGGAAGGAATTACTATTTTAGAAACCTAGATTATGCCTCTTCACGTTTTCGATGTTATCAAAAGCCTGAGATTATGGAAACATAATGAGTAAAATAATTGCTATAAGTGATTCTATTAGCACAGTGGGAGAAACTATTCCAAACAACACAGACTTAGAATATGATCTAAATTTCTGAATATAAGTGCCGTGTTATAAAAAAAACTATGAGCCTTCTTCTATTTTACGCAGATTTATGGATACTCAAAAGAGAATATAATTGCCTCTTGCCCTCAAAAAGCTAATGGTTTCAGAATACAAAACAGGTAAACAAATAACAGAGATACAAAGTGAAAAAAGAAAACAAGAAAAAGCCCTATACTGGCCAGGCGTGGTGGCTCATGCCTGTAATCCCAGCACTTTGGGAGGCCAAGGCGGGCGGATCACAAGGTCAGGAGATCGAGACCATCCTGGCTAACACAGTGAAACCCCGTCTCTACTAAAAATACAAAAAATTAGCCGGGCGTTGTGGCGGGCACCTGTAGTCCCAGCTAATCGGGAGGCTGAGGCAGAAGAATGGCGTGAATCCGGGAGGCGGAGCCTGCAGTGAGCCAAGATCGCGCCACTGCACTACAGCCTGGGCGACAGAGCGAGACTCCGTCAAAAAAAAAAAAAAAAAAAAAAGAAAGAAAGAAAGAAAGAAGAAAGAAAGAAAGAAGAAAGAAAGAAAGAAAAGGAAGGAAGGAAGGAAGAAAGAAAGGGCTCTATACAGTTCTTCTTAAACTACTGCACACATAAATCCCCTGGGGAGCTTGTTAAAATGCACTTTCTAAGTGTGGAGATCTGACATGTGGCCTCAGATTCTGCATTTCCAAGAAGCTCCTAGGAGACGCCCTGGGAGCCACACCCCAGATCTGCTGCTGGTGTGTTACACTTTGAGTAGCAAAGACAGAGGAATTTCAGAGAGCGATGTTACAGCCACCTGGAGGTCAGTAATTCAAGATGGTGGCATTCGGGCTGCACTTAGAAGGATGGGGAAAGGGAGCCTGTGAAGGTGGGATGGAATAGCACTTATTTCAAGCAGAGAGAGAGGGCTGGATTGAAGGCACCTATCAGGACAGCAAGACCAGTAAGTCATAAAGCACAGGACCCTGGAGCCACATCATCCACTGGCTGTGGGCCCTCAGACAAGTTACTGAACTTTTTAAAGGCTCAGTCCTCTCACCCGTGAAATGTGGATGAGAATAGCTCTCATTTCACAGAGTTCTTGTGAGGATTACGATTAAATTCAGCATGTAAGATTTCCACAGATTCTTAGCTCTGTGCCAGGCAGATTCTTAATACACGTTACTCCTGTGGGTATTGTTGTTTTCTAGTTTGATAAATAACATAAATGAGAATAAAGCCAAGTAAGACAAAAAAAGTAGGTTAAATCTAGGTCATCAAAGATCTTGAATTAAGATGTTTTAGCTTTATTCAGTGAAGAACAGAAATGGAAATATTCATATATATACATATATGAATACATATGTATGTAAATATGTATGTATTTATTGATACTACCCTTTGGTGTTTTGATTTATATATATAAAGACATATATATATATGAAGACATAAAATTATATATATAAATCAAAACACCAAAGGGTAGTATCAATACATCTTAGACATCACTCTTACCCCAAAGTTCTACTGTGGTTCGCCAAGAAGTGACAGTCCAGATTTTTGTCAGTGGTCAATCAGTTTATTCCAAGTGGATTCAAACTGCTATGAAACTCTTCTATGTCTCATTCTGTCCTTTCCTCTCTGATCTTTTCTTTCTCTCATTCCCTCCCACAAACATAAAGCAATATTTATGCAAGTTGGCATAATCAAATTTAGAAGAGAAAATACTTCAGCCCCTACTCTTCCCTGCTCAGATTCTTCCTTGAGTCATTTTACAACATGAAAACCAATTAAATCAATTTATTATTTTGACATTTTTCTCTGTGTCTTATTGGTAACTTTCCTCCAACCATTTTCTTTCCCTTGTTTTTATTAACTAATAATTGCTGCTATAGACTATTTCTTATAATAATAGAAGTCATAATTTTCACTTAAAAACACATAAATGGTCATGCATTATAACAGCATGCCTCAGCCATCTGGATAGGAACTACATATAGCTTCAAAGAGCACATGTATTTTGGATAATTTCTATAGAAACCATTCTGTATTTAAATAGAAAGTGATGGCACCTGGTCAAAAAACGGGTCCTAGTCTTGGATGACAAAAGAGCATATAAATTACCTGGGTGGAGAGGAGAAGAGAGTCTATCCGCTAATTACAACAACTTTTCTATAGACAAAAAGTCATCTATGGTCTGCCCAAGACCCTTAAGCATTTTATAATCACAAACTTTTAATGCTCTCTCTCCCACTAAGAAACCCAAACTGCTCTGATGAATAATCTTCTTTTTTTATGAGAAAATAAAGTTTGTCAAAGTTTGCAATATATTAATACAATCCAAAATTCTCTTTAAAATCTGGCATTATTGATGGCTGAGGCAGGCATCCGTCACCCTTATTACCAAACAGATATTACTGCAATACCTTTCAGCCAAAAGACTCTTAAGATATTGCTTTTAAAATAAATAATACAGAACAAATAATCTCTCTTCCTGACATGGGAAACAAATTTGAGAAAAAAAAATAGATTAGTCCACAAAAGTTTGCCAAGAAACATGTAAGTGATTAAACAGATCCACCTGCCAAGGCTATTCAGACATCCATTTGTCTGTTTTTATGCCTCAGGCTTGGTAACAGAAGGTACTAGAAGTCCCATTTATTTATCTTAATAAACATCTATTGAGTGCCAGTCACGATGCTAAGCTCTGAAGACATAAAATAATAAAGGCTTGGAACCTGTTCTCAGCATGGCTTATAGTCTCATTAAGGAGACACCTTCACTCGTGACGGGAGCAGTGAATGAAGTCAGAGGAGGATGACAAGTCACGTGCTGAACACAGACTGCATGGGCAATGTGTGTCAGGTTGTTTTCAGGGAGATTTCACTCTTAGCTTCTGCACTCCTAGGTCCTGTTTCTGGCAAACACTGGGACACTTCTGCTCAACCCTTTTTCCTCTAAAGATGGGAATCTTTAGGCATTTGTATCCGTGTCTCTCAGGTAATGGGTGATTCCAGAGATCCTAATCAGGACTAACCCAATTCACAGGCTCAGAATTGAGTGCACAATATTTAAAGTGAATCCTGACATCTCATCAACGATATGTGAAATTCCATTACAGTCTAAATTTGGCCTCATCTGTATTGGACACAGACTTCTACTTCTGTTATTACTGCTTATAGTAGTGTACCGCTATAACTTATAAGTAATATACTGCTATAAGTATATAGTTATACTGCTTACTTTTCTCCTTGGGGTATATCCTCCTAGTTTAAAAAGATATTAGTAGTCCTTAATTAAAGTAAACCAAAAGCTTCAAAGTACTGTTTGACCTAACAAGATATTCAGAAAAAATGAATAAGCCCTATACAGGGTAGAATTTGAAAGAGGCACAGAGACAATGATAAGAAACATTTATCCATTAGGAATAAGTGTATGTTGTTCACTCTCTCCTTGTTGAATTACTTTCTTAGCTTGGTTTCAGGCAATCCATTTCCTTTCAGTCCTCTTCCTATCCCCTGGACACTCCTCTGCCTGCTTTGTGCCATCTGACCCCTCAGCTTTGAAGTAGCCCAGGAGTCACTCCTTGGTGATCACATCCAGTTACTTAGCTGTAAATAATATTTATAAGCCAATGAATTCCAATTTATTTCCCCAGCCTGGATGGTTTCTCTGAATGACTTCACTCACACAACTAACATCATTATTGGAACATCTCATAGATATCCGAACATCAGCACATCTGAATCTGAATTAATTGCATTTCTTTTGAAGTTGTTCCCCACCTCCCAAAATTTTTCTCACTTCTTCAGACAGTTTCTACCTATTTCTAGTTGCTTAGGCTAAAAATAATGAGTTCACATTATTCTTCTTGGTTTTTCAGAATTGCTCATCAATGTATTAGTAAATCCTATTGGCTGTCCCTTCAAAATAAATCCAAAAAATTTAATCTATCTCACTACTTCTACTTCTAACATCCCAGTAGCAGAACCTGCCATCATCTTCTTTCTGAATCATTGCCTCCTCACTGGTCTTTCTGCTTCCACTTTGACTCCTGAGTGGATGCTCTGATGAGCACCATATGGATGGTCTGATGAACCATCCATATCCCTGTCAGGCTGAAGCACGTATTCCCTAGCTGCTGGGAGTGCTGTAACTGTGGTCAGCTGTCAGTCCTCTTCAGGATCTCTTATCAGCTGAAAAAAGAAAAAAAAAAACTTCTTGCCCAAAGTCACTCTGGCTTCTTAGGGGCATCGGATTCCACATAAAATCCTGGCCCCCTCACACCAGCTTGAAACAACTCCAGAGAGGAATCCATTCCAGAGCTCCTCATGAGGTCAGTTAGGCTTTGAGACCACTCTGTAGCCCAGTATCTCCCCCTCTGCCTCCTTACCATCTCCTACAGGTATTGCTCCTGGGAGCACTCCCTAATAAATTTTGCATGCTAATCTCCATCTCAGAGCCTGCTTCCTGGGAACCCAACCTGTCATATCTTCCATATAGCAGCAAGAGTAAACCTTTTAAAACAGAAGTCAGCAGGAAAGATCCAAAATTGACACCCTAACATCACAATTAAAAGAACTAGAAAAGCAAGAGCAAACACATTCAAAAGCTAGCAGAAGGCAAGAAATAACTAAAATCAGAGCAGAACTGAAGGAAATAGAGACACAAAAAACCCTTCAAAAAAATTAATGAATCCAGGAGCTGGTTTTTTGAAAAGATCAATAAAATTGATAGACCACTAGCAAGACTAATAAAGAAGAAAAGAGAGAAGAATCAAATAGATGCAATAAAAAATGATAAAGGGGATATCACCACCAATCCCACAGAAATACAAACTACCATCAGAGAATACTATAAACAACTCCATGCAAATAAACTAGAAAATCTAGAAGAAATGGATAAATTCCTCAACACATACACCCTCCCAAGACTAAACCAGGAAGAAGTTGAATCTCTGAATAGACCAATAATAGACTCTGAAATTGTGGCAATAATCAATAGCTTACCAACCAAAAAGAGTCCAGGACCTGATGGATTCACAGCCGAATTCTACCAGTAGTACAAGGAGGAGCTGGTACCATTCCTTCTGAAACTATTCCAATGAATAGAAAAAGAGGGAATCCTCCCTAACACATTTTATGAGGCCAGCATCATCCTGATACCAAAGCCTGGCAGAGACACAACCAAAAAAGAGAATTTCAGACCAATATCCTTGATGAACATTGATGGAAAAATCCTCAATAAAATACTGGCAAACCGAATCCAGCAGCACATCAAAAAGCTTATCCACCATAATCAAGTGGGCTTCATCCCTGGAATGCAAGGCTGGTTCAACATACGCAAATCGATAAACGTAATCCAGCATATAAACAGAACCAAAGACAAAAACCACATAATTATCTCAATAGATGCAGAAAAGGCCTTTGACAAAATTCAACAACCCTTCATGCTAAATACTCTCAATAAATTAAGTATTGATGGGATGTATCTCAAAATAATAAGAGCTATCTATGACAAACCCACAGCCAATATCATACTGAATGGGCAAAAACTGGAAGCATTCCCTTTGAAAACTGGCACAAGACAGGGATGCCCTCTCTCACCACTCCTATTCAACATAGTGTTGGAAGTTCTGGCCAGGGCAATCAGGCAGGAGAAGGAAATAAAGGGCATTCAATTAGGAAAAGAGGAAGTCAAATTGTCCCTGTTTGCAGATGACATGATTGTATATCTAGAAAACCCCATTGTCTCAGCCCAAAATCTCCTTAAGCTTATAAGCAACTTCAGCAAAGTCTCAGGATACAAAATCAATGTACAAAAATCACACGCATTCTTATACACCAATAACAGACAAACAGAGAGCCAAATCCTGAGTGAACTCCCATTCACAATTGCTACAAAGAGAATAAAATACCTAGGAATCCAACTTACAAGGGATGTGAAGGACCTCTTCAAGGAGAACTACAAACCACTACTCAATGAAATAAAAGAGGATATAAACAAATGGAAGAACATTCCATGCTCATGGGTTGGAAGAATCAATATCATGAAAATGGCCATACTGCCCAAGGTAATTTATAGATTCAATGCCATCCCCATCAAGCTACCAATGACTTTCCTCACAGAATTGGAAAAAACTACTTTGAAGTTCATATGGGACCAAAAAAGAGCCCACATCGCCAAGTCAATCCTAACCCAAAAGAACAAAGCTGGAGGCATCACGCTACCTGACTTCAAACTATACTACAAGGCTACAGTAACCAAAACAGCATGGTACTGGTACCAAAACAGAGATATAGATCAATGGAACAGAACAGAGCCCTCAGAAATAATGCAGCATATCTACAACTATCTGATCTTTGACAAACCTGACAAAAACAAGAAATGAGGAAAGGATTCCCTATTTAATAAATGGTGCTGGGAAAACTGGTTAGCCATATGTAGAAAGCTGAAACTGGATCCCTTCCTTACGCCTTATACAAAAATTAATTCAAGATGAATTAAAGACTTACATGTTAGACCTAAAACCATAAAAACCCTAGAAGAAAACCTAGGCATTACCATTCAGGACATAGGCATGGGCAAGGACTTCATGTCTAAAACACCAAAAGCAATGGCAACAAAAGCCAAAATTGACAAATGGGATCTAATTAAACTAAAGAGCTTCTGCACAGCAAAAGAAACTACCATCAGAGTGAACAGGCAACCTACAAAATGGAAGAAAATTTTCACAACCTACTCATCTGACAAAGGGCTAATATCCAGAATCTACAATGAACTCAAACAAATTTACAAGAAAAAAACAAACAACCCCATCAAAAAGTGGGCAAAGGACATAAACAGACACTTCTCAAAAGAAGACATTTATGCAGCCAAGAAACACATGAAGAAATGCTCATCATCACTGACCATCAGAGAAATGCAAATCAAAACCACAATGAGATACCATCTCACACCAGTTAGAATGGCCATCATTAAAAAGTCAGGAAACAACAGGTGCTGGAGAGGATGTGGAGAAATAGGAACACTTTTACACTGCTGGTGGGACTGTAAACTAGTTCAACCATTGTGGAAGTCAGTGTGGTGATTCCTCAGTGATCTAGAACTAGAAATATTTGGCCCAGCCATCCCATTACTGGGTATATACCCAAAGGACTATAAATCATGCTGCTATAAAGACACATACACACGTATGTTTATTGCGGCACTATTCACAATAGCAAAGACTTGGAACCAACCCAAATGTCCAACAACAATAGACTGGATTAAGAAAATGTGGCACATATACACCATGGAATACTATGCAGTCATAAAAATGATGAGTTCATGTCCTTTGTAGGGACATAGATGAAACTGGAAATCATCATTCTCAGTAAACTATCGCAAGGACAAAAAACCAAACACCGCATGTTCTCACTCATAGGTGGGAATTGAACAATGAGAACAGATGGACACAGGAAGGGGAACATTACACTCCGGGGACTGTTGTGGAGTGGGGGTAGGGGGGAGGGATAGCATTAGGAGATACGCCTAATGCAAAATGACGAGTTGATGGGTGCAGCACACCAAAATGGCACATGGATACATATGTAACAAACTTGCACATTGTGCACATGTACCCTAAAACTTAAAGTACAATTAAAAAAAAAAAAAAAAAACAGAAGTCAGGCCATGTTACTTCTCTATGCAAAACCCTCCACTAGATTCCTGTGTTACCAAAAGTATCAGTTCTCATAACAACCTATAGCCCAATGATCTTACCCCTACCACTCTCCCCTTTTCTCCCTCAACTCCAGACACAATGACCTTCATGTATTTCTAGAACATGCTAATCCTACTCTCCACAATATTCTTCCCAAGATGGTTACCATGCCTTCATTTCCTCATGTCTCTGCCCAAATATCACATTAACAGTGAAAGATCCCTTACCACCTTATATAAAATTGCAACCCCACACCTGCCCCCCTGCCAGCACTCTCTACCCTTCTTAGCCCATCTTATTTTTCTTCAAAGGACTTACCAACCTCTGATGCTTGTTTCTTCTCTGATTTCCTTCATTGGATTTTAAACACCACGAGGGCAAGGATTTTGTTTTGGCTACTGCTATTTCTGTAGCACCTAGAATAGTATGTGGCATGTAAAGCCATTCAATAAATACTTGTCCAATGAACTTCTTGACTGCAAGTGAACTCTTTATTGCATAAACTTATTTTTTTCTAATGAAAAAGATAATTTTGGTAAACTTTGAATTGACTGTTCAGAAGAAAATGGAATCAACCTAATCTCAACTTTCCTAGTTCCACTGGAATAGGAAATCACCGGCGTTCACAGCCCTTACAAAGAGTCAAACGTATGCGGGCTAAAGAAAGAAGCAGGACGCAAGTAACAGCAGTCAGATTCCATCTTGTAAGTCATACCCACAAACGCAAGCAGGAAGAGACAGCAGGATTCTCAGGGCTGTGAAATGTCCAGTTGCTTAGGTCAGAAGCAGCAAAAATAGGTTCTGGTCTCCTGATTTTCCACCAAGTAGCTGTGAGGTCTTGGGTGAGTCACTTATTTTCTCAGGGGCAATTTGTTTATAAAATGAAGTTCTAGATCAGCGTCACCCAACGTGCCCTTCTTAGAATATCAGCCTTGCAAGACAAATGGTGAGCAAGGGTTTTTGTGGTCAAATAAATTTAGGAATTGGTATATTCCATATCCTATATTTGGAGGTGTCTCACAGTCAAAAGGCCTTTTAAGCTGTGTTTAGCCCATGGTTTCCCGTATTTATTTGGCCACAGAACCCTTTCCTTTCATAATGCACACTGTCATCCCACTCACAGTGGGACAGAAGTGCTGAACTGCACAGTCCACAGAGCCTTCTTTTAGTCATAATATTTGATGAATGTATGAAAGGAAGACAGTTTGGGGGAAAAAAGGGAGTTTCCACAAAATTACTAAATAAAATTCTATTTGTGGTCTTGGCTGGGAAGAGAGCAGAATGAGCTAGATGAAGATCAGGACATGTTCTCTGAGTTAGAAAGCAAGGAAGGCAGGTGGTATATATTTCAGGTCTACTAAGTATAAATCCACTTGTGCTAACAGTAGTTGCACAAGCAACATATTCAGTGGCACAGGAATATGAATTGAATAAATGAATGATAGATTGACTGAAAGACCTTAAAATGTATTCAAAGAGGTCCTAATAAGGTATATAGCAAACGGTTGGGAATACTATTTAATAAAAAATGTTCAGAGATTCCATAGTGAATCATTTTTACATATATCATAAAGGAAACAAATTCTAACACATGATATACTTCATAAAATCTTGTTTTTAAGCAGAATGATGCCAGCATCTTTTGAGGTGACAGTATATTCCATAAAGGAATAAAACAATGTAATATTTACTTATAATATGATTTTGGCATAATCTGATTTTTTGTTTAAAATAAAAGGGGAAGCAACAGCAACCTATTCCATGCTTTTGATATATTTACATATGAAGAATGCTTTCAAAAGCCTTTATCATATTCCACAGAAAAAATTTTTTATCTGTATTACTCAGTTTTGACCAAGATAAAAACTGTGTTAGAAAGTGTTATTAAAATGCCTTAAATATAAGAGGGTTTAATTATTTCAAGAAGTGCTAAATGTCTAACACTCAGGCTCAGCTCAGCAGGGCAAGTCACAAACCTCCCTAGCCCACAAGGTATCATATAATAGAAAAGAACAATGATAGCCAATGTTTTGTCATTAGAGTCACATACTGAGTTTCAGAAGCAACTGCATTTTGAATTAGTTTCCACATACTTGGGCAACATAAGGAATAGGCTAAATATAAGTATAAAGATAAGCATACCAAGAAAAGAACTACCACTTACGATACATGTTTCATATTTAACCTTAGTGCTTCATTTCTTTTCATTTGTACTTTATAGAAATACATGACTCAGCAGAATTAGTGAAGGCAGATGTCAGAAAGCCAATTTTTGTCAGTTTAGTCTTGGGCTACCTAATCGTGATTGGAAAAATTACATAGAGAGGAATACAGGAGTAAAGCCAACAAATTGTGTGTGTGTGATACACAGTTGAGAGCATGGGCTTTAGATCAGAGAGCACCGATGTGGTATCACATCACTCTCTGCACTTACTAGCTGTGTGATCCAAGGCAAATTAATAATCCCTCTGAGCTTCATTTATTTATGACCATAGAATTTATCGCACAAACTGAAACTCTTTCAAGAGTGAAAAGGGGAGCATTATAAATTATTGCCCTGGCACAGAACCGTATTGAGCAAACCAAGACATAATCAGCCTACTTATTTGCAATATTTAGATAATATCTCACCCCATTAGGGTTAAAATGGCATGACATATGTTATCTTAGAAGTCTGACACATACATATGTTCAGTAACAGTTATTTCCCTTCTTCTCATACATAGACGTTTTAGAGGTTGGGACAAGATGAGAGGCTTATTGTGCTATCCTTTTAAAATGGAGTAAGATTAAGTAAGGCATGCTTCTCCCTCTGCTTTGAATGCTCTCCCACAGCTCTCTCCCTAGTTAATTCCTCTTTGCCCTGCTGAGCTCTAAGAAACTCAGAGATTCCGTGGTGAATATTTTAATCTGCATCATGAGGTTAACATAATTTCTGACACACAACACACTTTATAAAATCATTACCTAAATAGGGCTTCCCTGGCTCCTTGGGTTAGATACAACCTCCTGTTGTACCCTCTCTTAGCACTTGTACTTCTACATGGTATTTGCTGCTTTCAAATTATATGATTATACAGTGAATTCTTTAGTGTCTGGCTCCCCAGTTGGAACATAAGTGCCACTGTGATGGGAAATGTATCTGTTTTGTTTCCTGCTGTATCCGCACCTAATACAATGCCTGTCACATAGTAGGAGGTCAATACATGTTTCTTAAGTAAATGGTTGCATGCTTTATGCTAGATGTATGGAAGATTCAGAGAGGACAGGAGGGATTTCTGTTTCAAGGATTTCAGTATCTGTCATGAAATGAGAGTGATTTAAACACTATATTAATTTTGTCACTTTAAAGTGTCACTTTGAAGATATACCACATATAAAAATAGCAACCGAACTTGAATGCCAAAGCTTTGGATGTTTTAGGAATCTATGAAGGAAGCCAGCATCAGAGGGTTGTGTGAGAGGCCAGGGTACATAAAGAAAGATGAGAAAATCATCTCTGGTCTAGATCACTCCTCCCACTGTTGGCAACCATAGTCTGTCACCATGGCTACCTCAAACACTTAACCCACTCAAACCAAGAGCAGATTTCATCCTACACATACATACCATTTAATGAGTTTTATGTGATACTGTTCTTGATATTTAATATATTATCTTTTATATTTCTCACAAGCCAGCAAGAGAATTATGATGTCCACTAGACAAGTAAGAAAATGAAACTCAGGGAGATTAAATAACTTGCTCAACTAGCACATGAGACAATGGGATTCGAACTCAGGTCCACCTGGCTAGAACCCAGGTTCATGTTGCATCTCATTTGCTCCCTGCTTCTGCCAGCCTTACTTTAGAGATACACATTTATAGGAAGGTGATAAGAAGGGCGGAAATACGGAGTACATAACAACGCAGTAGCCACCCAGGATCTTCTTTCTAATATGGTTCCTACCCAGGAGAATTGCACTCTGAGGAATACTTGTCTCAAGCTTCCAGTATCCATTCTCAAAATATGGCTGTATACTCTGAGTTTCCCACTGTTCACAGCTGTTATTCTCTTACTATAAAAGCAATGCATGGTTATTTTGGAATATAACTTTAAAATAGAAATGAGATGAAGAATATCAAAGAATACAATTATATTGTCACTGGCATGAGTGCTAAAGCTACATACTTTTCAATATGGATAGTACAAAATAAGCACAGGAAATTATTGTTGAATGACTACATGTGGTTACCATAAGTAGTTAGCAAACAATATTTATCTTCCAAAATATCCAAGGTAATATGTGAGCTCTCAGATGATGTTTTATGGCACCTACTTATTAACTCTACTAATGGAAACAATGGAATTTAGAGTCAGAATTGAGTTTAAAAGCATAAATCTACTTATTAGTCATGGATAATCCTATATAACTTACTGAAATTCCATGAACTTTAGTTTCTATTTTTATAAAAGGGGCATAATGAAAGCATCTGAACCTCAAATGATGGATGTAAAAATTAAATTAGATGACACATAAGAGGCCTAGTGTATGGCCTGGCACATAGTAGATACCCAATAAATATGCATTTCTCTCTTTCTTTTTAGGATAGAGTAAATGTATGAGACTGAACAAAAATTTCTAGTTGATAAGAGTATCAGAATATTACCATGTTTACTTACACTATTTCCTCCTTTTTCTACCCTTAATATTTTTACTCCAAAATAAAATAGAAAGGCAGTTTCTAAGAATCTGGACTCCTGTCTACCATCCCCCAAAAGATTTTTACAAACCCTGTAACTCTCATCCACAATAGCGAAAAATCTTACTCATCAGAAGTTACATGACACTCAGTGGCAAGTTAATTGATATCCTCTGGAACCAATCACCATTTAGACCAAAGTGTTGTTTTGAATGAAGATACATATATATTTGTAAAAGATTAATTAAGTGGGTGAAGATTTGTAGGTGGATCAAATTACACTGGGATGGTCTTTTCTCTTGATTTTATGTTTGACACTTAGTAATTTTCATCCTGGGCAAAACAAACCAGCTGATGGCTACAGTTTGCCAACGTGTTTTCACAGTCTGGGAGGTGTGCTGGGGACCAACACCATGCAGTCATCCATGAAGGCAAGAATTAATGATGCCTGTTTGGATCACCAGTGCATCCCCGGTGCTTAACATTTAGTAGATGCTCAATATATATTTGTTGAACGAATGAATGGTTGTGTGCCTACCATAGAGAAAATAAGACAGTGCTATGTGTCAAGTATAAAGGAATAGTAGATAAAGGACAAAGCATTTTTTAGTTTGTGGTAAGTCAGTAGCTGCAAATGTAATGTAATCCTCTCACTAGCACTTCTCTGACTAACCACATTAGTTAATAGAAAGCTTTCTAGGACAGAAATGACTACTATTTCAAAGGTGAGATATTAAGAAGCAACATAGAAAATATGAGGAAAACATTTTTAAAAATTTTCTTCTCATGGCATGTAATAAAGCAATAACATAGGATGGAAGAAGGAAAAATTTCAAGTTACTAAAATAATACATTATATAAAGGTATTTTGTACATCATCAAAGAGAAACTGAAAGAGCAATCATCTTACCAGAAAAAAAGCACTTTATGTACTTATCAAGCTTGTCCACAAAGTAAAATAAAGACACCATCAAACACAACAAAGAATGGCTCCATCATTTCCATAAAGAAAACAGGTTATCTAGCACTAAGAGCTTTTGTAAGAATTAAATAAAATTATACATGGGGCGTCTCCAACATGATGACCACCATGTGATAAGCTTTCAAAAGAGATTAGTTATTATTGTTGTAGCAGCATATTATAATCCTGAGTTTCCAAGGTAACTAGAAATCTAACATTAAGTATGTATGTAGAACCAATGCATGCCAGTGACATCATCATCATTTAAAAATTTCATAAAAATGATTACTGAATGTACTCCAAAGCACTTTTCTTTAAAATCAGCATTTTGATTTCCTTTTTCCTCTGATCAACTTTTATCATTCTTTTGCCTTTACATTTATGCCCTTACATCTCTTGATGAAGCTGTATTCTCAGTTATAATTTTGTTAATTGATAAGTCTACATGGAAAGCAAGCCTATCCCCTTCAAATCTGCCTGTTCTAATTACCGATTCTAAAAACATAAATACTTTTTGAGAAGTCTTTGTTTTCGAACATCACAGTACTATTTTATTTAAAAACCTCTCTGTGATATCCCTGGTGAAAACATTTTAAGAATCACTTCTCAGTCTTTTGAAAGCGCACACTGGCATTAATAAATCTGGTTACCTGAAAAGGGTTAGAGATGCGAGCAGGCTGGCAATCTATAAGCCTTAGATTCCAATATGCTGCCCATACTCTATGATGCACGGCTATATTTTTTTTTTCCAAATCAACATGTGACTGTGTAGGAGATGGGCGAGCCTTCAAACTATGTGAAAATAGCTTTGAGATATTCTAATGACATTCAATTGAGTAGCCTGTAGGCATAAAAGAATTTGAGACACAAAAAAATCACTGTTTCAGTGCATAGTTATTAAAATGTTTTGCTATGAAGACAGAAAGCCTTCTTTCTTTTTGGAGACATTTACTAAGGTCCATAATGTATCATTTCAGTTTTCTCAATAAGGTTACCAGTAAAAATGCAGTAAATTTTTCTTCAAGACTTCAAATTGAATTTAAATTATGTTTTAAATAATAATATTTCCTGTCAAAGCTAACATGGGAAATATACAACAAACTAATTCCTTTTCAAAACAACATTTTTTGGTAAAGAAAAATAGATGATCATTAAGTACACTTAATAGTTTCTGTGAAAATGTATCTGAGATTTTATATCAGAAGAATAAATGTGGATTTTTGCAAAGTCATTACTTTTTAAAGAAATCTTTGGATATTCTAGACTCTTAAGCATGAGCTCAGCTGCCAAACTCCTTGGGCTTCAATCCCAGCTTTCCCACTTAATAGCAGTGAAACCTTGGACAGATTTCTTACTCTCTCACTGCCTCGATTTTCTCATCTGTAAAATAGGGATAATAAGAGTAGCTACCTCATAGGGTTGTGGTTACATGAGTTACATAAGCCTTTGGAACAGTATTTGGCACATAGTAGTCACAGAATAAATATTAACTCCTATTATCAGTTATTATTTGTAATAGGATTGCCATACAAGTTTTAAACAGCTCGTTCACTATTTTCCACCTTCCTCTACCCATTCCCACATCCTCTTTCAACACTCTAAAGATAATCAATGCATGGCCTCTTGCTTCTCAAATAGTTGACTTTTGTTTTTTTCCTGAACTTCTGTGTTGTAAATATTGTTTGTCTCTTTCATCTTCACGAAAGTCTTTCTCCTCCCTGACACCATCCCGCCCTGGTTTTTTTCCAGTGACTTCCCTGCTTCCCCTCCTCCTTCAAGAGAAAGACCCAGCCGAGCACAGTGGCTCACTCCTGTAATCCCAGCACTTTGGGAGGCTGAGTCAGGAGGACCACTTGAGGCCAGGAGTTTGAGACCAGCCTGGGCAACAGAGTGAAACCCTGTCTCTTCAAAAAAAAAAAATTAAAAAATTAGCCTGCTGTGATATGCACATGTAGTCTTAGCTATCTGGGAGGTGGAGGTGGAGGAGCTCTTGAGCCCGGAAGTCCAAGGCTGCAGTGAGCTATGATCGTGCCACTTCACTCCAGCCTGGGGAAAATTTTGAGATCCTGTCTCTAATAAAAAAAAAAAAGAAAGAAAGATCCCCAAGACTTAGCATTTGGCATCCTCCTCTTTCCATTGCCTGAGGTCTCTCCTCCCTGACTCTCTTCTCTCATGTTCTCTACTCTCACGGTTTCAATGCTCATGAGAACTGGCTGATTTCAACATGCATTTCCAGGTCTGTGCTCTCCTGAGCTCCAGCTTCTCCTCTTTGATGTTTCACTTGTTGACTCTAATATGAGCAACCATGGTACAAGTCATCGGATTGGGGAGTTTGACAAACATGAGTGTGAGGCTGGGTTCTGCCATTTACAAGTTGTGTGACCTCGGTCAATTGTCGTCCTTCCTGAAAATCTCCATTTCCTTATACATAATAGGCCATTTATAAAAGCTACCTCTTAGGCGCCATTAAATAATACAATAGATACAAAGCATTTGAAATAATGCCTGTTACATAGAAAACCCTCAACATATGTTAGATGATTATTAATATTAACCTCCAACTAAATATGCCCCAAATCTTTTGACATTTCGCACATATATATAAGATAACTCTTCTCTATAATTACTAGAAATGTATTACTACCACCATCATTTTCAAGACACTAGATTTTAGCTTTTTTATTATTTTGTCTCACTTGTTTCCATCATCTGAGTAGTCCTACATTTCAATTGTAATTTTAAAATAACAATAACTTTAAGCTGTGTATGTGTATGTTGCTGCCTAGTTGAAGGGATACTCTTCAGCCTCCTTTACTAGTATGTATGGCTATGTAGCTAAGTTGTAACCAATGAGAAGTAATTAAAAGTAAGTTTCTTTAAAAAAATGCCCTTTAAAGACATGCCCTTCTTTATCTCATCCTCCATTCTGCTGTCTGGAATTTGGATGTGATGGCCGGATTTCTAGCAGCCATCTTTGATCCTGATGATAAGGGCTTCACGCTAAAGACAGAATCACGAATAAATTGACAAGAAGAGATCTCAAACAAGAACAAAACTAAATTTCTGAACTTTTTTTTTTAATGTGAGAGAAAAGCAAACATCTATTTTGGGGTTTTCTCTCTTTTGCATAGCCAGATCTAATCTTAAGTAAATTAACAACAATTCAATTTCTAACTCTTCCCTAACATGTAGCCTTCTTGGTAGCCAGGCCAACTTCCTCACAGTCGCACTACTTGCTTCAGCTCAGTTGCTCCATTTCCTGTTCTTCCTGTCTTCTCACCCTCCACTATCTTAGGTCGAGAGTTCAGATCTACCAGGAGTCTTCTCTAGTGTTTGAAGTGCTCAGCTCTCTCCCTCTCATCTAAAAACATTGTAGCACTTACATTCTGTCCCACAGCATCAATGACCCACATAGAATAGTCCTGTCTCTTGAATTGTTTGCAAAATCATTAATAACTGGATGTTGCAGGTTGGATAATCTGGAGATACATGCAGAGACAAAATTCAGGGTGCCAGATATTTATGAGAGAGCAACTGGTGGGAAGTAAGAAGAAGAGGCAGGATTGGCAGAGGGAGAAGTTGGGTGATGAAGCAGACCCAACGGAGCCTGGGCTAATTGGGTAAGGAGCTTAGGAGCTCCCTAACACTTGGTATTAGGAAGTGCTGCCTATACGCTCTTTGCTTCCCATATCCAGCCAAAGTAGCCAAGGCTTCACCAGCTGTGGGCTTCCCTGAGAAGGTAACCTCAGTGGAGAGCCTCTCTGCAGATGAGGTTGACCCTGAAGGAGGTGACAGCTGGATGCTACCTGCCAACCACACCTTCCACAGCTCAACAGCAAGACCTTTCTCAAAATGGGATCTGGGCACCACATTTCTATATCTACCATACTATATCAGCATTTTATGCTTCTCTTTCCAAAGTACCAATTTTAATAATAAACCTATAGTAAGTATTTGATAAATACTTACAGAACTTTTCAATTGAATGTATTCCAAGCTTGGTATCAGAAATATAATCTGTACAAAGTTCAGGAGATAAATTTTCCTGTGCCCCCAAAAAAGATCTTAAAAAGTTCCAAGTATCTTGGACTGCAGGCATACACCACACACCTGATCAAAAAATTTAAAACGTTCCTTTGTAAGAACAAATCTTTTCAAAACATTTCCCTTCTGCTTCCTGGAATTGGTATTTACTTTGCATAAGATATAAGTTTTCTGTTGTGCAGAACATGCCTTTTTCACTTAACTTCATACATCGCCTACCTGCTAGATGCTGCTAGAGCCTCTAGTCACACTCCATCTGAAGCACCAGCAAGTGGGAGGGACCTGCCCATTTGACTTGCTTGTTACCAGGAACACCGTGCTCTCAGGGAAAATCTTCCAAGGAAGAAAACTTGCAATTCATCTTGAGATCATGAAAGCAAATTCATGAACAAACAAATTCATGAATTCAAACTGAGAACAGAGATTCTGACTCCGCAAACTCTGACTAAGCTTCCGCTGTTGTTTTTACTCTTCTCTCATAAGCTTTTTCACTCGAAGCTCATTTGGGGGTCTCTACAGATCTCATAAATAATTTCTCTCTTCCCTTTGTTAAGGGGTCAATAGAAAATCTCATTAGAAAGCAGACAGTTTTCCTGTTTCCTGTACCCTTCTTTTTTACTCCAATCACTCTATCCATCCCCAACTGCATTCCAGTTACAGGAGGAGTCAGAAAGGGATTGGAAGGGAAATGAAAACCCAGAATTGAATGAGGTCCTAACTCTGGTCATCAGTAAATAGGACAGCAACAGAGGGGGGAAAAAGCACCAAAGACAAATAATAGTTATTATTATTTTAAAAATAATGAAAATAAATGAAAAGTCAGTCTAAGGTGGGTTAGCTGAGACCCATCTTCCTCTCACTTTGTCCTGACTCCTTCTGAGTAGAGGGAGCAGAAGTCTGTCTTGCCCACGATGTATCTGAATTGTGACCAATACGTTTACTTTAGCCTCGAGATAAGCAAGATAAAGTAATCACAATGTGAGTTCGCTTTGTGTGGCTGCCTGCTGCAAGTCTTCCTATATCTCTGTCTACCCACCGCTTCCCAAAATACATCTTTATGGTAATTTAGCCCCTTTAAGAATCACTCCCATCTGTTCTCTGCTATGACGACAGCTACTTCAAGAGATGGCTATCTTTGCTGGCTGGTTGTGGAGCGTGGTGGTGACGGTGGTTGACATACAATCTACAGAAAAATCACCCAAATGTAATTCATTGGTAAATCATCACTTGAGTGTTTTCGAAATGTTTATGTTTGGAGGTTGTTTTTTTTATTTCCCTGAGACAGAAGGCCTTGTCAGAAAGTCAAACTTCAAAAGTGACAAACTGCTCTGATCATATAAGGGTGGTTTAGTTGCTAAGGGAAACCACTTTAAAAGGAGAAACAGATCTATTCGTGAATTTATAACTGAGAGAAGAAACAGATGCTAAGGTTCTGAGTGAGTCTAATTTTACTTTAAGACACATTTGGGGTCGGTGGGTGGCAGCAATGAGGGTTATATTTTTTAGGCCACAGACAGCAAATTCTCCAAAATTTAGGAAACTTTAGTGTAGCACAGAAATTATGGGTACAAAACAAGAATGTCTTTCTTCTTCTTAGCTTTATAAATTTTAAAAAAAGTCAGAAACAAGACAAATATATTTTCCCAGGACACTTGTGGGATATGGGAAAACTGCCAGGACTCACCATCAAGCCTCACACGAGTAAAAGCTTCTTACGGTGCTGATGGTGTGATCCTAGTGAGAGGTGACAGCATGCTGGCTCACTCGCTCTCGGTGCCTCCTCTGCCTGGGCTCCCACTTTGGCGGCACTTGGGGAGCCCTTCAGCCCACCACTGCACTGTGGGGCCCCTTTCTGGGCTGGCCGAGGCCGGAGCCGGCTCCCTCAGCTTGCGGGGAGGTGTGGAGGGAGAGGCGCGAGCGGGAGCCGGGGCTGCGTGCGGCGCTTGCGCGCCGGCTGGAGTTCCAGGTGGGCGTGGGCTCGGCGGGCCCTGCACTCGGAGCACCTGGCCTGCCCTGCCGGCCCCGGGCAATAAGGGACTTAGCACCCGGGCCGGTGGCTGCGGAGGGTTTACTAGGTCCCCCAGCAGTGCCAGCCCACCGGTGCTGCGCTGGATTTCTCGCCGGAACTTGGCTGCCTTCCTGCAGGGCAGGGCTCAGGACCTGCAGCCCACCATGCCTGAGCCTCCCACCCCTCCTTGGGCTCCTGTGCGCCCGAGCCTCCCGGACGAGCTCCGCCCCCTGCTCCACGGCGCCCAGTCCCATCAACCACTCAAGGGCTGAGGAGTGAGAGTGCACGGCAAGGGACTAGCAGGCAGCTCCGCCTGCAGCCCCGGTGCGGGATCCACTGGGTGAAGCCAGCTGGGCTCCTGAGTCTGGTGGAGATGTGGAGAACCTTTATGTCTAGCTCAGGGATTGTAAATACACCAATCAGCACCCTATGTCTAGCTCAGGGTCTGTGAATGCACCAGTCGACACTCTGTGTCTAGCTGCTCTGGTGGGGCCTTGGAGAACCTTTATGTCTAGCTCAGGGATTATAAATACACCAATCAGCACTCTGTAACTAGCTCAAGGTTTGTAAACACACCAATCAGCACCCTGTGTCTAGCTCGAGGTTTGTGGATGCACCAATGGACACTCTGTGTCTGGCTGCTCTGGTGGGGCTGTTGGAGAACCTTTGTGTCAATACTTTGTATCTAACTGATCTGATGGGGAGGTGGAAAACGTTTATGTCTAGCTCAGGGATGGTAAATGCACCAATCAGCACCCTGTCAGAACAGACCACTGGGCTCTACCAATCAGCAGGACGTGGGTGGGGCCAGATAAGAGAATAAAAGCAGGCTGCCCGAGCCAGCAGCGGAAACCCGCATGGGTCCCCTTCCACACTGTGCAAGCTTTGTTCTTTTGCTCTTTGCAATAAATCTTGCTACTGCTCACTCTTTGGGTCCACACTGCTTTTATGACCTGTAACACTCACTGCAAAGGTCTGCAGCTTCACTCCTGAGCCAGCGAGACCACGAACCCACCAGAAGGAACTCCGAACACATCCAAGTATCAGAAGGAACAAACTCCGGACACGCCGCCTTTAGAACTGTAACACTCACCGTGAGGGTCGGCAGCTTCATTCTTGAAGTCAGTGAGACCAAGAACCCACCAATTCCGGACACATTAGGAAGAAGCAGAAATCCCTTGTGAACACTCCACAAATATTTGCAAAGGAGTTGTCCAGAATAAAATAAAAATATGCAGACTGAGGCTGCTTTATGCAAAAATGCACAAGAAGACCTGAGTTTTCTCTCAAAATACTTCTCCATACCTGCCAATTAAGCCTCAACATGTAGAGCTTCATTTTTTTTATCTTACAGCAAGTTTCAGATACTTCCCAGAAAATGAATTTTGAAACCAGGGAAAAGGAAAAACCTAGGCAATATCAGGAATGGCTTCTACAATAAGATAAAAGAACTCAAAGCTGGTAGCTAAATAAAATATTTTTATTATTGCTGTTATTAATATTATTGTCATCATTATCATTACTATTAACACCATCATAATTTATTATTTCTATCATCACCAACATAATAATTGTAATTCTTATCCTCTTAATCACTATTACCACTTTAAAATAAAAATAGCTACTGTTCTTTGGATATTTATCATGTATCAGAAATTGTAAGTGCTTTACATTCATTATCAGACAATTCCCAGGAGTTGGCAAACTTTCTGTAAAGGGCCAGAAAGTAAACATTTTAGGCTTTGTGGGCCATACCGTCTTTGTCACAGCTCTTCAGCTCTGCCACTGGATGACAAAAGCAGTCAAAGAAAATATGCAAAGAAACAGGTGTGCCTATGTTCTAATACAGCATTTAGCCTGGTGGGCCACAGGGCCAGTAGCAGAGGGAATAAGTGTGCCTGTGCGGATACAGAGTAGTAATGGGTCAGAGTTGCCTCCTGATTTCCAATACAGCAGTCCGAAAGTGCTTTCTGGACTAGCCATAAATCACTTTGTAAGCACCAAATGCTAAATGACTTGAATTTGAAATTCCACATGTGTTTTTAAAAGCCCCCTCGTTTTAGCAGCTAATGAGCTTTTTGACCTTAGACAACACTTGTGTTGCCAGACTCCAGATTTCCCATCTGTAAAACACAGCTGTTAGCCTAGATCCGTGTTTTTCCAACCACAAGTTATGACTATGAGTGAGTCTTGTTTGGCATTTTAAAAAATGAATTAGATAAAAGAATAGAATAGAACAAAATAAAATTTAATAGAAAATATACTAATAAGCACTCTTTCAGAGACTCTGTTTCAGATATATATGAACACACACACACAGTATTTGTGGTTCACAAATTTGAAAGCCACTGGACCAGATGATCTGAGAGCTCTGTGCAGCTTTAAGATTCAATAACTCGGGCTGGGCACGGTGGCTCATGCCTAGAATCCCAGCACTCTGGGACGCCGAGGGAGGTAGATCACCTAAGGTTCAGAGTTCAAGACCAGCATGGCCAACATGGTGAAACCCCATCTCTGCTAAAAGTACAAAAATTAGCTAGGCATGGTGGTGCACGCCTGTAATCCCAGCTACTCAGGCGGCCCAGGCAGGAGAATTGCTTGAACCCGGGAGGCAGAGGTTGCAGTAAGCCAAGATCACACCACTGCACCACTCCAGCCTGGGCTACAGGAGTGAAGACTCTCTCTCAAAAGAAAAAAAAATATAGATTCAGTAACTCTGTAGCCCATCTTCCCTGCAATAAAACCACTCAAATCACACACTGAAGTGATGGAAAGTCAATGGGACTATAATTCTTATCAATCCTCTCAGAAACTTAGTCTTGCAATTGTTGAGAAAATTTAAAACCATTTTAATTTAAATAAACCATTTTAATATTAAAACCATTTAAATATTATTACATTATGAATTAAATTATAATGCTATTTATATCATTATAATATACTTATACCACTATTTATATTTAACAGTAGTGATATTTTTGCTATATTGTGGGTATAATTATACCTATATTTAAATATATCTTATTGGGAAAATATGATCAATAAAGAAATGTGTTCTGCAAAACTCGCCTGACTTTTACGGTACTACTTGCCTATCTATGAATAAAACAATAATATCAAATAAGATGTTAATAGCCTGTCAAACATAGGACCATTGTGAAGTAATTTGAACACGTGCCAAGATATATAGAAGGGGCAAAACTTTCTAGTTCTTGTTTTCCTTTGAGGGATACAATATATGCTATTGCTAGGCCAATAATTATGATTTGCATTGAAATTGCAATTCACAAGTATGTAGAATGATCCAGCCAAAAGAACTCAGCCTTTTGGTTCCCTTTAAATCTGGAAGCCCTAGAGGAAACACTACTCATTTGCAGAAATTGTAGTGCCAGTGTGTGTGGTAAATTGAATGAAAAGGACAGGAAAGACACTTCAAGCATTCGCTTTCTGATATTGAAACCCATCCTATTTTTAATCCTCTCTCTCGGGTATTTAATTCCAGATCCTAGTCAAGTCATGCTGTAAAAACTATCCAGGTTGACAAATTATCAGTGCTTCACTTAGCTGCAATTTCCCTTCTGAAAACCATCTTCATGAAGTGGTATTCAGAAACACACGCTTAGTTTAGAGACAATCTTGTTGAATAGAGAAATGACTCTGGAAACCAAAGAATTAATAGCAGAAATCATAAAATTAGTTAAGTACAAAAAAGTGAGACAGTAAATAAGAATGTTTAAATGGGCTGAAAGTTTACAAGTTCTCAAACAACAAGTGTTGGTATAATTAAAAGAGATCTATAACTGGAGGCCTAGGGTTTAGAAGGATCATGACAATAGATCCTAGGAACTGTGGTTGAGATCAGGGAGCTGTTCTCAGACACTGAGGATCAAGTCATTGCTTGCTTTTCACTGCAATTGGGGAATGGCCAGATTTACTTGGCAGTAATAACGATCATTTTAGGAACTCAGTGATTTGTCTCCCACATGATCTTGAAAACCCACCTTTCCTTCTATCTTATAGGCAAGACTAATTCAGTCCCCCGGCTAGATTCCTTGAATATAATTTTCCCACTCACCATTTCAACCCATCTTCAATTGCTAAATAATTTCTCTCAGACAGTATTAAGTGAAATGCCTATATTGGATATGCTGATACGCAATAGGAAAAGATAGTCTCCCTTAAAAGGAATATAGATTTCATGGTATTTAATTTTCCATATTTAATTAAGTGGCTGTAGAAATTTTAAATCAATTTTGTAATTTTGTGATTTTATGAATAGAAGGTGCTCTCAGAAACAAAATCTCAATGTATAACAACACACTATAGGAAATATGGGTACAATTTATGATGGCTCAACTTTCACTCATCAACCAGGGGTTTCCTCTACAGAAGCAGTTCTCAATTCTGGGTGACTTTTCCCCCCAGGGTACATTTGGCAATGTCTGGAGACATTTTTGTTGTCATAAAAAGTGGGAGAGGTGTGCTCCTGGCCTCTAGTGAGTAGAGGCAAGGGATGTTTCTAAATATCCTACAATTCACAGCACAGTCCCTGGCAATGAAGATATATTTGCCCCAAATGTCAATATTATTAAGGTTGAGAAACACTGCTTTACAGTATTTCCCCCACAAAAACATGAAAAATGATTAGAACAGTGATACATTTTGGTCTGTACAGTTGACTTATTCATTAGCAAAGTCACTTTGTCCCCTACATTAATCTCAAATAAGTGGGATTCAAATTCATGCTAAGCAAAATTACAAATCACTACATAAGTCCATGGCTTGGAACTTTAGGATTGCTTATGAATGTTAAAATTATGCATGCCAAAATCCACTGTGCTCTGTGTGTGTGTGTGTGTGTCCCTCTCTCTCTCCCTTTCTCTGTCACACACACACACAGATACAATACTTAACATAGATAGAATGCCGTGCACACAACCGGTGCTCATTACAATATGAAGGCTGGTTCTCACACCAATATTTGCTGAAATAGAGAGGGTCAAAATGACTGTCTTGAAGTCAGTAGGATTAATTTCTGAATGACCAAGGGAAGTTGTTCTAGATAGAATGTGAAAATAAGTTAAAATAGAAAGCCTAGAATGTCTGTCAAACTTGCTAACTAGTTATGGAAGTAGGATTATCTTCCTGGGAAAAACTAAGTAATTTCTAAGTTTAGTAAAGTCTAACAAAGTAAGTATCTTCCACTTAACTATTGTGCATAACTTTTATATCTCAAGACATCCTGATAAGATAGCTGATGTACTCCATACAGCTGTCTGGGCATTTTCAGTTGGAAGAGTCATGGTGGGGACATTATCACCCATGGAAAAGTTGAGAAGAAAGCCTAAATCTCACAGCATCAAATTCCCTCTGACGCTTGAGAGGCAGTTTACGAACTGCTGCTTATGTTTCTTCTGTTAATATCCAAAAGCATAAGAAAGAAAAAAATGAGAAAATGAACAAAATTGATCAACAGAAACAAAACTGATCAACAAAAACTGATCAATCCTGCAACTCATTTTAGTTTCACTAAGAATGACACTTCCAAATTAGAAACAAGGCTATTTAAATGGGGAGAGGTACTGTCAGAAAAGATTAACGAACAAATTGGTTGTGGTGTATGCAGACGATGAGGACCCTACTGCTATGAGGAGGCTCAATTCAGAGACTTAAGACAGAGGTGCTAAATCAAGTCCAATTTCATTCAGAGAATATATTGATGGCCTAATTTTGTTATAGTACCACAGTTTTGACAATGTTCAAGATTGGCAGCAGTTCAGGCTATACTTTAGAAGCATTCTGAAGTAAGTTCAATACAAATTTTAGTTTAAAAAATAAACTCAATATTTGGGCTCAACTCAGGCTTTAGCAAATTCTTCACGTATATTTGGCATTATGGATTTTGTTTTGTTTTGTTTTTGAGATGGATTCTGATTCTTGTCGCTGAAAGGCTCAAAGGGCCAGGCATAAGCATTCTGTAAGAGGGATAGTCTCAGAGTTAGAGCTATGTCATATAAGCCATCCATCAGATATAGAACTGTCCTGAAACCCTAGTCTTTCAGCTAACCTGTCATTGCTCAAAATCAAAATGTATATTCAGCAACATTCTGTACTCCTCGAAAAGAAAAAGTACAGCTTTGAATCCTGGGAGTAAAAGGGCCAGGCATAAGCATTCTGTAAGAGGGATAGTCTCAGAGTTAGAGCTATGTCATATAAGCCATCCATCAGATATAGAACTGTCCTGAAACCCTAGTCTTTCAGCTAACCTGTCATTGCTCAAAATCAAAATGTATATTCAGCAACATTCTGTACTCCTTGAAAAGAAAAAGTACAGCTTTGAATCCTGGGAGTAAAATTGTCATGTGGCCTTGGGATATAAAACTGATCAGGTAGCATAAAATATCAGGTGGCCCAATATTCAAACTTAGCTTAAGGTAATTCCCAGTGGAATTTATATCCTGAAAATAGGTATTTTAGCCTTGTTGAAATGTTATTATTGTACAGGTACTTTTCTTTTTTAATGATTAATGCTATGTAACCCAGCACGGCTACATATGTAGAGAATGTCTGCAAATTTGTATATGTCTTTTAAATCCTGAATCAATTTATCAATTCAACTGAATCTCACACCAAAAATAAAACAGGTTTCTTTGAAAACAAAGAGGCTAATGTTGTACTTCGTTATAGGAACAAAGTATTTTAAAATCCACCAGAATTGTAAGTCTAAATATTTTAGTCCCCCCCTTTTTTTTTCCAGGTTCCACTAAAAACAGTAAAAATTCTTTGCTATAGGCCTCAAAAAATGTTGAACTTGAGAGAAAAAAAGGTGGCCCCCAAGGTTTCTGGAGTATGGACTTATCAATAAAATAATTTGAGCACATACTTCTACTATATCTATTATTTATTCATTATCATGCACATGTGCTAGTGGACAAATGTATAATGTGACCTAAATAGAAATTTAAAAGGTGAAAATAAAAACACAGATTAATAATTTTTCTCCATACCCTAATGGATTACCTGGCACAACCACGAGACTTGCTTACCAATTATGAGACCACTGTAATAGGTATAATAAGCTCTTCAAGCATTGTGGCTTTTTATATGACAAGCTTTTTGAGCTTCATAGAAACTGGTAAACAATGGCCACCAAAGTTGAGAAGCCGGTCTGCTCTAATACCTGAGAGACAGATGTGCTTTGGAATGTTCTTTGACCCCTCTGTAATTAAAAGTATGGGCTAGAGGGATATGGGGATGAGGGACATTTATCTTCTAAGGTTAAATAATGACACAGTCTTTGTGACCGGCCACACTCTTTGACCTCGTTTAACTCTGGCATCAAGATTGTCTCACCTACTACAGAACCTCAGGGAAAGCAAAGAAGGGTAAAATAAATCAATAATTTCATAAGTTACCATATTTGTATGCCTTGATTTATCCATTGGTGCTCCCACTTAGGCCCGACCCTCACTTCTTCCTACCATGAACCTCCAGCATCTGACTTTTGACATATTCAGGAAGTGTGAGGCCTCAGAGACCTAAGCAGAAGTTTCTCTCTTTTCCTTGGCTTGTTCTTCAGAAAAGACAAACTATTTTACTTCAATTCTGAAACCACCTTGCATAAACTAAATGTGTCAAGTTTGGAAAACACATAAGCATAAGAATATGCAAATTTCCTTTTGGGAACAAGAGCTAACCTGAAAATGATACCATGGCCCTTTCTGAAGACTCCAGAAGGAAGCTGCTTAGCTCAGTAAGTTGCACTAAATCATGAGTAGGTTCAGCCTGCCCAGGTGTTCTCCCTCTGGACACATTCCCCAGGTAGAGCTTTAGGCTCTGCAGAAAGCCTGGTTGCTGCCTAGCAGATGGATCTTCTGGCAAAGAGCAAGAATCTCAAACAGTGGAGGAGTAAAAAAAAAAAGAGTATCTTTCCCATAAGAGTCTTAAAGTATTTTGTTTTTTAAAATTTTTCTTAATCAGTTCAGTAAATGGCAGCATCATCCAAGCAAAATCTACTTTGTTTTATTTAGACAAAGTAATGTTCTCACAACCCATGCAGGTCCACAGCTTGGATCCTCTTCCTTCTCACGACCCCTCACACATCTGAGGGCAGTGGCCTCCAGAGGAAGGAGAATGTATGCAAGTGAGGAGTCACCAAGCTTTCAAAGATAGCCTGAATTATGAGAATTTTGTTGGCCCCTCTATTAGATTCACTCCTCTTTGCCACTATTTTTTATCCCTGATTTCTGTGTTTTTTTTTTACATTTCTCTTTTGCATCAAATAACATTTCTTTTTCTTGAAACATTTTCCCTCTACGAAACCACCCACTTCAATTGAGTCATCAGAATGGACTCATTAATAGATAAAGACAAACAATCTGAATCCAAGTCTATTTGCTATAAATGTGAAGCTTCCACCTCTTCAGCAGTTTACATACCTAAAGCAGATATTGTAACACCTCCTTGCCCTCTACACTCATAGTCACAGAACAGGCACAGCTATAGGATGCTGTTTTGGCTTTGACGCCGTATTAGAATGGACTTCCAGAAACCATTCCCTACTTCCATATATCATAATGTTCATTTGCTCATCGTTTGTTCAAAAAATCTTGACTGAGCACTGGCTAGGTGCCAGGTGTTATCCTAGATCCTGGGGATACAACCGTGAGCTAAACACAAAAAAAATCACTGCCCTCATGTAACCTCTATTTTAGAAGAGACAGATAGATGATAAAGAAGTTACATAATATCTTAGAATATTGCGGTCATGTTGAGAAGGAACTAAGCACGCAAGATATGTACAGGGAGTACCAGAAGATGGAGGTGAGAGCACAACAGATTTAAATAGGTTGGACAGAGAAGGCTTCCTTGGAGGTGATTTTTGAGAAGAAGATTTAAGGAAGTGAAGAAATAAACTATGCAGATACCTAGGTGAAAATACTCCAAGAAGAGAGAACAGCAAAAGCCAAGACCCAAAGGTGGGAGGCTATCTGACGTCCCTGAAGAACAGAGGCTAGTGTGGCTGGAGAAAATGACCCTGGGGAAGAGCTACAAGGGACGTGGCAAGATTCTTAAGAAGGGGCCAGATTGCTAGGGCCTTGTCAGCCACTATAATGGACTTTGGCTTTTATTCTGAGTGAGATGGGAAACTATTGAAATATTCACAGCAAAGTAGTGACATGATCTCACTCCCCAGTAGCAATGAGCATATTAAGCACCCGAATCTTGGTTTCTTTATGCTATATTCCCCTAAAATGAATGAGGTTTCCTTGCAGAAATGGCTGATTCCAAATTTCAGTCAAGAAAAGCACAAAGTAATACTAAAAATTAAACATACACACATAAATAGGCGGGGTAAGAAGGGAAAGAACCACTGTTCAATTGTGGACACCTTAGGTGAGAGGGGTCTTTTAGACATTCAAGTGAAGATGCTGAGTATGGAGTTAGATATATGAGCCTAGAATTTAAACATAGAGTCGCATCTGGAAACGTAAATGTGGAAGTTATAAAGATACAGAGAGCACGTACAAGCTTGAGATTGAATCATATTACCTAGCCAAGGAGTAAATGTAGATAAAGAACCAATGAACACACATGCAGAGGTGGTAAATGTGAGGAGGATGAAGACTGAAAAATACGCAGTATTTATAGAAAATAACCAACAGTTCAGTTATTCCAGGACATAGGACACATAAATCTGAGCAGTGGAAATTCAGGCTGTCATGGCAGGTGTGGGAGAGAATACAAAGGGCCTGGAATGCAGCCTAACAAATTTCTTCTTCAGAATTCAGAAGAAGTGAGAGCAGCAGATGTAGACTCAGCAGTCATCAACATAAAGCAAGCTGGAACTTCATAGCCTGATGAGACTGCTCTGGGAAAATAAATAAATGAAGGCCTTGAGATGAGGCTAGAACTCTGGTAACTCCGGAACTATTCATGTAGGAAAATGAGCGTGAATAGATGCTTGTGTGAGTCAGCCACTGGTAGGCAGCTCTTCACACAATGACCTTTTCAAAGGAATGGATCTGTGCTTGGCAAGTTGAAGGCTTCTCACAGGACACTGCAGCTGGGCTTGTAAAAGTGTTAAGGCTCACTCTGCTGGGCTTCCACCCTTTAATCTCACTGATTTGTTTTGTTTACTTGTAGCCTAGCTACAAATGAGAAACCTGATCTCTTCAAATATCCCCCCAAGAATTTTGACATGACCACAGATGATGAAGACAATCATGATATCATGATAAACACAAAGTTTACTGTGTGCCAGACGTTTATTAAGTACTTTCTCATGGAATCCTCACAAAAACTTTTGAAATAGGTACGACTATCATCCCTATTTAATAAGTGGGAATTCTGATGCTTAAAAATGGTTCACTAACCTCCCCCAAGGTCATACAGCAAGCAATAGCTGTAGCACTCAGGCACAGGTCTTTCTGACTCCATAGCACTGCGGTCTTAACTATTGTCACACAATGTTTCTCAATGCCTCTCAGAGGTGCCACTTGGAACCGCAGCCAGTTAGAAATGGTGGGGCTGGTGTCAGGAGAGAGGAGAAGGATGAAGTTGTAACTGTCACTTAACCTGGCCTTGTGCCTCAGTTATCCATTTAAGGAACTCTCAGTTGAAGCTCATGACTTACCAAAGATGAAAAGTCTGTCATGGATGCAATTCCTAGTGAAAAACTACCTGCAGGGTGAACACAATAGATTTCAAATCTGGTCTATCTACGCTTCAAGAAGGGTCTTCAAGAAACGGAGGTTTGCTACCAAATCAGAACACATTCCTAGAGTACCACCTGGAATCATCTCAAAAGGCCTTCAAGTCTCGACATACACAACTTTTAGACAGAAAGTAAACGAAGCAAAGAAGATTTTGCAGAAATTCACAATGGCCGAATTTTTGAAGCTTTTATCCACCATCCATTTGCTCCCATAACTCTTAGATTAAAATGCCTTTACAATAACAGGGATATATTGGGAACAGTTAAAGCTGTGCTACCCTGGGGGAACAAGCTTAAAAAACGCAATGAAAATATACTAATCTTCCCTATTTGAGGAATTCAAAAAGAAAAAATTAATTCCTGAATTTGCAAAGAATACTTTTCTCTCCTTGTTAACCCAAATTAAAAAGGTTCCCAGCTATTGCATATGTACACATATCCACCTGCTTGAGGTATAGAAAAGCAATTAAGTCACTCTGGAATGTATTCATGGTGGATTAAATAAATACCCTCTCCCTGTCTTATTTCACTTACATCTAGGTAATGTGACCCTGATTGCAAGAGCAATGCCTTGCAAATAAAAGTTGCAGGAACGTTCAGTACCCATTTATTATTCCATCGTCATAGGCTTGACACACCCAGCAGTAAATGTGATCATGTTCAGCACCATAAACAAAATTGTTATCTTCAATTACTACTGTGGATAATCCATAGTTTCCAGGGACACTGCTGGAAAAAAAATAAGTAATGAACCTTCACGTGTGGAATCCTAAGCTTCAACTAAAGAGTGTACAAATACTGGGATGCCAGGTTAGGAAAGACAGAAGGGAGGGGTCATAGCAGGAGCAAAAAAGTTCAAGGAAGGACAAAGAGGAAAAAGTAGAACTGCGGCTTCTGTAATTCATAGTCACAAAGCATAACTGAGACTATGTTAAGAAATTAGAATTGCATGTTGAAACCTATTTCAAGATCAAATCATTAAAATCATGATACATTTTTACATTCCCAAGTTTGTTCTACTTAAAATTATTTTTAAATTAAAAATATATAATCTCAAATGTAGTCCTAAAAAGTTGCAGCTTAAATGCAAAGCAATGTTTCAGATTCATGATACTCATTCCTACCAACAATTTACTTAAATTATTTCCCATTATATAAAGTTATAGTAAAATCAACATTTCCTGGAGCAATTCTAAAGTTGAGCGTGCTAATTAGTCCATAGCCAATTTAACATCTGTTGTCTGATACCACTATAAACAGCCATGCCACCTAAAACATAACTACTGCAATACGAAATAAGAAATACAAAGACAGTACACAGCTATCATTGATGTTAAATGTGTAACAGGGTGACAATATCAAGGAATTGTACTAACAATGTCATAGAACTCACAGAACATTCAAATCCAAGGTACCAGCTGCACATGGAATCCGGTGCCACGTGTCAAACTAGCAGATGTCAAGAAAGCAGTGGTTGTAACGACAAGATCAGTGTCAGCCAATAGAACTCATTGACAAACACTTGGCTGTGTCAGCTGCTGATATTGATGAGCTGCAAAAATGACAAAGCACTGTACAAATTATGCCCTCCTTCCTCCCTGCTTCCCCAACGACTCTGGACTGGAAATAGCAATGCATCTGTTATTTCAATCCCATCTGAATATATTAACCTATCTTGACCTTAGCAGTGTTCTAAGAGAAACTCTTTGCGTGGAAATTGAGGGAAGCTCTGTTTTAAAAGACAAAAAAGGACCTAATCTGACTTGGCTACAAAAACTACATCACATTTAATATGTATATTAGTACATATTAATATATTCATATATTACATGACTTAAGGTTGACAGAAATGCCTTCACAAATAGAAAGCCTTAAGTAAGAAACTCAAACTTACAATAGCTTCTACATTAAATTAACTGGTACTCTCAAATTAATTCAAACAGTTTTGGTGGATATGCCAGGAACTGAAGAAATAAAAATGAAAAATTCTATTTCTGTTCTCACTTATAACCTTATGAGAAAAACAGACAAATACAAAACATTACACGAGTTAACTGCTTTCTAGAGAGTTATGAAAAATACTATAGTATTCTATAGCTGGGGAAAATATATTTGCAGTAATAAAATCAAGAAAGGATTTGCAAGTCAAAGTATATTAAGTGCTCTATAATTCAGGTTTTTTAAAATAAAATAATTTGCAAATTATATGAGGAGGAAATTCACAGAAATACGAATGACCAAAAAAAAGAAAGATATTCAGTCTTACTAGTAATCAGGAAAATGCAAATCAAAATCATAATGAAATATGATTTTCTACTCACCAAACTGGCAATACCAAATGCTAGTGAGAATATGGGGCAACAGGTCCCATTTTGCTAAAGGGAGAATAAATTGGTAAATCTACTTTGGAGAGAAACTTGTCAATATTCCAAAAAAGGTGAATAAGGATACATCGTCTGATTTGGTTTTACTGTGTCCCCACCCAAATCTAATCTCTGAATTGTAATCCGAATTGTAATCCCCAAGTGTTAGGGGAGGGACCTGGTGGGAGGTGATGGGATCATGGGAGTGGTTTCACCCATGCTGTTCTTATGATAGTGAATGGGTTCTCATAAGATCTGATGGTTTTATACATGTTTGACAGTTCCTCCAAACTGGCCAAACTCCTGCACCTAGTCCAAGAAATCGTGTACATGAATATTTTATTGATGTTTTGCATGAGAAGAAATAGGAAAATAAGAAAATAATCTAAATGCCCATCAACAGAGGAATAGGTAAATATAATATATTCATTCCATGAAATAGTACAAAGAAATAAATTACCTAGAATTATATGTATTAACATACCTGTATGTAAGAAACATTCTAAAAATAATCAAATTACAAAAGAATAACTACCATGTTATCATATGAGTAATGTTTCAAGAAATGCAGAAGCAACTATATATAAATTTATACATAGTTATAATGAGAATTAGAAACACTAAATCTAGCATAGTAAACACTAGGCAAAGTTGGGGAGAATGAGACAGGGAAAGCTACACAAGAAGTTTCAGTTAATATTGAAAATTCATTATTTGTCTTGGTCATGTGTCTGAAATATTTTTAAACACAAATAAATAAGCTGAAAAATGTGACAGAAGCACAGGTAAAAGAACAAACAGACCTACTTAAAGATAAAGAACAAGGAAAGTAAAATGAATAAAATGAAGGTGAGTAATCATGGGTATCCAAAAGTCTGCCGGGGAGAGGTCAGTGTCTTAAAATTTTCTGATAAGAACATGTGGACCCTGGCCGGGCGCGGTGCCTCACGTCTGTAATCCCAGCACTTTGGGAGGCCGGGGCGGGTGGATCACCTGAGGTCAGGAGTTTAAGATCAGCCTGGCCAGCATGGTGAAATCGCATCTCAACTAAAAATACAAAAAAAATTTAGCTGGGCAAGGTGGCGGGCGCCTGTAATCCCAGCTACTTTGGGAGGCTGAGGCAAGAGAATCGCTTGAACCTGGGAGGTGGAGGTTGCAGTGAGCGGAGATTGCGCCACTGCACTCCAGCCTGGGCGACAAAAATGAAACTCTGTCTCAGAAAACGAAAACAAACAAACAAACAAACAGAAAGTATGTGGACCCCAACATTGATTGATAGGTTCCACTGCTTTTCTCCTCATTTTCTTGCACTGAAACTCCTAACTGAACCCGGTTGCTAGTACCAAATATTCTATGTAATTTGCACAAGAATGAAGTCTCCCCTCTTCACTGCCACCATGGAGACCTGCGGGTATTTTAGGGTTGTGAAGGTCACACCTCCTCCAGGATGGTGTGAGGAAGTTCCCAGAGAGACTAGTGAATAAACAAGAGGGGTGAAGAGTGAGGCATCAGTGTCAGAGGGCACTGGGGAGATGAGATGGTGAGAAAGCTGATCTGAAAAATACAACAATAAAATAGAACAGACCTTGGCTTGAGTCTTGAAGGGCACTTAGGCAGAATCATAAAATCATGAATCTTAGAGCTGAAATACAGTTCATTAAAAAAAATTCTGTGAGGTCAGGGTGAGGACGGTGAGGGGAAGGGGACATGAAAGAGGAGAATAAATCTTTCACCTACAGAGTTAAGGGGTGATGAAGATACTCTTGCCCAAGAATTTGTCTGGCCCAAGTTAAAAAAAAACTATACTTTAAAAGTTTCCTCTGGCCCTTTGGGTAGTTAGCTTTTATATATATGTATATACATATGTAGACATAGATATATAATATTTACATAGTCTATTTTATAGATTTAATATTAAATATATATTTTATATAAATTACTTATATTAAATTTATTTATTTTATAGAAAGAAATTTGCATATGTAACAACTTATATATACAAATATGTTTTCTCAGACAAAAAATGTATATGTCTTTTTATCACATGGGTATAGTTATATGCAAATGCAAAACTGTCACTGTATAATATTGAATATGATTATTTACAATTATTTTTGAAGCTTAGTCCGTTGATATTAAATAGAAAGTGAAATGATTGTAAAGATAAGGACAAGCACATTCAAAAAGCTTTTTACAGTATAAAATTAGTGAGGTCTGATCAGTTGTCAACCTCATTTTCTGTGATGGGAGAGGTTTAGGGGTTCCTAAAACTGGGGTGGGGGGTGAGGATGGAGTCTATATGTTTATATAAACATATAATTTTTTTGTTTGAGAAAGTCTAAGACTCCTGGGAAAGTCCAGCACGGTGGAGGGGGTTAAACAAGGTGTCTACAGCTCTGAATAATACAGTAAGGTGCATTTGCAGGTTTCAAGTCCAGAGGAGGTAAGGGAAGCAAAGGCGACCAAGAAAGAGTTTGTCATGACTCTCGAATGAGGAGAGGAGGGACCCAGTGGAAAGGTTCTGGGGAAGGAGTATTAGATTTGGTAAATTACAGCATGAAAAGTGGCCAGAGCTCAGGTGAAAAAGCCCCACTGCTGGTGATGCCAGAGGCACTTCTAAGAACAGGATGCCTGGCATTCCATATTCAGTTCCTTCCCATCCTGTGCTATGCTGCAGTCCACCTCCACTAACTTTCTAACCTCCAGTAAAAGTCAACTCTGTAGGACAGTTTTCTGTAGTGGTAGTTGGAGGAAGGCAGTAAGAGGGACAACTGATACTATGAGATGAGATAACATAAAAGAGGAGGCAGGACAAATACAGGGATGATGGAGGATCCATTAAAGGAGGAATGGGGAGCAAGAGGTGATACCAAGCTGAGGATACTATTTCTTTCAGTGAATCTTTTCAAGCATTCTGGGAGCCATGGACCCCCACAGTATGGTAGGGGGAAAGGAATCAAGCTCATTTATCTGGAAATTAAAGGTAAAGACGATATTTCAGAGGTAAAGTGATTTAGAATATTCAAGACATTGATGTGCCCTACTTATATATGTGAAAGGCTGGACCAATAAACAGCAAAATGTTTACAGTGGTTTGCTCTGGATAATGAAAGTATGAGTGAGTATTAGCATCTTTGTTTCTTTTATAATTTCCAAATAACACACTATAAAACTCAGAATGAAGCAATAAAAGCAAATTCATTATTGAAATAGAGAATGAGCTCAAGCCATCATTTTAAATGTTTCTCACCCGTCATAAATTAAGAAAACATACCCCTACAGCAACAGTATCTTTCCCATGCTTGAATTAGAAGTGCTTTACTGCTTAAGCCAAATCTAACCCAGCTAGTGACATGGCATAGGAGTAGGTACTCTACCTAAACGGATTCACTCATGAGGATTGTCTAACTAGAGGCGCTTGCATTTTTAAATTTTTGTCATACCTGATAGAAAATATAGCATCTAGTGAAAACTCCATTTCCTAGATCCTGCTTCAGTATATTAGGATGCCTCATTAAATTTTAATTTCAGAAAAACACCAAATAAGTTTTTAGTGTAATTATGTCCCTTCAAATATTTAGGATATTTATTTAGTATAGATATGTCCCAAATATTTTGTGCAACATATTTAACACTAGAAAATTATCTGTTGGGCCGGGCTCAGTGGTTCATGCCTGTAATCCCAGCACTTTGGGAGGCCGAGGCCTGCAGATCACCTGAGGTCAGGCGTTTGAGACCAGCCTGGCCAACGTGATGAAACCCCATCTCTACTAAAAATGCAAAAATTAGCTGCATGTGGTGGCAGGCGCCTATAATCCCAGCTATTTGGGAGGCTGAGGTAGGAGAATTGCTTGAACCCAGGAGACGGAGTGAGCTGAGATCATGCCACTGCACTCCAGTGAGCTGAGATCATGCCACTGCACTCCAGCCTGGGTGACAAGAGCCGAGACTCTGTCTCACAAAAAAAAGAAAAAAGAAAAGAAAACTATTTGTTGTATATCTGAAATTCAGATTTAGTCCATTGTGCCTCCTATATTTTTATTAGCTAAATATGGCAATGTTTTTTTCTTTTTAGAGACAGAGTCTCTCTCTGTTGCCCAGGCTGGAATGCAGTGGCGCAATCATGGCTCACAGGCTCACAGCAGCCTCAGGCTGAAGCAGTCTGCTCACCTCAGCCTCTCGAGTAGCTGGGACTACAGGTGTGCACAACCATGCCCGGCTAATATTTTGTAGAGACAGGGTTTCACTACATTGCCCAGGCTGGTCTTGAGCTCCTGGGCTCAAGCAATCTTGCCTGCCTCAGCCTCCCAAAGTGCGGGGATTGCAAGCATGAGCCACTATGCCTGGCTGCTGACATTACTCTTTCTATGCCTATGTTTCTAAACTCTTAACAAGTGCTAGAGAACGGCTTAAGCAACTACTGCCTGTGTGATATTTTATAAACATAAGATTTTAGGTAGAAATTAGAGAAAATGAACTGATTACAAATCCATTTTCAAACACTGTTAACCTAATCGATGACAGTAAGAAGCAGTAGGTGAACCTCCTGCCCGTCAGGGGAGGTAAATTGGGCCAGCTGAAACACTGCCACAAAAATGACAGTAAGTCTTGTGGGCATACAACCTATTCAGGTCATCATTTCATTTTTCTGTCAAATTGCTGAGTGAAAATGAGAACAACCTGAACCACAGCAAAGTAGTATCTAGATATAGAAACTTGATTTTGACCTGCATGTAAAGCTATTTTCTCATCCATGAAAAAATGCTCCATAATCCCCGATAATAGTTTAAATAATTCAACTATATGTCTGGCGAGAAAACACACATCTTGAGCCATGTATTTTGAAGATAAGTGCTCTTGACTGAGCTTTATCATCTGCTTCTTAAAGAATTTGCTTGCTTGCAAACTTTATAAATGGTATGCCAAGACCAATCGATGCTTTAAGTTTATGCAGCTATCAGTCCCAGTACACACTGACACATGGCATCTGCCTCTTTTTTATGTTAATAAGATACAGAGTTTACAACTTCTACAGAGGGTGCAGTTAAAGCCCCTTGCTCTATTTAATTTTTTAAAGAAAAAAGTGAGTTTGGTATGTTTTTCAAGCAAATTATCTTGAAAAACATACTAGGTGTAATTATTAATAATAATTATGTGTAACTATTTTGAATATTAAAGCTTTGAATGTAGTCTGTTTTTCATAGATTTGCCAGTAATGGTCTAAATTAGAAGTCTGTAACTAAGATTCACAGACCAATGCTGGTCTGCCACCTATTTTTTTTTTAATGAAGTTTTATTGGAAAACAGCCTTATCCTTTCATTTACCTGTTGTCTTTTGCTACAAAAGCAGGGTTGGGTAGTTGTAGCCAAGAAAACCTAAAATATTGATTATCTGACCCTTTACACAAAAGATTTGTCAACTTTGCTTTGAATAGACATTTACCAACAGTCAAGGGGACTGATTACTCCCCTGAGCTGGTTTGCATATTTTTAAGATAGTATGGCAGCCTTGATTATTTAGGTTTTGTATAGCAGAGAGATATAAAGTCTAAAACACTGCAAAACTAAAAGTATCTGGCAAAGCAACAGGCAAAGTAAATTTGATGAAGCTCAGGTTCTGTCAGTATTTGTTCTAACACAAGACGTTCTCAGTGGATCATTCACCCTAGTCCTTTGCTCCTGGACTAGAGCAAGGAAATAGTTATCCAGCTGCTGTAAGAATCAGGTTAATGATCCAAATCCCTTTTTCTTTCTTTCTTTCTTTTTTCTTTTTAAAACCAAAAATCCTTTAAAGTTCTGGGCTCTGGCAAATCTCACCCTCACCCCTAGAAAACATTGACTTAAATCAAGCCTAGAAACAATACCAACCAGTTCCCATGATCCACTGATGTATTTTCACTGTGGCAATGTAGGAGATGAATATTTTTCATGCAAGCCTGTTTGGATAAAATTGTATTCAGGCTTCGATTTTGATGATGCCTCCAAAATGCTATGCAAAATTTATTCTTTGAAGCCTGGAAAAAGCCACCCAGAGGCAATCTATTAGGCTGCTCTCCCTGTCCAACAGGAAATCCTGCAAACGGTGGCTACAGACATGCCTCATTTTAGAAAATATGAGCATTACGTTGCATTTCCATTAATTAAACCCCACTTGCAATGCCCTACATGCACTTTCCTTCGGAAACAGGCCCAATAGTCTTTCCAAATTGTAGGTCCAGGGTCTTCTGCAATACAGTTGTGGAAGGAGGAGCAGTGAAGATACCAAATGCGACTCTGTGTAGACAGAGCCCAGAGACATCAGTCTGGTTTGAATTGGGTCTACACATTGTCTACACATTGCCAATGTTTGCACAATCAGCATGACCTTTAGTTAGATGTATGCTTCTTTGGAGTTGCTTTGGGAAGGTTAATAGAGATTATGATAAAGAGCCTTAGGTTTCCTCATCCTGACCCACTCCTTAGCACATCTATTGATTTCAGGCTCATGGGGAAGGAGAGGATTGGAAGTTGCGGAGACAGGCAATTGTTTCTCCAGAGAGATTATCTGATCATTTCAGAGAAACATATCATACTGATGCTTACCAGAGCAATAGGCTTTAATAGGTTAAAAGCCAATGAAATAATTCACCCTAATATTGAACAACAGCGTTAATCCAATTTAACTCCTTCATGCTTTCTGTACCATTTGTCAAACATAAAAAGAAAATAAAATGGTTTTGTAATGATGAAACATACATACATATTCAATACCCTCTATGAAGTGTAGCAAAACTTGAGTCACAACTGGAAGTCGGATTAGTTTTGAACTGACCTCTGAGGATGTCACCTGGCAGATCAGAGAAGTTTCTTGGAGGTAGTAGCTTTGATGGCAACCTAATCACCGAGAAAACTACCTTGGTGACCTGAGAGACCAGGAGGCCATATGGAATAAAAGAGGAAACTGCTCTTTGTGAGATATCTCTGAGCTGATATCTGAACTTGCATCCTGACTATAGACGCATAGAAATGGTAGTTAGAAAAAATAGCACTTTGACTTTTTTTAAACATTTCCAGTCTGGAAGCATGTATGATAGAATCTCTAAATAATGCAGTTACTAACAATAAGCACTAATATTTATGGAGTAAACGCTGTGTGCTAGGCAACGTTGGTAGGGATTTTCAATATTTAACAGACTCATATTAGCAACTTATTTATAGCTACTGCATAATTAAAAGTTGCCTTGAAGAATTTGATCAAATTGGTAAAAGTTCTGATGAGGTTATTAAAATTCAACTAACCAATCACAAATCCACCTAGATACAATAGAGAAAAGCAGGGACAAATAACCATAAATCACCTTGAATAAAAATTCAGTAAGAAGCACATAGGCATTTCCCTGATTATTATTCAGGGTTTTAGGATTTTTTTTTTTTTTTTTTTAAGACGGAGTTTGGCTCTTGTTGCCCAGGCTGGAGTTGGAGTGCAATGGCATGATCTTGGCTCACCACAACCTCTGCCTCCCAGGTTCAAGCGATTCTCCTGCCTCATCCACCCGAGTAGCTGGGATTACAGGAATGCGCCACCACACCATGCTAATTTTGTATTTTTAGTAGAGCTGGGGTTTCTCCATGTTGGTCAGGCTGGTTTTGAATTCCCGACCTCAAGTGATCCGCCCACCTCGGCCTCCCAAAGTGCTGGGATTACAGTGTGAACCACCGTGCTTGGCTAGGAATTTTTTTTCTCAAACAAATGCAGCAGCTATTCTTTTGCAAGTGAAGAAGTTACAAAATTTGGAATTTATTAGCCAATTTAAGAATTTCTGTCCCTGTCACTTCCTTTTATTGACTGCTTTCAGTGTACCAGGTGTTTCGCATCTAGTGTTTCTAATCCCTCACAGACATGCAGGCTCCATATTTTCCCCCATTTTAAAGGCAGCAAAACTGAATATTTGCCCAGGTTAGCATAACTAACAGATGACACAGTTGGGCTTTGAACTCAAGACTGGTGTCCCCATGGTTGGCCTCATTTTTTGATGCTGCGCAGCTTCAGCAGCTGTGTGAATACTTTATAGCATGCAGTAGTTTCCAGTGTTAAACACTGGCACAAGAGGATACATCTATTAATTTGCATAAATTAAGCCAAACCTCGGCTATTTTCACTTATTTGCTGACCTTCTTACCGCAAAATATCAAAGTTATTGATCTTTCAGGAAGACAATGGAACTAAGATACATGCACTGTAATCAAAAGGTCTTCGTTTTTTAAAAGGAGAATATGAGAGCCAACAGAAAAAAAAAATCATCGCGTTAATTTTATTTTTTCTCAAGAAGAGAAAAGCAATCCCATGCTTACTCACCTCCCACACCAAGTCTGGAGGCTTGTAGTGATTAGCAACAGAATTTCCCCATTCCAATTCAATTCACACATCTGCAAGGTGTAGGCAGGTTCCAGGGCTGAGCACTCAGAAGTGCTATAAAATCAATTACATATTCCTACCTATCACAACAGGAACATACTGGGAGCCATTTATCAATACTGCTTCAAAAAAAACCACATCATTTTCAAACTAAAAAGATAACGAATGTGGTAGATATTTAGCTTTTAAAACTGTTGAAAAACATTACCCAACAAAATGCGGCTGGGAAGCAAAAGAAATCACTGTAAGATAAATCAGTCTCAAATACATTTACACAATACATTTACACAAAATATTCACAGACGGAAGGATAGCAGGATTATTTCTGATGCACACTCAGACGAGACTTGATGTTTTTTCTCTGCTTAATGATATCACAGTGGCAAAACTTACATTGGTTTAGCACAGATTAAAAATGCGAATTCATGAATACTAGCCCATTGCTGCTTGCAAGAATTTTTTATTATAAATTGTGGAGTTAATATCTGATCTGATAAGCCTTGAAAATAAGTAATTAAATATAATAAGTGAATTGAATGTGGATATACCTTCAGGGTTTAGTTGTGTCTTTGCAAGAGGAGTTTAAATTTCACATTCTCTTGAAAATTTGAGATTTCAGTTATGTTAAGAATTGCAAAGATTCATAGTAATTTGAGATTTGTGAGCTGTCCTCTAAGCTAGTAGTTCTCAAAGTCTGTTCCTGGATCAGCAGTATGGCGTCACCTGAGAATGTATTAGAAATGCAAATTCTCAGGCCTCACCTGCGACTTACTAAATCAGAAACTCTGGAGATGGGGCTCAGGAGACTATGTTTTAACAAGCTCTTAGGAAATTTTAAAATCTGACAACCACTGTTCTAAAATCCATAAACTTGGGTGATCTAGTTCACAAAAATTGATGAAAGTACATGTGTTTGGGACTAACTGAAAAAAGTAAATTACAGCAATTCTCTACTTGCAGAAACTAAAAGTTTATTTGCAAAATACTTTGTTGTTGTTTTTCCATAATAGACTAAATGAATGTACTAAAATTCTCAGTCTAATTCACAAAGCCAATTCAACGTGTAAACTTAGTGCTATCATACTGAAAACACTATTTAATAGGTATCCTAATGGAATGTCCTTTCAGAAAAGTTAACTATGAAAACCTGAAAGCTGATACAAAACGGTGGTTGAGGTATAGGAAGGATCAGCTTGCAACTGCAAAAAGGAACTCCAAGTTCCACCCCCCCGCTCTCCTACTCCCACTTTCAGGCCAACCCCACTGGCAGGGAAGGACACAGTTTGAAAGTTGGGCAAGACTTCAGGGGAGGAGTTACAGGGAATGGGTCCCATCAGACAGAAAAGGGTGAGTGAGGACTGCTGCCATGGGACCTCTGATCATGTGGAGCAATGTTGAGGGAAGGGGGTGGCAAAAGTCTCCAGAAATTTCAAATCTACTGCTTCCCACAAGAAGCTGACAAAGTCAACAACAGTCCCTGAGGCAGAAAAAGAAAAAAGGAATGCTTGAGAAGTATCTCTTTGCTTCTGTAGGCCATTTGTTCCTCAGGCATTTGTAAGCAGGGAAGAATGAAATTTGAAGAGCTTTGGTTCATCAATCAGTCAATACATTTACACAAAATATTCACAGACGGAAGGATAGCAGGATTATTTCTGATGACACACTCAGACGAGACTTGATGTTTTTTCTCTGCTTAATGATATCACAGTGGCAACTCATTGTAAATCACAGTAAGCTTCAATCAGCAGAATCTTGGGAAACTCCAGAATACTATTACCAATATTAATGAGCATTACCGTAAGCAGTGCCTCATTTCACTCAGAATACGGCAGACTCTACAGGAGCCAGAACTATAATAGTGTCATCCTGAAACAGAGAAGACAGATGCCTGAATCATGGGATTTCCAAGTTCGGTGGGAGGATTCCTCTATCTCCAAATTGTTATAGGACCAACAGGTTTGTATGCCCACTGCCCAGTAACAGACCCATTACCCTAAGACAGCAGAAATGCAGCAGGGAAAGAATTAATGATTGCAAAGCACCAAGTGAGGAGATGGAAGGAAATCCTCAAATCTATATCCTCTGGGGATAGAGAAGTTCTAGGGCGGGTTTTTAAAAGGTTTCTTGAGCATGAGGGGCTGGAAAACTGGGGTCATTGATTGGTCAGGGAAAGGGGGATGAAATCATCGGGATGTGAAAACTGCATTTTTTTGGTGAGTTAGTTCCTCATGGGGTCCTTCAGACCAGCTGAGTCAGTGAGGTCTTTTAGATCAGCCGGTATCAGTGGGGGTCACTGGAATCAGCTGGCGTTAGTAGTTTCATCAGTATGCAAGACCTTTTCGCCACTAAAGCCTATTGCTCTGGTAAACATCAGGATGATCTGTTTCTCTGAAATGATCAAAGGGAAAACTTAATGTTTTATAATGTTCAAGCTGTTATCTGTGGAACAGTTAAGGGGAACTGTAATTCTGTAACAAGGTCTACATGATTGTGAGGCAATAGGCACCAAAGAACTAAGAAGAAGCAGGTCAGAGAGCAAGCTGACTTCGTGACTAATGTTTCATGTGCAGTAAGCTTGGTTTATTTTCATTTCTCTCTCTTTTTTCCTGATAGATTTTATGAATTTTATAGGAGCAGTTCCAAAATTACAAGACATGGCTCATGAAGTAAGATTTTTTTTAAACAAACATATTCATATGAATATTACCTCCAAAGATGTTACCAGGGACAGTCTATATGTTTACTTAATGTTTCTGCTATCCCTCAAAATATTTTTGAAACTTCTCTCTTTGAGGCCGGGCGCGATGGCTCACGCCTGCAATCGCAGCACTTTGGGAGGCCGAGACGGGCGGATCACAAGGTCAGGAGATCGAGACCATCCTGGCTAACATGGTGAAACCCCGTCTCTACTGAAAATACAAAAACAAAATTAGCCGGGCATGGTGGCGGGCGCCTGTAGTCCCAGCTACTCGGAGAGGCTGAGGCAGGAGAATGGCGTGAACCCGGGAGGCGGAGGTTGCAGTGAGCCGAGGTGGCGCCACTGCACTCCAGCCTGGGCGACAGAGCGAGACTCCGTCTCAAAAAAAAAAAAAAAAAAAAAAAAAAAGAAACTTCTCTCTTTGAATTAACTTTAAAAGTCATTTGTATTTTTAAGAAAATTGGTTCCATTTCCTTAAATTTATACCTTTAAAAAAAATCCTAAACAGGTTAACTCACTATTACTTTTAGCTCTTTCTAAAACTAAAATCCACTATTGAAAAACAATGATTTATCATATGTCTCAAGAGACTTAAAAGATTAGGACTCCAGCTATAAAAAAATAGAGAAAGAATTCTTCTCTAGGAAGTTTTTGAAATTAGCAATACTATGCAATATGAATATAGCCTATGAAGATAACTTTGATAGAAACAGCATTCATGCATATTCAACTTTGTCATGTTCATTAAAATACATACCATTGTTACAGCAAAGCAGATGCATGAAAAGCAGATACATCCTCATAACAGAAGACCATACAGTATTTGATATTTTATTATTATAAATTTATTATTTTATGTAAACCATTTCTCTCCTCCTGAAGATCTTTTTAAAAATGCAAATACCTATGAGAGAATCAATACATTAAGTAACCTACATTATATAGACGTGGTTCTTAACTCTATCTAAAGTGTTCATCTTAGTTCTATCTAAGGGGTCTATGAATAGCATTCAATGGGTCGATGATGGGAAATATATTATGTTTTGTTTTTATTAATCTCTAACTGGAATTTAACATTTCCTTCCATTATGAATATAATCAATCAACCAGTATAGAATTGGCACGATCTGTGACATTGATACCTATAAAAATCATAGATATTTTACATTACAAGCATTGAATATATAGCAAAATATCACTTGTTCTCATTACTACTTTGAAATTACAATAGTTCTTACAACTATTCCTGAATCTTGTACTATGCACATAAAAAAAATATTGCTAAAAAGAAGACCATAGGCCCCTCAAACTGCCAAAAGAGTGCATGACTCAAAAAAGATAAAGAATCCTTGCCTTATATAATGAGTTAACTTATAATGTTTATTTTCTCTTTGACCAGGGCAACCAAGAAAAATCCCAGGATACCATTTTACCTGTGAAAAAGTTTCCACAAGGTTGGAAGGCAAATTTTGCATGTAATAAATTTGACATGCCTTGCCTTTTCCAGAAACAAAAGCAGAGACATGATTCTAGAGGCACATTACATTAGCTATCAGCTTGGAAATCATTGACTGGATATATTAGCATGTTTCTGTGGCTAAAATGTAAGCAGAGAATCCATGCTTAAAGCACTGGATTCTTACCAATCCATTATCTGGGATATTAATCATGGGGGGAGGTGGGGAAATAAAAATACAAAAAAAAACTAACATCATATCAAACTGTACTAGATCATCACGATTCTAAGGCTCTTTGAAAATTGAAGGAGAATAACAAAAATGATGAGTGAGGCAGAGAGGCTGACTTACAGGGTAAGTTGGACAGCTGTCACAGTGAACAGTAAAGCAGTCGTGCATGGGTATCAGCAATGGCCCACATTTAACACTTAACACAACAGAGAGCAAACAATTATTTGGTGTGCTTTACCCCTAAAAGTAACAGAGAAGAGGAAAAATGGAAGAAAGTGAGAAACTATATAGCAGACACACTGTGACAAAAATTTTAAAGCCCTTAGCAAAAAAGATTGTTTAGTGAGCCAAAAGGAATCACTTTTGAACTTAACCACTCCATATTTTTCCAGGTTGTTTTCACTATAACTTTACAAAGAATTCGGTTGACAAAACTTTATAGTACCAAAGACAAATAGGAAATAGTTTAAGCTTGTCTTGTGGTTCAGTCTATTATGCTCAAATTAAAAATACAGCTGATTTGAGTCTTTTTTAAAGAAAAAATTTTTTCTTAAATTTTTGAGTGAAGTTGGCCCTCCATATAGATGAGTTCTGCATCCCTGGATTCAACAAACTACAGATCAAAAATATTCAGAAAAAAAAAATGCGTCTGTATTGCCTTTTTTTCTTGTTATTATTTCCTAAACAATACAGTATGACAACTCTTTATATAATACTTACATTGTATTAGGTATTATAAGTAATCTAGAGATGATTAAATGTACGTGGGAGGATGTGCAAATACTACACCATTTTATATCAGGGACTTGAACATCCTCAGATTTGGGTATCTGCAAGAGGTACTGAAACCAATCCCCCTTGAATGTCAAAGGAAGACTGTACTTAAATTTTGAAATAAGAAGCATTATTTCCATCAAGCAATTGTAAAGATCTTCAGCAGAACATGTATATGTTAATGTATTTGTTTTATTTATTACCTGTACACATTCTAATGAGAAAGATTAATCCATTTTATTGGGAGGAAAAGCATACCATTCTCTGAATAATCTCAAAATTATCTCAGGAAACAAATACATCTCCTAGATCTAACAAATAAATGAATAAACTAGTATAAAAATCAAATAAACCTTAAGTGAAGTTGCAACCCTGGATTGCAGACACAGAGACATAGCACAGATTCTTAAAACACATGGGGCACTACTGAACATGAACGAAGTGACCTACGGATGTATCCCCATACTAGTCAGGACAATCAGCACTAGCTGTGGGTGATAGTACGAATGTAGAGCACATCTGTAGAACTGTCCTCTTTTCTAGAATGTTTCCCCATCTGACTTCTCAGAGTTGACATGTCTTTCATAGCTACACCACCTGACAATGAATTAGAGCACACATGGCCCAGACAAGGTTAATCACAGAGATAGACAGTGGAGGATAGCAGAGCTCTGGAAAAAGCCACATCCAGAATCAAATCCTGGATCAAAATCCTGGCTCTGAAATTGACTAGCTAGCTGGTGAAGGGGCAAGTTACCTAACTCTTTAAGTTTCAAATATATCATCTATCAAATGAAAATTATATAAATCTCATCTCATAAGTTGTCCTAGGAAATGAGGTTAAAAATACATTCACAGTGTTTAGGACTGCTGTTTAAAGTGTCTGACAGAAAGTACTTCATTATTTTCTTAGTCCATGTTAAAGTATTAACTTCTGACCTAAGCTAGACTAACAAGAAATTTTTTCTGGATTTCTTAAATTGGGGAATGGATTGCTGAAATTCATCCTCCTTTGATGGCAGGGTGTTAAAACATAAAATCCAGAAGCCACTAGTGGTCTGTTGTCAGCCATGTGGCAACCACATTTTTCAGTCAGAAAGAAAGAAGCTGGGTGGGGTGCAGTGGCTCACCCGTTATGACAGAACTTTGGGAGGCTGAGGTGAGTGGATCATTGAGGTCAGGAGTTTGAGACCAGCCTGGCCGACGTGGTGAAACCCCGTCTCTACTAAAAATACAAAAATTAGCTGGGCATGGTGGTCAGTTCCTGTAATCTCAGCTACTCAGGAGGCTGAGGCAGGAGAATTGCTTAAACTCAGGAGGCGGAGGTTGCAATAAGCCGAGATCACACCACTGTATTCCAGCCTGGGTGATGGAAGGAGACTTAGTCAAAAAGAAAGGAGAGGAGGGGAGGGGAGGGGTGGGGAAGGGAGAGGAGGGGAGAGGATAGAAGGGAGGGAGGGAGAGAGAGAGAAAAAGAGGAAGGAAAGAAAGGAAGGAAGGAAGGAAGGAAGGAAGGAAGGAAGGAAGGAAGGAAGGAGGGAGGGAGGGAGGGAGGGAGGGAGGGAGCTGACATGAAGAAAGAACTTGAGATGGGTACCCAGAGGAGAATCTGGCCAGTATAAACCCCAACTTCAGATGTTCCTGAGGGCTTGTGCATCCCTAGCTCGGCTGAGACTTGGATTTTCAATCGTGTCTTGATGTGTAGGTCGGTGAATATTGCTTTAGCCTTAAGTATATAAAGTTTGACTCCCATCACTTGCACTCTAAACTGATTACTACAGTGAGTTTTATGGCATCCTGGATTTCCTCAGTCTCCACTTACAAGTGTTCAATGTATACACAGAAGAAAGCTTTTAACTTTCCTGCCTTTGTGCTGTGAATATTAAAATACAGAATTCACTTCAGGCTATGAGCCCTTCAACCTAAGAGAATCTCAAAATGCTGATTGCCTGTTTAGAAGAGAGCAGTAAAATTTAGCCTTAACTTGGAGAAAGTGACCAAATTTAAAGTGTGAATTAGAATAAGGTGATAATTCTAAAGAAGTGAAACTTTTTTTCTATTTCTAAATAATCTGATACATTAAGGATTCTACAGAAGCTGTGGAAGGTTAATTAGGAACAGTTCTAAAAGAAAGAATTAAATAAAGTGCCACTTTTGGATTTTCCCCTTTGTTTTATTTCTGCCTAATTGTGTATTTTGTTGAACTTGTTGGGCATTTAATTAATGGCAACTATCAAACAGTATGTCAAAGTCAATTTCTGTCTTCTTTTTATCAATTTCAGTATGTTTGATTAATTCATTTGCAAATACATACAATATACTGAATTAATCTTAGCATCATGCTAAAGATCAAATACCAACTCATGAATTTTAAAATTCATGATGGTTTTCCCATTAATCCCCCAAAAGAGACTATGCCTTGATAAATAAATGCCTTCGGTAAATTACAGTGTATTTGTTTTCCACACAGATGTTGGAATTTCATAAGGTTTCTCGATTATTTTCATGTGTCAATGCCACTGATAAAGGCAGAAAAGCTTACATAATTGAGTTTGGAAATAACTCTCATGGCCTCAAAATGGGGATGAAAGCAGATTTTTTTTTCCTCTGGATATCACCGATGTTGAATATTTTGGTTTAAACTAAATCCCCGCTTCATCAAAGTAATCTCCTTTTTTACTTAACTCCCATTTTTTTTTTGGATAAAACATCACTTCCTAGTTAGTATTTCATTGATTTGTGTCATGTGTTATCTTCTTTATTTGACTGGAATGGCATAGAGGGCTGTGAGTGTGGTTTATATATCCCTGTAGCTTCCCACAGCACCTGACTCAGTATCTTGTACATAATGTTTGCAGAAGTAACAAATCACCTGTGAAACCAATCTATATCTCATTATAATATAATGCTGAGAATAACGTCTATTGCCTTCCCTCAGTCAGTATCTACCTACACTCTGCTTAAACTGGCCTCCCTAAGTAAGCAAATTTGGCATTGTGCTATACAGAGCAATCTAAATACCGGAAGAAGTTCACTTGCCCCAAATATTTAGATGGTTGTGCATACACATGCAAACACACACCCAGACACACAGACACACACACATACTGCTTAGAATTTCTTTCCCAAATGAGGAAGGAAAAGTCCATCTGCTATTTACACATCAATTTGAGTTACTTTAGTCAAATTTTTTGTTTCCTAAAGCCTCAGGAATTAGGATAATGAGGGTTTTATGAGCCAAATATATAATACATGTTTAATGCTGATAGAAATAAAAATGTGTTTATTATTTTGAGAAGGACACCTGGCTGTGTGTGTGCACATGCAGGCCCAAGTGTATCCTGATACATGGAAATGTTTAAGTCTTTGACCTAATAATTCAAATTTTGGAATTTATTCTAAGTAAATAATTTGAAATTTTTTTAATGAACAGACATTTATAACAGCAGTTTAAAGGAAAATACAAAAACAGTTCAAATTGTCAATAGAAAAATCATTAAACAAGATTTAAGCAGAAGTTTGATTATGATTCTACACCTAAGATAAATGTAGAAAGGATATGTAAAATAATATTGAGTGGGCAAAATAAAATATGAAATTATATATACATTTTGATGTATTTGATGTATATACATATAATTTATTATGTATGAAAACTGAAAGACTACATACAGTTAACAGACTCAGAAATCCATTTTCTGCTATTGAAAGGATTATTTAAGTAAGTAAAAACTATCAAATCTACAGAAAGTTTGATGTAAGGACAAGGAGAAGTGAATGAAAATTTATATTGACTAGGAAAGTCAGAGGTGGCCTAGGGTGATGTTCCAGAGAGGAACTGGGTAGCCCATGGGAAAAATGGCTGGAAACACAAGACAGTGGAGGGCACCAAAATCCACCCAACTGCTTCAGATGCTAAGATTGACCTGCCTGAAGCATCCCAGAGAGGCGAGAGTCTTCCTTAGAGGCGATTCCATAACCTCATTTAGAATTATTCATAAATCTCACTGGTATATTTTTCCTTGTATTTTCTCGAATGCCCTTCTGCTGTTGTTTAAGACTTTTGTAATTGCTTTTCCTTGGAAAGAAATAATGATATAGTTAACATTTATCCTTGGTGCAAATCCCTTTATACATTTAGTAATATCTTTGAATATGCATCTAAATCATTTTTAAAAGAATGAGAACTCTGTCCTTCCTTGATTCTGTTTAATTAGAAGTGGCTTCAATGTAGTCAGAAATGATAATTCTTTATAATTTAGTCCTAATAACAATAGGAAACACATAAGAATTTATCAGGTACCATTCTGGATGTTTAGCATGAATCAATTGATTTTAGCCACACATAGCCTACCTATGATGAAGGTACAGCTCTTTCTCCATTCAGATAAGAAAACCAAGGGACAAAGAAGTTTATTGTCCAAAAATTTACAACTTTGTTCTAACAGAACTAGGATTTAGACCAATAATGTAAATGAAGAGCCAGTGAATCACATTCAAGTTGTCTCCATTAAAAATCATGAGTCTTATACTGAAAACTGGGAGAACTACCTTGAGATCAGTTTGTGTTTTCTGTGGTTGTTGTTGCATGTTGGTAGGTTACTGTTAAACCAGAGCATTAAAAAGAGAATTCTAATACTTAAGTAAACTACTAAAATTTGTAAAAAGTCATTAGTCTTAGGAACAATGAATATATATATATATATATATATAAAGGAAGATGAATATATAACTTATATATTCATATATATTGTGAATACATATATTATATATAGGGAGACCCCCGATAGGCAGCTGCTTGCTAACTCTAGAGTCCCCCAAACCTAAACTCAGAAGTAACAATCTGGTGTATCTATACAGTTTAACTCCCTAATGCTTCAAAAGTTAGCAATTGCAGAAGATGAGTTACTTGGCTTAGTGTAATTATAAATTAACTTCTTTGTCTCAGGTGTTCCTGACTCTTATTTTTCCTCATCAATTTCCTTTAAGAATACCAGGGCTGCAAGCTGACCTCGATTCCCACGGCAGGGGTGCGGTGGTGGGGGTGTTTAGGGGGTGGAAGAGATATGTTTATTCTTGTAGTTACCAAAGTTTGAAGGGCTTTTGAAAGAGACTTTGAGTCTCGAGATTCTTGTATCACATAGTCTTCTTTACTGTGCCAATAAATTAAATAGGCATATCGTAGGCATTGATTGTGCAGGGGAGCAAGCCGAAAGGTGACAAACCTTCAACCATCAACAGCTAGTGGTCTAATACTGTGAAAATCTTCACACTCCTAATGCTCCTTTCCCCAAATCAAATAAATCTAATCACATGCCCTGGGTGACAAATAAGTGTGTACCTGTTGTTAAGTCTTGACCCTGGGGATTGAATGAAGGTAAACACACAAAATAAACATATGAATGAAAATTAAAAGGAGTCTATCATTTCTCAGTCTCTTGATTTTAAGTCAAAATTATTCCCACACATCTGAATTATTTCCAAACTAAAACCAATAATTTTTAGTAGCTGGAAAATAAGGGATCATCAATACTATAACCTCAAGCAACAAAAATCCAAACAAGAATAATTTCTCAAGCAGGTTTAATTTGTTTCCAATTAAACACTAATTGGAAGTACTTGATAAAACAAATTATTTAATTTGAAGCCATAAGTGTCCTTTCTAACTCTTACATTGCACCAATTAACTTCAACATAGAATTCTAAAAGCACACAATGAATTCTCTAAGGACAAATATGTGCCTTGAGCAATAAAATTTAGAACAAGATTTTTATTATTATACGTACTAAGAAAGCCACCACACACACACACGCGCACACACACACACACACATGCCACTGACCTAGTTCTGCCTACCCCCATCCCACTCCATCTAATCATGTCTATTTTTTAAAAGCTTAGACTTTTTAGAACGAATCTACCTTGGACAAATTTACTTACCATAACAATATTTGACCTGATTAAGCCAAATGTTTTAAATTGTTTAATGCCTATTTGTTGTACATTTACACGTAAAGGATAAGCAAGAAAATTAAACATATGTACAGAATTAGCACACCATTGTTAAATATGCCAAATTCATAATACCTTGATCACATCCAAAATGTTTCCTGCAAATATTACAAAACAAATAAGTTTAAAATGGAATTTTTTTAGCAATTAATTTTTAAAGTACACCTATACTCCCCATCCCTACCAACACATACACATTGGTGCAGAGAGTATTAGGAGTACTCAGATTAAAAGAGAAACAAGGTAATAGAGGAAAAGGGGGATCTGAGAGATATGGGTAAGTAGAAAAAGACCTTACAATTTGACCTCCCCTCACCTCCTTTTTCTTTTTTTTTTTTTTTTTCCTGAAACAGAGTTTTGCTCTTCTTGTCCAGGCTGGAAAGCAATGACACCACCTTGGCTCATGCAACCTCCACCTTCCAGGTTCAAGCAATTCTCCTGCCTCAGCCTCCCAAGTAGCTAGGATTACAGGTGTATGCCACCACGACCGGATAATTTTTTTTTTTTTTTTTTTTTTGTATTTTTAGTAGAGACAGGGTTTCACCATGTTGATCAGGCTCGTCTCGAACTCCTGACCTCAAGTAATCCACCCGCCTCGGCCTCCCAAAGTGCTGGGATTACAGGCATGAGCCATTGCACGCAGCCCAATTTGACCCGTATTAATTCTAGCCCTGCACATTAATTGATTTATTTGACAAACATTTACTAAGCGCCCACTTTGTGATAGGCACTCGACCTGATCTCTGTCCAAAATATATATGAAAAGGCTGTCTTAAACTTGACTTTTTCCTTATGTTTTGTTTTCCAATAATAGTGGATAATTTCCTTTATTTAAAAAAATTAAAAAACAGATATTAAAATTAAGCCAGCATCAGCAGAGGCTTAGAGCAGAATTCTGTCAGGGGTTGAGTAAGTGCCACCTCAGTATTCCCTGTTCCTCACCTCTCTTCTTTCCCTTTCATTCTCCCACACTCCCGGCAACAGAAAATGACAGGGCCCCACTTTATGGAAAGCAAGTAAATCAGATTATAGCAAAAGGTTCAGATGTTGAGTTTTTAAATAAGGTAATAGCCCAATTTATTTTAAAGGTGCTTTGATGGCTATTGACTTGGCTATATTAGGTATAGTCTGCGGAGAGGATACTTGGCAAAAGGCCCTTAAAACATCCCAAAACATTAGTTAAACAGAGTAGATGAATTCAAACAACATATTACAGAAAGCTTTGTCAGAACTTGAAAACAGGGAAAAGTGAAAATTGAGGGTGGGCTAATAAGGACATCATGAATGGAAAATGTGTTAAGAAGAACAACTCATTTAGGAATAATGAAATAGATATTGTTTGGATTGGAAGTAAGAAACACTACAAAGAAAAAAACATACTGTTAATATAGAAAACAAATGATTCTCTATTCTGGCCCCTCTTTGCACTGTCACTCAGATGATGAAGAAATAGAATGTATGTTTCTGTATGCTATTACCTTTTTTATCACGAAGGTGTCTAATGTAAAATCAGGTCAGCAGGAAATGATTTCAGAAATATCCTAAAATGAAATGTTTAAAATGTGTAGAGGGAAAATAAGTACATTTCAAAGCAAAGACTTTTAAAGGGCAATGGTTTAAAAAAATATATAACCAACTTGAGAAAGTAATGGGTTGGCACAAATCCGTAGGCAATCCTGGAGCTATAACCAAAATAGGACTTCTAAACTAACCCTTGCTTTATCTTCCCACCCATGCTGAGATTTTCCTAATAAACGCTGTAATACTCAGATCTCTTCTTTAGTCTTTTACATCTGCATTGTTAGTATTTTTACAAGTTGTATTCATGGTTTACACTAATTCTTCAGTGTAAAGTCCCTGAGAGCATGGGTAATATATTCACTTCTGCATCGCAACACTAGCGCAGTGTTTAATACACAAATGGTCTCATTTATTCGATACCACTTAAATTCAATTTGTATGTCCTACTTCTGGAATTATATAAATTCTTCAAAGATCAGAGACTGGTGCCTGGTATGAACCTTTGAGCACAATGAAATAATAATAACAGTGGTTATTTGCTTATTTTATCCACTTTACAATTAGGGAAAGACATATACTACTGCATTTAATCTTCAAAGCAATCCAGTAAGCCATGGTTTTATTTGCATTTATTGATGAGGAAACAAGCTCACATTTTGAGGAACCAGCTCAAGACAACTCAGCTGGTTAGTGCAACCTAGCACTCAGCTTTCTCTTGATACAGTTTTGTCTACTGCTGATCTGGTCCTTGTCCTCAAGAAAAATCACCCAGTTAACTTGGCCATCTCTATTTCCTTGCTTCCATCTCCTTCCTGAGCCAATTGTGTTTCTACTAATATGATGAGATACTTGCACAGCAAAAGCAAGTCAGGAAAATGGCTCAGATGGGTGAAATTAACAAATTGTTGGTTACTGTTTCTAGAGTTCCAGACACTTCTCCTAGATATCTCAACCCCTTTGGAGCTTTTGTAATCTTTTTACCATTGTCCACATCAACTATGACTAGATATGTGAAACACAAACAGATTTAAAATTATTTAGCAAAAAACAAAAAAACAGTAAAACTTGAAACCTCTGTCATGTCTTTAATCAAGATCCCAAGATCTCTCTTTCCTATTTGCCTCCATCTGATTTCTCCCCAGGGCATTGTTGGGGGCTGAGCATTGAACTTTGTGTATCTTCTTTCTTTATCAAATGTAGGTATATAATTTTTTCTCTCTATTTGTCTGTTTCTCATCTTCATACTATGACGGATCCTCCTTCTATCTTTTCTAACTCCCTTTCTGCTAAATTATTGTCCTATTTAAATACCTTTTATTCCTCTATGTAGTTCCAAAAATAAGAAATTAGAACAATTATTTATGTAACCCTTGACTTAAAATGTTTCCTACTCCCATTCCATAGATTTTCATTTTCATCTAAAGATATCGAAATGTAATTGATATGTATATGAGCTGAATGACAGTAAATTAGATAGTGTGGTTCACGTCAGAATGCACAGTGGGAGTTACATCTTACAACTCTAACCTCAACACATAATCACTTAGCATGTAGCCAAAGAAACTTCTCACCCAACTGTGATTTCCTTCCTGTTTTCTCTGACTCTAGCCCCTTGGAGACATTTAGGAATGCTGGTTGTAATAGTGAAAGGCCAAATTACAACACAGGCAAATAACTTCTCTACTAAGATTTCTTATATCTCATTTGAACTTATTATGAAGAAACCGTTGCTAAAATAACTAGGATTCAGGAATGTCATTTAAGCATGAAGCACTTGAGAATTTTGCAAGAATGTCATATATTTAACACATAATATTGTCATCTTTAAAAAGTAGAGTAGATAACTGTAGCTTTCAGCAGCTCTGAAGGTATCTAGACGTTCCAGGGAGAGTACTTGAAGCTACCTAAGATTTCTCCAGACACATAGTAATTTGTCATTTCCACTTTTCCACTACTCTCTATATTTATAAAGTGAGTTTAAAGGTATTATACAGGAGCATTAAATTTACTATTTTAAAAATCTTTAATCAAAAGTCTACTTTTGTGGATAAAACTTTAGGAGAAATCACTACATGCCTAAGCTGAATGAAACGGATCTCATTTTCCGTCAATCAAGTCTCAAAATATTTTGAGAACTAGAAAGGAAATAACCATTCTAAAAGTGAAACTAAGTTTAGCCAATATAATAGAGTGATTATTCCATTCATAAACCAAAGTAATAGATAACAGACAAAGTTAGACATTTTCCATTGCTCTCTTTTTCTCTTTACATATCCATTAGCTAAATAACTAAACGCCATTAAAAAAAAATGCTAACCTTTAGATATACCAATACTACTAATCTTGTTATTTATTATGGCCAGCAGGGAATTAAGAACAACATTCATTTGTGAATCCAGGGTTGTTCACTCGTTAATTGTGTGACTTTGCACCTTCATTTCTATATTATTTTGATAAAGTGACAAATCTGGAGATGATTATTTCTGTTCTCATCCCCATATTCCAAAATTTTATGAATTGTCATCGAATTTTAATTCATGTCCTATTTATTGAATATTTCCCCTCCTCACATATTAATTTCTCAATCTGGAGAATAAAGAGGAAGTATCAACAAGAATTAGCAGCAGTATTATTATTATGGCATGGCACACAGGAATGCCTGAGTTTTGCCAGTCACCTAAATGCCAAGGAATTCTGAGGGATCCACATACACAAAGACAAATCAAAGCAACATTTTGAGCAGCAGATTCTCCAGTGAAAGACTGAGTAAAAGCCTGAATTAATCCGAGCCCTAAGTGTAGTCTTTACTTTATCCAGAAAACTAGAAGCAGCATATTTGGGTTGAAAGGAATATGGGGAAGAAAGGGAAGGAAAGCATGCAAGCTAGGTAGGCCCTTAGACAAAAGTCTCTGAATACACTGATTCAAATCTCTCCCTCTATCTCTTCGCCTTGAAAATGTACACCCAACCAATATATCAGTTTGTAAATGATAGTACAGCATATCCACCTTATAGACTTGTAGAATTTACTTTTTTGTTACTGATATTGTTGTTAAAACCATCCAGGTTCAACTATGGAGCTTTAAGCTTGAATTTACTACAGTGGAAGTAGAAGGTAAGTCAATTTCCACATATCTTTCTCTGAATTACCTTCTTTTCCTCCCTCTATCTCTATCTTCCTCTAGATATTTGGTTTCTACCCCCAACTAATCGTGAATTACAACAATTATCTTTGAGCCAATATCTGATACCTGATATTTGTTTGAGGGTCCAATGTCACTAACAATTTTTTGTATGATGTATGGAAAAGAGAGCTGTTTCTTCTCATCTAGAACAATGTGGCTTCAATTCCTAGTCAAATTATTTGGTGCTTATATGAAATGTTACTTTCTCAAGGAGGATTTTATTAGCCTTTTGACTTGAATTAAATGGTCTGTGTTTTTACGTCCCTTTTATAACACTAATCACATAGCTACTTGTTTAAAGACTGCCTTTTCTGTTAGAATGTAAGCCTCATAAAGCAGGCAGATGGCCATAAGGCCATAGAGCACATCAGTGCTGGTTAGATAAAGGCCACGCTTTCTCCAGACAGATGCAACCCTGTGCCATAGTGCTCAGCTTATCAAGTGGAATGCTGTCTGCATTTCAGTTCCCACTCAAGTCCTTGGCAGTAAACATGCACAACCACACACAATGTCCAAAATGCAGAGATCACCTCTTTGTTTTTACCACTGTAACCCCAGTATCTAACACCAAGTCTGACACCTGGAAGATGCTTAATAATTATTTATCAAACTGAATTTTGATACTTGAAAGGGAAGTAAAGACCCAATTATAAACAAAACCTTTCCATTCATTTGCCCAATTAATTATCCTACATGTTTTTCTTTCTATTCCCCCTAAAATATACACATACACACACATATAATGTCTCCACACAAAATGCAGATCATATTTTTCTAAGCCTGTGATCCAAAATTATTTGCCTAATTTGACCTCTAGAAAGTCCGACTACTATAACTTAGCTTTCTGTTTAAAGTTTCAGGGGTAAAGTGGAAGAAAATATGCAAGTTAACATGGTGTATTATTACAGGTCAGATTTTCTTCTCCTGTTAAATACTATCAATACATTTGTTGAATCTTTAGTCTCTATTTTTGCCTCTCTGTCTCAAACAGTTTGTAAAGGTCTCTTGCATTTCTTCAATAAAACAGGAGCTCTGTTTAATGGCAGAAATGTCATACTGTATCTTGGAATTCTTAAAGCAAACCATTTTACTACATTCAGAATAAAAAAATTAATCCAATGTTTAAAAAGAAAAACAAAATTAATTCCCAAGAATCAGTTGTCTCAAATGGAAAAAACTGCCTTAAAAAAATTAGTGGACTTGCCATGACTGGACGTGATCTAGCAGAAATGGATTAGTATTTGTCATGGATGTTGCAAAGAGATTTCTGCAGGAGAAAAGTTTGAGAAGGTCTATATTCTCAGCATTTCTAAGAATGCAGGTTCTGCTACAACAAAAAGCAACTACTATTCCCCCTGAATGCAAATATGCAAGCATTTTATAAGTTTATTAACCCTTACAGACAAAAGAATGTAACAAAATTTCTAGCAAGATAGTTTGTTGTGAATTTACTGTAATAGTTATGAAAATTCTGAGACAAGTTTGATTTATTTTTGTATCCTGGGGCAGTAGTCACACACAGTTGTAACTACTGAACTTACAAACCTTCCAAAGTTCAGATTGCGTAATTACAGTCCCAACCTCCCATCTATCCAGTGTAGCAGCCATATGGAATTGTTATGTGTTGTGTGTTAGAACCAGAGTTTTGTGGATAAATGCCATCTCTGGTGCCAACTAGCTGTGCATGTCTTTGGGCAAGTCATTTAATTTCTCACTGCTTTGTCTCCTGATCTGAAAAATTGGGATAGAAGTAATACCAAAGTCACCTGGGCTATCGTGAGGAGTAAATGAGTAAATACATATAAAATGCTTAGAACATGTCCGACAAAGGTAAACATTCGATAAATGTTAACCCTATGCTTTTAGGCAATTGTCTTTTCTTTACTGTGACTTACTTTTCTCATTTATAAAGCAAAAATAACCCTACTACCTTAGAACGTTGTAAAAATCATGGTAGAGATGTAAAAAATGCTTTGGAATATTTTAACTTCTATGCAAATACCAAAAGTGAATTAAACTAATATTATGAACTACTAAGAAAATTCTTTTCTTTCTTCCTTCAATTAAAAATACTTTTTAAACCTTCTTCTTCACTCCATAAGAGAAATGTTTCACTAAAAAGAGCTAGGAATTGTACATCAATGTAGATAATAGCTCTGGAAACAAAGGCATTCTTGCTGGCAAGCTTCTAGAGATGGGTTTTAACATTTTTCTGCATATAGAAGATTGGGGCTTTTTCAGTATCACAGAGTGAACTAAAAACACACGACACGAAAATATAAAAGCATTCTCTCAGAAGTAGAAGAGGTCTCTCACTCCTGGGTCTCCTACTGTTTACTTCTGCAAGTATTCCCTAGTGCATCAATTCATAGAGCAATCTGTCACAGGTGCAGGGAGCAGAATGACCTCCAACAAAGGCAGAAAGCAACATCTTCCCAAAAATGAGGAAGGGAAGCTAAAAGAGATTAGCAAAAGCCTTTATGAATTGCTCCCAAAGGTCTGCTTGACCTTTCACGTTCAAGCTGCTGTACAGCGTGTCCTATTTCAGCTTTTCATGAAATCTTTCAATTCCTCAAACTTGGTCAACTTAGAGCCAAAACTGAAAGATGAAAAGGCAAAGCCATGCACTTAGGTCAAGAAAAAGACTACCTAGATGCATGATGGATGAGTTTTAGTTCAAATAATTCACGTAAACAAAGCTGATGGGTAGGAAAACATGACGTGTCCACAGTATGATGACTCTAACAAAATAATATAAGCAAATATTTTTAAAATTAAGATGTCATTTTAAAATTTAAAAGTGGCATATGGTTGTCATAGAGAAGTTTTAAAATATTTAAAAATATATAAATATGTAAAGTGCAACAACCATCTACGTGGTAATAACTCGCAGATAACCCACATCAAATTAGACCTTAGATTCTAAGCTTCATGAAAGCAGGAATTGCCACATAAGGGTAAGCAAAAGAGACATGATCTCTGCCCTCAAGGAGTTTAGCAGGCACTCCTCCTTCAGGTCTTTACTGAAATGTCACCTTCTCGGCAGTCCCTGATCACCTTATTATAAATTTCCTTCCAATATTCCCTATTTAATTTTTCTCCATGTTACTGATCACCTTTGAATATAGTATATATATTTTTAATAATCGTATTTATTATTTGTTCCATGTTATATTTTTATTTTATTGTCTCTTTCCTCTCACTCAAATGTTGATTTACTATGTTATTCCCAGAGTTTAAACAGTGCCTGAAACATATAAGGCAACTAATATTTGTTGACTAAATTAATGAATGAACAGGGACTGAATGAAAACATACTTTAGTGTAGTTTTTTTCTGAATAATTAACTATGTGCCCAATAAGAGAGGACTAGGTAAATGGTTTATGATACTTCCATAAAATATTTTGAAAATACATATTTCTACATTTACTAGCATGTAAAATTTCTACCATAAGTCTGTTAGATTTTTGAAAACCACATTATGAAAACGTATATGATATAACCTCATTTTCAATATACATATACACATATTGGTATGCTTATATTGATAAATAATCCCTGCTGTGTGCCTGGGATCATGTTACACATTGGGGACACATAGAAGGAAAAAGTGTACTCAGGAAACAGACGTATAAAAAAGATAGTGATGAGGCCGGGTGCGGTGGCTCACGCCAGTAGTCCCAGCACTTTGGGAGGCCGAGACAGGCGGATCACGAGGTCAGGAGATCGAGACCATCCTGCTAACACAGTGAAACCCCGTCTCTACTAAAAATACAAAAAAATAGCTGGGCATGGTGGCGGGCGCCTGTAGTCCTAGCTACTCGGGAGGCTGAGGCAGGAGAATGGCGTGAACCCGGGAGGCAGAGCTTATAGTGAGCCGAGATCATGCCACTGCACTCCAGCCTGGGCGACAGAGCGAGACTCCGTCTCAAAAAAAAAAAAGCTAGTGATGAAACAATGTGATAAGCACTGTAACTAATATACTTATGTGAATTACTTCTGCTTTAGGAGAGGTCTGGCTCCTTGAGAAAATGGGTAGGAAAAAGTGGGAACAGTTACCTCATTAGAGAAAAGATGCTTTATACAAGCACACTGACTTTAATGGGAAGCTGCCAGAGAAAATGTTATCTTGCACGTGATAATGCAACGTTCTACTTTCCATTCAAAAGCAAAGCATGATTTCTATATTATTCATGATCACAATGAGATCTTGCAAGTGAAATATTGACTATTATTGCTTTGATATCTTTAATCTAGCCCTGAATATGGATAGGAACAGAGTGAAAATTCAGTGAATTGCAAAAATGTATGTTTCTGCTTTCAGTTCACATTCCATTACAGGCATTACAGGATGCTATATCCGGTACAGTACTGAATCTCAAGGAGACTCATCATTTTTTTTTTTTTTTTTTGCCTTTTTTTCCCCACTGTCCTTAATACACAAAAGAAAGTAGAGACTCCGAAACTCAATCTGACACAATCCACCCTGTTTGTCATCAGTACAATGTGTCATTTGCAAGTTCATCCAGTGTCTTCCATCTATTACAGGGTGTGGAGCAGCTAAGAATAGCTGCAGAATTTGACTCTAAGCTGCTTGCCGGGAAGCACTAAACTTACTGCATGACTCAGTGTGGGATGTAAATTCTTGTGAGAGCGCTGATAAAAAAGGAGTCTTTCAGCAAGAGAGCCTTTTTAATGGGTTGCTAAGAACTTTCACCACTTTGGTGTTTTTGTGAAAAAAAAGCAAACTTGTACATAGGCCACATTCCTGAGCCCCAGTGAGTGGCACATAGGTACATTTCCCCCTTGTGGCTCAGATAGCAAATTTGGATGGTTTCCATTAAAGAAAATCTAAGCTCTGAATTATGCTTTGCTCATAAACAGCACCATAGGCTTAGACAGTAGAGCCAAGGTTTAAACAGCCTGAGAGTACTTGTCCATGCTTCATGTCAAGTCATTCCTGTATTATTTATTATATTAGCCACTAGTGCACTTGTTATCAGTCAGATATCTCAGAATCTCCCACCTGGATGCAATTCTCAAATAGACACTTAAAAATCTGGAAATAAAATAAAAATTGTAACAAGGAAATTTTATTCAGCTAGGCACTGTGCTAAGCTCTTTACATGCATTTTCTAATTTAATTTGCACAACAACTCTACAAGGTATATTAGATTAATATGACTAAGTTAAGCTCAGTTACTTGCCCACAGTCACAAAGCTAGTAATCATGATAGCATTCTGCAATTTGGCATTACTTTCTTTCATTTTAATTTCACAACCACCTGCTATGGTAAATCAAGAAATTAATATCATGTCACTTGAACTTTATAATGAGATTTTGTACAAGTCCCTGCCTATGTAAGACTATTAATTTAAACTTTATATTGCATTTTCCCAGAATGAGAATTAGGAGAAAAAAAGATAATTTCTCTAAACCGTGAAAGAAAAGACATCATAAATGCTATTCATTCTCATATGAAGTTTAAAGGTAGAAAAATATAAATATCATCTCTTTAACACCCCAAAATTATGGTTCTGAGCATATTCTTTTACCTTATGAAATAGCTGACATTTGACTGTTTTGAACCACAAAATGGGAATTCCACATGTTTCAACCCAGTAGAAAACATAGTGGTGCTTAAGGTATGGGTGTCAGAGCCAGGAAGACCTAGGTTCAAGTCCTGCTATTGCCATTTTCTAGTTCTGTGTTCCCGGCACACTATCACTGCTCTTAGTCTTAGGTCCTTTCATTATAAAATGGGGCTAATTGAAGTGCTCACTTTTGTGAGAAAATGATGCAAAAAGCACTTAGCAGTCAACAGTGCTCTGAAATGACCACCATACTTGTAATTCATTTACTTTCAAACTGAGCCAACAATTTCCCCAATCCACATACCTCCCTTTTACAATACCTCAAAGTAGACCAGCATATTAATATGAGACCTCATTCACCACTATTCCTTTATCCTGTGAAATAAACCTCAGATTCACTTTAGAAACCAATAGAGATTCAGCTCTGCACTCTAATTTATTCCCTCATTCTAGAATTTTATATTTATAATTTGTCACAATGTTTTCTCATATTTCTGTCTTGGACTATCACTATCCCCTTTTCAATAAGTAGTATAATTTTTTCCTTATAATTTCTCTCCAAAAAAACAGTGAAAGAAGAGCATTCTTGAATGTGTGCTAAAACTGATTACTATAACGCAGGGTTTGTTAGGACACTATATAAACAATTGTGACAATGTGTGTCCATTTTTATGTGGATAATTATGAACCATTTCAGTTATTTTGTGTAAGAGAAAAATAGATCTCTATCTGTGTCTTTTCAAACTTTAGCTAAAAACAAAAATGCTAATTTTCTAAAATCAGTGTTATTAAACATAATCTAAACCTTTCCTTTCCTTACCAGAATTGCAGAAACAATTCAGGCTTTCTCAGTAGATGGTTGAACAACGGATAGATGAACTTAAAAGTTTCCTTCTGCTCTAGGAGTGCCATGAATTTCATAGGAGTTTAATGTACTTTCCTGATGCCATTCGTCGTGGTCCAATTTGTCATAGTTGCCCTATAGCCATCCAGGTAGATGTTCATCTGAGCCTGAGAGGATCATATATTTCTTCTCTGGGACCCAGTAATTGAGCAAAGGGCTATGCCTATGATCTAAACTAGGCAAGTCAGAGTTCTCACCCATAATTTTCCAGCTTAACGCTGTTACCATTATCTTTTCTATCATAATCCATGAGCCTGACTAAGCGTGAGGCCAACACAGAGAAGTCAGAAGAAGAGAGAAAGCAGAGCAGCAGTAAGATGGAGAAAATCAGACACTGATGACATCATTTTAGCTTCTGAATTCAGCTCTGCCTGAAGTCCATATACCCTTGGTCTTCCAGTTACACCAACCAATAAATTCCCATTTTTAAAAGGCAATTTGAATTGTATTTGTTACCAGCAAACAACAAAAGGAAACATGTAAAATGCTTGCCATAATGCCAGTCCATACTAAGTGTTCTAAACTTTATTTATATAGCCCCAAAACTGTGTTTTTAAAAATTATAAACTTTATGGTTAGATAAGACCATCAAGATCTTCCATCCCTGTTCCCTCATTTTCTAGAGAAACTGAGACCCAGAGAGGTTAAAGTGTTCCTCACTACCAAATTGCTCTTTATTTGCACATCTGAGATCAGAATCCCAGATTTTCTTTTTCCTATGTGTCATAGTCCCCTAAAATTGTCTACAATAAAGACACTATCAGGATTAACTAAGGTCTGGGAGGGACATTAAAAGTCTCAAACACAGGTAAAGAGGAAAAAATAGTCTCCTTTAGGCTGAGTTTGGGAGTTTTGTATGTTTAGGTTTTGGTACATTTTTCAGACAACGTTAAAGTAATAATCAGTAAATTTGAGTTTTCCATTGATGTTACAACTACCCATTCCCTGCCTTTGTATTGAAAGGAAAAATAAAAGAAAAAATTAATATTTGAAGTGGCATATTTAAATTAAAATTATTAGACAATTTAATTCAAAGAATGCATTGATTTCAAGCACTCAAAAAGTGCCCTACAATGTATTATAAACAAAACAAAGATGACTAAAACATACTTGCTGCAGGATAGTTCTTCAAATATTATATTTATACTAATACTTATATATTTATAATATACAAATATTTATACTAGTAGACTGCTTGAGGTCCAACAAGGAGGTTGAGAGTGGGGAGAAGGGAAAGTGGAGCAAGAAACACAAAAGAGATGGAAACAAATTCCTCCTGAAAGACTTGGGGAGACCTTCTTGAAAAAGTGCCTTGAGCTAGTTTTATTGATGGTTTGGATTTCAAAAGCCTGCACTGGAAACGTCTGTAGGACAAAGACATTCCAGATGCAGTAAACAGCATGAGGACAGAAAGTTCAGAGTATGTTTGGTAAACACAGATGGACCTGTGAGTTCATGTGAAAGATAAGCGTATAAAAATAGTTAGTGTTAGGTGAAGAATATCAGGAGAATAACTTCCCGTCTTTAATAGGCTTTCAGAATTCTCAAAACCTTAGAGTGTAGGGGAATAATACCATGATGCCCACACAGCTTGCCAGAATACAAAAACTGCACTCATTTCTCTGTTTTAACCAACTGGGGCAAAACAACCTTCTCTTCCACGATTTTATGTTTCATCATTAAAAACATTGAATTTAGCTATAAAGATATGCAATCAAGCAATGATTATATTAGGAAAAATGGAAATCAAAAACAAAAATACTCAAATTATAAACAATCTAAATGTCTAACAGCCGACTGTCAAATAATGATAATATCCAAACCATAGAATACTATCCAGACAAATTAACATTGTGAAGAATATTTAATGAGAACAATAATGTTCAAATATGCTGTGACACAAAAAAGAGTACTAAACACTATATGCAGAATGAATTCATTGTGTGCAAATGTGTATATCTGTACATGTACATGTATGTGTTTGTGTAAAGCAAGAAGATAACATACCAAGGCATTAGTCATGGTTATTGCCAGATGGTAAGGTAAAAAATATTACATGTGTTTTCATTTTCTTTCCATTGATAACTTGTGCTTTAAGCCTTTATTATAGAAATATGTATTACTTTTGTAAAGTAAAAATAATATGTATGTGTATATACTTACGTATGTACGAGGCTTAATCCTTTACATGAGGAGAAGTGAATTTAAAGTAGACACTAGGGCTTCAGATGTTTACTTTAAAAGAAAATGAATAAATCAATGAATGGATGTTCTTTTTTTCTGTAACAAGAGCACCCGTGTGAAAAATCCTCTCTACCCACTATGCAATGCAATCAAATCATGTAATCAAACTTAAATTTGTTGTTTAATTCTGAGACAATTACTACACTGTCACCAACATTTCAACCAGAGTACACACAATGTTGCACTTCAGTATAATAAAGTTTTACATAAGGTATTTTTAGATAACCCAAAGAAAGGGATTAAACTCTTTAATTTCCTTTGGATATTAACTTCACAGTGACATTCCAAAACTATTTAATGAGTACTTCATTGAAAACACAATTTACACTAGATTATCAATTATATGCAAGACGTAAATTATGGAAGAGCTCAATTTATATATTGTGAATAATGCTTTAAAGATAAGACTTAGAATTGGAGATTGGGGGTAAGTAGTGGTGTTTAGCAGAGCATACAGGACCCGTCTTGTAGGGTAAGAAAGCATCTCTACATAATAAAGCTGTATCTTAATTGTGCCTGACCCTCTCACTACAAGTAGATAGGGTGTTTCCCAATTTGCTTCCTTTCACCTAACATTTATCTTTTTGGGTGATGAAGGAGTACTACTGATTGTAAAGCAAGTACCATCAGCACCAACCTAGCATGTGTGTCAGTATTTCTGCAGCTTAATAACGAACCAGCAATAAGTGACACCAAGACTTCCTCACGACACTAGACCACTGACCCAGCAGAAGTGTGAGCATGCAGGTACGTTCACATTTACAAAATAGATCATGCAGCTATGCTTCTTTTCTGCTCTTTATATAAAGCAGATGCTTTCAGCCTTCACTGTATGTTGGAAGGCCTGAGGAGTATTGTTTAAATATTGATAACAGGGCCCCACCCACAGATGTTAGCTTTCCACTGATCTTTTGTGGGCTTTAGGTATTTGCTGAAAATCCTCACAGGATTCTAGTTCATTAGCCAAGGTTGAGAGCCCTGGTTCAGTGTTAGGTTTATGTATATCCACATTTAAGACATTAATGTCTTATCCTTTTTTTAAAACAAATTGTTTGTAATATTACTGCATAGACTTTCAAGGAAAGTCTAAAAGTAGCCAGATGACCCAGGACAATATCAGCATTTTGCCTCAGGTGTGCCATCAACTCTCTCTATTTCTGACTTCTTCTCAAGACCAACCTTGAGTACTGAGTCCTAATTTTGAGGAGTAGGTTGCAAACACCAAAAATTCAACTCTACTTAGAAATTTCAGCAAGGGGGATATGATCTAAAACTCAGCCAAAACAATACTCCTTCCCATTCTACACTTTCCATCACTAACACCTGTCACCAGTCTATTCCCAACCTCATACCCACAGATACTTCACACATAATAACGTCACCAGAGGCTCAGGCCAGAGCCTTCATTTGTGCCCTGTGGAACCACTCTGCTCTCGAGGGGAAACATATTTAATCTATGCCTTGAACATTAATTTTATCTCCTCCCCAATAACTGATGGCTGCCCCTTCCCTCAATGGCTTCCTTTCCCATAAACATCTTTCGAATAGAGTAGATCGAAGCCAGTTGCAGTTATGCTCCTTCATAAGCACATGCCCACTGGAAACTGGGTGCATGCCCAAGCACCCCTCAACCCCCGATACCATTTACAATCATTGTTCTCTGCCATCTCTGAATAACCTCTGCTCTCTCAAAGTGCACATTCACCCCAAGCACTGAATCTTCCCAGCCCTGTATCTGTCATTGCCTGGCTACAGGACCATCACCCATTTTCCATAATGATTTCAGCATCTTACTTCTCATGAGACTCATTCCTTTCTCTATCCCTTTAGTATGAATGCTGATAACCTTTCCAGAACCCTGGCCTTAAAGTAGAACCTGACCTTTTCAGCAAAAATGGCTTTTATTTCCATTGTACTTCAGCCACCTACTGGCAGACATCACCATCCCACTGGGAACAGCTCTTCTCTCAACGCCTAAATCTAGAAATACCTCTCCTACAGTACCACCTCCCTTCTCAGGACACTCTCATGGTCTTCTTTACTACAGGGCTAAGCTTCCTCAAAGAGGGGTCCTATGCACCACTCCCCCTCTCTCATCAACCACTTACTATATAACTCCTTGGAACGTGTATAGCTAATTAAACCAGCAGAGAAGTTAAGAGCACAGTCCTGAGTTTGTACCCTATATATAGTACGTTGTATGATCTTGGAAAAAATATTTCGTCTCTGTAGACTATTGGAAAGGAGAACAATGAAAATCTCTGCTTCATGGCCATTGCTGTAACGATTAAATGATCTAATGCAATCTATGTGCATAGCACAGTAACTGTCACATAGTAAACTCCTAACACATTCTAGCCTCTTCTTGTTGATGTTTGTGTTCATTATTATCTGGCTTCTACACCCACAGTCATTTGGAACTGCTTAGTTGAAGTTCAACAGTGACATCAAGTCAATAGGTCAGCAGGTCTCAATCCTCTTCTGTCCCCAAAGTTCCATTCTTCCTGGGTTCCGCTTGACTCTGCATTCTCCAACTTCCCTGTCTGCTTACTGTCTGCCATCATAGTTTTTTGCTTCAACCTTCAAATGTAGCCATTCTTTTTTAAAGGGGTACTTATTCTCTTTATTAGTTAAAATTATTAATTTTATGCACTTACTGTTCTAGCTCCAATTTTGCATTTCCAGTTCCCTGCTGGGAATAAATCAAATTGGCAGAAGCTCAGCCTAAGTGCCTGCAACAGAGTTTGTTCCATATCCATACAACTTGCTCCTCCACAACAAATGGGAGAATCACCCTCTTACCTCCAGGTTTGTATCACTCATCCCTCTATCTTCCTCTCTCTCTTAGCAGCCAATCAAGTGTCGAAACGAACAAATTTTGTTTCTGTAACACTCATCTTTTTTCCATTCACTGAATATGTCTTTTGTTCAATTTCCCAGCACCCACTTCAAGCAAACTTTCTGATCCATCTACCATGTAACTTTGACGCTGACCAAGAATTACAGCTTCAGAGAAATCATTCGAGGATCATTAATATCTTGGTCATGAATAACTTTCATGTGAAAGGCTCTGCGGCTAATCTCAAGTGCAGTGAACTCTGTTTCATTACTATATTTCCACACATTAGAGTTATCTGGGTTGTATATAGGTCAGATAATTTACTTTTTTGTTTTCAACCTAATATAAAGCACTTCCAAACTTTCTGCCATTTGCTATTACTTTTCTTCCTCAGTGAGTGCCAAATTAGCTCAGTTTTAGTTAATTTGCAAGTTCTGACAGTCAAGGCTATCCTCAGCAGCAAGCAGAAAAATTTCTGAATGACTAGATACAATTTCAAGGGACAAGAAATTTCTCTGTCCCTGGCTCATTGGCAATGAGGTATCACAGCCAGAGTTTATTCTTCTGTGATCATGATAGCATTTGAAGAAATCAACAAAAGAATGTTAATTCTGGCAATTTATAATAGTGAAATAATTAACACAATCTTAATGTCAAATAATGGTGTATTATTTATATGATGTAGGGAACAGTTCTGCAATACAAAACCATGGAGATATTAAATATGGCTTATTAGCATGTTCAATGGTAGAAAATACCATCATACATTAAGCAAAGGTACAGTTTGAAACTTGCACACAGGATAGTTCCATTTCTTTATATGAAGAATGTATATCAAGAGTACTAGAAGAAGTTTTAGAAAGATGAAATTGTGGGAATATTTTTCTTTTGTTTAACTATTTTCTATATATTCTATAATGATAATGTATTAAATTATAAAAAGAAAAAGTGAGTTTTCTTATCATTAGAAATAACAGTCCAAAAAAAAAAAAGTAATGTCCATCCCTTTAAGGATAGCCTTTATTGGTCAAATTTAAAGTTAATATAAGTTAGGTTATTCAACATATATGGAAAGGGTATTTTAATGAACTCGGGGGAAAAGACATACATGTTTCTGAAGACACTGGAACTCAGGGAAATATAGCCACCAGTGGCTGGGCTGATCAGTGGAGGGGAGAATGAAAATATTATCTTCCCCACGAATAATCTTACCTAGAGAAAGGCTGGTACCAACAACTAACCTTAAAGAAGTGCAAAACTAGAGGTCTGTATTAGTCCATTCTCACACTGCTGTAAAAACCTCCTGAAACTGAAATTTATAAAGAAGATAAGTTTAACTGGTTCACAGTTCTCGTTCTTGTACTATAAATAACTACCTGAGACTGGGTAATTTATAAAGAAAAGATGTTTAATTGGCTCACAGTTCCACAGGTTGTACAGGAAACAGCTGGGGAGGCCTCAGGAAACTTACAGTCATGGCAGAAGGTGAAGAGGAAGGAGTTACGTTTTACATGGCCAGAGAAGAAGGAAGAGCGTAAAGTGGGAGGTGCTACACACTTTTGAACAACTAGATCTCGTGAGAACTCACTCACTATCACGAGAACAGCAAGGGGAAAATCCACGGCCATGATCCAATCACCTCCCACCAGGTCCCTCTTCCAACGCTGGGGATTAAAATTCAACATGAGATTCAGGGGGAGACACAAATCCAAACCATATCAAGGTCTCTGCTGAATATGCTATTATTCTCTTAACATTCATGACAAGTCTACCAGCATTATAAAGGTCATGACTATTCACAAGAAAATCAAATTTACATTTTTGCCACTACCATGTTCATTGAGAAGTGTAAAACTTTCAAAATTTGATCATGCATGGTGCATCACCATTCCTCATGAATTTCTTTTTTTGAAAAGGAGTCTCACTCTGTCGCCCAGGCTGGAGGGCAACGGCGGATCTCGGCTCACTGCAACCTCCACCTCCCGGGTTCAAGCGATTATCCTGCCTCAGCCTCCTGAGTAGCTGGGATTACAGGTGCCCACCACCATGCCCAGCTAATTTTTGTATTTTTAGTAGAGATAGGTTTCGTCATGTTGGCCAGGCTGTTCTCAAACCCCTGACCTCAAGTGAACTGCCCACCTCGGCCTCCCAAAGTGCTGGGATTTCAGGCATGAGCTACTGTGCTGGGCCCATTCCTCATGAATTTCTACTGAGGAAAGAGGTATCATACAACAATTTGAAGCCAAGTTTTAAATTACTATGATTAAAGTAAATATAACATTTTAAAATAAAAATCTAGAATTTTCTACATATCAAATATTAAACTTCAATATGAAATTGTACTCTGGTTCTGCCTATTGAAAATTGAAAGCAAACTGATATGCTTCATCAGTGCTAGAGAAAAACCTTTAGATAAAATTTTCAAGCAAGAGCTCTTAGTTCCCTCTGTCCTTTCCATTGATCAGCCCTTACTATTTCTTTCCAATACATGTGGCATTAATTTCACTGACCTAACACCCACCTAAAGTCTTCATAGTGGAAGTAAATTAAGTAATGGTTTTACAGTAAACCTTAAGGTCTTCTTTTGAAATAAGGTGATGTTGAAGAAACAAAAAAAGTCTACCACTGCTGGAATAGATTGCTTTCAAATATCTAAAAATTGGCAAAAGCAGCCATGTGTTTAACCTACCTATGTGTTTGAACAATAAACAAGGGCCTATTTGCTTGAAATATTTCCTAAACATTGCATTATTTCAAAAACAAAAAGACATAAACCTCAAGAGTATGTTTTATGTAGTATTGAGAGATCTTGGGCACAGACTGCTCCATTTGGGCCAGAGCAATCAGATTTATATAGGAAAAGAACGTGGTGCCACATCACACAAATAGCATCTGATCCATCATGGTTAGAGATGGCAACTCAAGGCACATCAGTGGAGGACAGCTGCTTGACATTCTGTTTCCATTCACTCTTAAAGAACTGTGGCAGCTTTTAAAATTGATTGTGGCTTTTAATTCTTGAGCCAGAAACCAGAGACCATGGTAACTGGCACATTTGTCAAATTTAAGGACTAAATACTTAGATGACCAGACTGTTTACTGTGTTTGCTATGAATCACTGAGTCTGCACCAGCAACAAAATGATAAGTGTTCTTTTTAAAAAGTCTGAGAAATTTGGGTTGTATTCTATTTGCAAAGGAATAAAGAAGCACTAAAGTCATCATTTCTGGTACACTTTAAGATAGAGTAGCAAACCACAGCTTCCTATAGATCTGACTCGTCTTGGTCCCACAGCCAACACCCCACTCCAGTCAACCTTCACCTCACACTTCTGAGCTGAGAAAACCTCTGTCTCACTCCCTGCTTTCTCCTCATTCTCATCCATTCCACACACTGTCACCATGACACATATTTTCTATAATGCCTTTTCAGCATTTTGGTCACTTGACATTCCCTTAAATTAGTTAAGACAGTGGGCTTCCACTACTGGATCAAGATTTGTTTCCCCCATGTCACTCCCAAGTTCTTTCACATGCTAACTCCTGCCACTAATTGGCATCCTATTCCCTAATTATAAGAGAAGCCCCAGCCCATCTCTGTACCAGACATAATTCAGTGTTAATTCTGAGCAGGCTGATTCCCCTGGCTCAGTTAGCTTTACACAGAAGTGGGTAGAGAACATACTTGGCACCAAACATGAAAGTCATCAGGCTGTGGGTGGAGCAGCTTTCTTTAGAGAGGGTTGAGAGTGGCAAGAATGAAAACATGTAGGATAAATCCAAACACCAAGAGAAATTACATAGATGACATGCTGTGTTAGCTCCTTCATTTCAGCTCAGCCTTTCAAGATGAATCATTTCAATTCATTACATCTTAACTAGCCACAAGGGGAATAGGTAAGCAGTGCTCTTATTCATTTAAAACATCATTTTTACTTTAAAACAAATACAAACATATCATGGAATAAAGCACAGTATTCACACTCATTTGTTGATATAAAATGAAGACATTATCTAAGAAGTCCCAGATGGGAGAAGATGGCCTCAGGCTATACCCAAGTTCTTTGGGAGAACTTGTTCCCACTCTTCTGACTCAACTGCTAAAAGGGAGCAGCACTGGGTCTAAAGAAGGTTTGAGGATGTTTGTAGGAGTGTCATGAGGTGCTGCGCTGGCAGAAATCTCAAAGTGAATGAATAGTAAATCTCTGAGAGTCTTGAGACTTTTGCCTACAGTTTATCCTAAACAGACACAACTGTGTCCAAATCTTCCCAGATGTCACCTATCTCCCTTAATATTTTATGTTTCCTTTACTACTCGTGGTTCCTTCCCTACCTCCCAAGTCAGCAAAAATTTCATTACTAAGTGAAGATGATGATAATAACGGTGGTTGCAGTAGTAATGAATAGATTCCTACATTTCTAAATTTCAAGACATTGTGATATACGTTATTTGATTGATGTTAGCTTTATTAAGGAGGAACTTTATTCCTAACTTACACATGTGGAAACTGAAGGAGAGATTAGGTATATTGTCCCTGGTGATGATAGTTTTATGACTCCAGATCTGCTGCCCTTTCACTCTGAGACTCTGTCTTCAACTCCTCTGTCCTTTGTTTCCTCAACATGCTTAGTTCATGTCACAGAATACTGGTTTACCGATGTTTTCTAAATGTTCTTACGTAATTTCACATTTTATCCTAACTAGACTGTGACTTTCTGGTGATATACCTTCTGTTGTGATAGAATCATGACTTAAAAAAAAATATGTTTGGTACCCTAAAATCAGTTGCTAGGGAAACAAGATGAAAACTCAGTTATAAATCTGAAAATATATCTATTAAAATCAAAGAAGAAAAAGGTGGAGGGAGAGAGAAGGAAGAGGAGAATGAGGAGGAGGAGAATGTAGAGAAGGAGAAGAAGAAAGCCAATAGGAACTGCTACATCCCTCTTCTACCTGTCCTAGTGAAAATTCCAAGAGATGCTTTAGGTAATAGGAAAACTTAGTCCAGACAACATTTATTACATCTAGGGAGAGTCTTGTCAGTTTTATTCACAGAAAGGCTATGAGTAAAAGCCAAAAATTGCATAGGCTGTTGGTAAAGAAGTTGAGTAAAACTCTTGGGGAACTGCTGGCTTCTGGATTAAGATTTATTCCTTTCTTATGTAGATGAACCTGATATGGTTAAGGGATCCACCCTACCCTCACAAACCCTATATGAATTAGGAAAAATTGACCTGATCCCAGCAACAGGGAAAAATCCTAACTTCTAAGCTAGTGGTTCTCACTAAGTGGTACCATCCTCCTAGTGGAATGTGAACATATGTGAGGACATTTTTGGTTGTCATAATGAGCATTTGGTGCCTGAGGTCCAGGGAAGCTAAATTAGCTACAAGGTATAGAACAGCCTATATAATCAGGAATTGTACCAGCCAAAATGCCAATTGTGGGCTGATGAAAAGAAACACTGGCCTAAACTAATCGACAGCAAAATACTTTGCCAATGACAAAAATCTTTGAATAGGTACTTAAGCAATGATATACAAATGAGAAGTCTGCACATGAAAAGATGCTCAACGTTATTGGCCATGAGGGATGTAAGTTCAAGCCATGATGAGATGCCAGCACGTGCCTATTAGGATAACTAAAATAAAAAATATTGAAAATATCAAGTGTGGGTAGAGATGTAGACCAACTGGAACTCACACACACTTTGCTGGTGGAAATACAAAATATTTTGGCCACCCTGGAGAAACAGTTTGGCAGTTTTCTGTAAAGTTAATCATATACTTATATGACTCAGAAAGTCCTCTCCTAGTTATTTACCCTGGAAATGGAAGGCTTATGTTCACACAGAATCTATACCCACTAAACTATATAACAGCTTCATTTATTAACTGCCAAAAATCATGAACAATTTAAATGTTCTTCAGTGGGTGGATGTTTAAACAAACTGTGGAACATTGATACAATGCAATACTACTCAATAATACAGAAACAAAGTATTAGTCTATTGAGGCATGGAACAATATTTTTATAACATTCCCAAAAAGATATAGCTATAGTGTTGGAGAACAAATCAGTGGTTGCCAGGAATTGGGGGTAGGGAAAGATATAACTAAAAAAGGGCAGTTTGAAATTTCATATTTTGGCCGGGCGCGGTGGCTCACGCTTGTAATCCCAGCACTTTGGGAGGCCGAGGCGGGCGGATCACGAGGTCAGGAGATCGAGACCACAGTGAAACCCCGTCTCTACTAAAAATACAAAAAAATTAGCCGGGCGTGGTGGCGGGTGCCTGTAGTCCCAGCTACTCGGAGAGGCTGAGGCAGGAGAATGGCGTGAACCCGGGAGGCGGAGCTTGCAGTGAGCCGAGATTGCGCCACTGCACTCCAGCCTGGGCAACAGAGCGAGACTCCGTCTCAAAAAAAAAAAAAAAAAAAAGAAATTTCATATTTTGTCTCCATGACAGATTTTTTGTTTTTAATTTCAGCTTTCATCGTAGCTTCAGGTGGTACATGTGCAGGTTTGTTACATGGGTACATTGTGTGATGCTGAGGTTTGGGGTATGATTGATCCCCTCACCCAGGTAGTGACCTTATTACCCAACAGGTAGTTTTTCAGCCCTTGACCTTCTTCCTGTCTTCCACCTCTAGTAGTCCCCACTGCTTATTATTCCTGTCTTTATGTCCATGTGTACCTGTTCTTTATTTCCCACTTATGAGTGAGAATATGCAGTATTTGGTTTTCTGTTTCTTCATTAATTCTGTTAGGATAATGGCCTCCAGCTCCATCCATGTTGCTGCAAAGGACATGATTTCTATCTTTTTTATGGCTGCATAGTATTCCATGGCATATATGTACTACATTTGCTTTCTCTAATCCACCACTGGTAGGCACCTAGGTTGATTTTATGTATTTGTTATTATGAAATAGTGCTGTGATGAATGTTTGAGTGCATATGTCTTTTTGGTAGAGCAAACTATTTTCCTTTGCGTATAAACCCAGTAATGGGATTGCTGGGTCAAAAGGTAGTTCTGTTTTAAGTTTGGAGAAATCTCCAAGCTGCTTTCCACAGTGGTTGAACTAATTTACATTCCCATCAACACTGTGTAAGTGTTCCCTTTTCTCTGTAGCCTTGCCAACATCTGTTATTTTTGACTTTTAATAATAGCCATTCTGAAGACTCTTGAGCAGTCACCATTTACTCTTACCTCAAAAAATGTCTATTCTTTCATTGTTTTATTTTCTTTTTCTATTTATTGTTAACTGACATTACCTTGTTTATTAATTTGTTGAATGGATTATCATCAGTCCTCTCACCATCCACCACCTTAATGCTGGTCCCATGAAGACTGTGATCTACTGTATCCTCAGTACCTAAAATAATATCTGACACATGGTAGATGCTCAAAGGATATTTTAATAGATTAATGAATTACTAATGAAGAAGGTAAATAGTCTGATGCACATTAAGTGCTCAAAAATGATGAGAGACAATATCTCAACCTCTATAATTCTACAATATTCAACACAAAACTATGACCTGTTAACAAGTACCTGTGCTCTTAAATCCTTTTTCAGGCCAAATGTATTGGGTTTGCATAGCCATAGTCACTGTCTACTGAGAAGACACTTTCTGATTTTTAAATTCTCTAGCTCTCTGTAGGTGGAGAATTCTGCAGTCATTATTTGGTGTTGATCTAAAATGTTTAACATTTTAGCGTGGCTGAACATTTCAGCCTGCAACTCAGTACAACACAGAAGACATGCAAAGAAATCAACATAGATGATGCTTGGTTTATATGTTACATTACCTCTATTCTTTTCAACTTCATTTTACGGATTAAAAAAATCAAAAGACACTAAGTGACCTTAGGGAAAACTTAAACTTCACTGCTCTTAGTTTTCATATCTTGCTTGTTTAGGTCAGAGAATAAACCAACATTGTGCAGTTTTACACATGAGGCTAGCTCTCATGTGCTCATTTGAAACCAGATTCACAGATGAGCACCATATCAAAAATTTCTGATCTGTGTATTCATTCCATCTTTAAATCTGAGAGACACAATTGCCCACATTTGCACTATGCCAAAGATGCGTGGTGTGTTCCATTTTGAAAGACAGGAGAGTTCTGGCTTTGAGATCAGGCTTGACCATTAATGCATTTCAGTAACATTCACCCATTTTAATCCAACATACTTATTTCTCTTCAGTTATTTTATTTGTGTTTGTTTTTAAATGGCAGCTCCCAGCGTGATTTTCAGAGAAGAATGATTTAAAGTTCATAAAATGTCATCACACATTTCCATTTTCTCTAGCAAATTACCCAGGAAACCAAGATGAAAGTCAAACTTAAATCACTTAAACTTTTTATAAAACATGACATAAAATTACTAGAAACCCCAATTTCCAAAGATCTTATATAGTTTTCTCATACCTTTCATTAGTGTAACTTTTATTGTTCAAAAATCCAAAGGATGGCAATCTTAAAAACTTACTTAAATTGGTTATATAGATTTCTGTGGAGATTATGTGTCTCCCAGTTCAACCAGAAGAAAATTCATAAATAGTAAACTCTACGTCTATTAAATTATATGATGTCTTTGGCAAGTATGTGCTCAAAATCTTTGCTAGTTTTCAATCTAATTTCCTTATATGAAAAGTAAATGTGGTCACTTACACATGTGATAAAATAGAAAACAATTTTAATTTGAGTTATTTTATATAATAAAAACTGATTTGTTTGCTGGATAAGAAAGATTTCAAAAAGAAACAAAAGAAAATGATATATAATACATGCTAAGAAATTAGAGATTTTTAATGAAAACAAAAGTTCAGGAGACTTTTTAAGGACATCTGAAAGCAGAGAGCAAAATGTCAGAAAGAATGGTTTTCTAGACATTTGGACTTCAAGATATTTGGACTTCAAGGATCAGTAATTGTTTTTTAAGGAATCATCATAACTTCATAAATATAAAGAAAAAAACTTTAAAACCAAAAAAATGAGGAATGATATAATCTCAAAAGAACAGAGCTTTTAATAAATTGAATAAACATAAATTATTCTATTGAAGAAATTACAATTGTTCTTATTTTCCTCATTTACTCGAGTGAGTAAAACCTCGTCACAGACAAGCACTAATCCAAACCATTTTTGACATCAGCCTCCTAGAGAATCTCAGGAATGAACAAGATGCTTCTGAGATTTGCTTTCCCTGTCTTAAAAATCTCTTTTCAAGAAGTTTCAGGCCTTCTGATCAAACATAAGCAGAAACCTCACTGTGAAACTAATAACCTTAATTTATGCCAAAGTCATATCAAAGAACAACTATCTACTGATGGATTAGTTATCAGAGGGCATACGGAATAGTCTAGTGTGTCCCCTTACTCAGGATCTTTTTATGGGTACTCATACCACATGTTAGGACACTGAGGGCATTAAGGAGTGAGGTGAGGTGTGAACAAATATTTTCTGAACTGCATATATATTGATCTAGATGAGTTTGTTATTTAATCTCATATTAAATCACAAAAATATCGTCAGTAGATATTATTAACAATACCGAGATTACAATACACTAACAGATTTCAGGTTCACTGAGGAGAAATTGCCAAAGACAACCCCACAACTGGATGGCATCAGAACTGGAATTAATTGTTTGAATCCAATATGATGCCTTAAGCACTCGGCACTGGTAACTTTGTTTTTACCATTACTCACAATCCTCTCCTGTGAGGACTCATCTATCTCTTTTCTAGAATAATCATTCTCCTGTCAAAGTGTAACCCTAGGCTGCTGACCTTTGCCTTCTCAACAAATCTGATAAACTTCTGCAAATTTATAAACACCTCCCAAAGACTAGCAGACTACTCCTCCCCTTAGACATCACTTCACAACAGCAATGCCTTTACTGAAAACCATGATGGAGAACAGTGCTACTGTTTGGAGACATCTATTAAGCCTCTTTCACAGGCTTTAGATCTCGTTCTCTCTCCCTCTTTCTCTCTCTCTCTTTCTCTCTCTATCACACACACACACTAACACACATACACACTGACACACAAGCATCTACTCAGTTTTGGTGTCTTGTAAACATCCTTTGAGAAGTAATCCTATATATGGACCTATTTAATTGTGCTGGATTACAGAGTTAGTCCAGGAAAGCCACAGAAGATTAGCAAGAGTTCAGAAACCAAATACGTGAATTGATGCATGCAGAGCTGCAGCTGTACGATGTACCCCTGTCTTCTTAGGGTTGTAGAGACACTGTGAGCATTGTCACCAATCCTTCACAGAGTTTACACAGAAGTATCCATCAAAGAAGATAAAATCAGCCCATGACATGTAAAAAAGCAATACAAATGGTTAGAGACCCCTTCTGACTGCCCAAACTCTCACTAGTCATAGTCCCATGTGTGGGCCAAGGACAAGATTCATAAATATCACAAACATCTACTGTATTTCTCAAAGGATAATACTGCAAGAATATTTTTAAGTCCTGGCATTATCCACAAGTTCCCAAGAAGGTATATGTGTTTCTCCCCTAACCCCAACACCCCAGTTATGAAGTATTAACTTCTACTTGGTAGTTACCCAGTAAAACATATCAGAGACCCTACTTCTGTCATTCCCCATGCCACAGCCAGCCTGGAACCTTCCATATCTTGGCTATTGTGAATAATGTCACAATGAACATGGAGTGCAGATATCTCTTTGACCTACTGATTTCATTTCCTTTGGATATACACCCAGAAGTGGGATTGCTGGGTCATACAGTAGTTCTATTTTTGATTTTTTGAGGAACCTCCATATTGTTTTGCATATTGATTGTACCAATTCATATTCCCACCAGAAATGTACAAAAGTTTCCTTTTGCCACATTGTCTCCCACACTTATCGTTGGTCTTTTTTGATTCTCATTAACACTCATTATTGCTGATCTTTTTGGGAATAGCCATTCCAGAGCTATTGTGTGAAAGAAAAATAGTTTTCTGCTAAGTTGTCAATATATTTGGGTAAACTTATAACAGCAGTTTAGACGACTCTACAAATATAAGTCAATTAGCCCAATATTTTTCCCATTAATACACTGGTGACTGGGAGTTCACTCATGATTTGGCTCTCTGTTTGTCTGTTATTGGTGTATAGGAATGCCTGTGATTTTTGCACATTGATTTTGTATCCTGAGACTTTGCTGAAGTTGCTTATCAGCTTAAGGAGATTTAAAAAAAAAAAAAACACTGGTGACTAATTAGAATCACAGGAAAATAAACTGTCAAGACTTTTGCAAATGTTATTTCTAATAATAACCCTTTGACATAGGTAGTATTATTATCTTCATTTCATAGATGAGGATTCTGGATCATAGACTTAAATATACAATGACAAGCAATAAAGCTTTAAAAATTAGGAGAATATCTTTAAGACCTAGGACTAAGTGAAGAGTTCTTATACTTGATACCAAAAGCATGATCCATAAAAGAAAAAAATGGTAAATTGGACCTCAGCAAAATTAAAATCTTTGCTCTGCAAAATATTCTGTTAAGAGGATGAAAGACACGCTACTCCGGGGACTGTTGTGGGGTGGGGGGAGGGGGGAGGGACAGCATTAGGAGATATACCTAACGCCAAATGACGAGTTAATGGGTGTGGCAAAACAACATGGCACATGGATACATATGTAACAAACCTGCACATTGTGCACATGTACCCAAAACCTAAAGTATAATAATAAAAAAAAGAAAAAAAATATTTGCGAACCACATATCCAACAAAGAAGACGCATCTAGAATATATTTTTTAAAAAACTTTCAAAACTTAACAAGAAGAAAACAGAAACCCCAGTTAAAAACTAGGCAAAAGATCTGAACAGACACTTCACCAAAAAAGATATACATATGGCAAATAAGTACATGAAAAGATGTTCAACACCCTAACAATCAAGGGAATACAAATTAAAACCATGATAAGATACCACCACACACCTATTAAAATAGCTAAAACAAAAAATAATAATACCAAATGCTGGTGAGGACATAGAGAAACTGTGACACTCATACATTGCTGATAGGAATGTAAAATGGTAGAGCTACTCTGAAAAATAATTTGACAATTCCCTTTAAAACTAAAAAAATGGACTTACCACATATCTCAGCAGTTACACTTTTAGCATTTATCCCAGAGAAATGAAAACCTATTTTTACACAGAAATATATACACAAATATTTGTACCAGCTTTATTTATAATAGCTAAACATTGGAAACCACACAAATATTCCTCCCTGGACGAATCATTAAACAAACTGATATAGCTATAGCTATACCACGGAATAATACTCAGAAGCAAAACGAAACTGTGGATCCTCACAACTTGGACTCACTTTAAGGAAGTGATGCTGAGTCAAAAAAAAAAAAAAAAGCCAAAAATGCTTGTATACAGTCAGGCATCGCTTAATGACAGAGATTCATTCTAAGAAATGAGTCCTTAGGCAATTTTGTCATTGCGTAAACATCATCGAGTAAACTTACACAAACTGAGATGGTATAATCTACCACACCTAGCAGTAGGCTATGCTATACGGCCATATCTGGGCTATATGGTATAGACTATTGCTCCTAGGCTACAAACCTGTACAGCATGTGACTGTACTGAATACTATAGGCAATTGTAACACAATGGTATATATTTGTGTATCTAAACATAGAAAAGGTACAGTAAAACTATAGTATAAAAGATAAAAAATGGCACACCTGTATAGGGCATTTACCATGAATAGAGCTTACTGGACTGGAAGTTGCTCTGGGTGGGTCAGTGAGTGAGTGGAGAATGAGGATGAAGGCCTAGGACATTACTGTACACTACTGTAGACTTTATAAACACTGTGCACTTAAGCTACACTAAATACATAAAAATATTTTTTCTTCAATAATAAATTCATCTTAGGTACTTTTTTTACTTTATGAACTTTTTACTTTTTTTAGCTTTTTGACTTTTGTAATAACACTCAGCTTAAAACACAGATACATTGTACAGCTATACAAAAAATATTTTCTTCTTATCCTTATCCTTGGTCTATAAGCTTTTTTCTATTTTTATTTTTTTAACTTTTTAAGTGCTTTTATTACAAACTAAGTGCAAAACACACACATTAGCTTAGGCCTACACAGGAAGAGCAGGATCATTAAGATGTCACTAGGCAACAGGAATTTTTCAGCTCCATTATAATCTTATAGGACCACCATCATATATGCAGTTCATCGTTGACCAAAACATCATGATACAGCACATGACTGTACTGCAAAATTTCATTTATTTAATGTTAGTGAAATAATATAATTATACTTGCTGATGACATTGTTGATGAATATAGATGAAGAGCAGATTAGTGATTATCAGGGGTTTCACGTACCCTAGGTTTACACACTAACATAGAAATCTGAAAGAATTATTTAACATTAATTGAAGAGAAATTATGTTAGATATTTTCTTTTTGGTTTGTTTTTCATTTGCAATCAAGACAAGACAATAATAGTTGACCAATAAAGTAGGTCCCCAAAAGGTAGTCGAAATTTTGATAAGACAGCTTTTTATATGTGATATAAAATTTATCACCTATCTAATTACATTTCTAGTGACATTTTAACATGTAATCCAAATATAGTTCCCTATTTAAAGAGAAATTGTTTTAACAAGCTGTTAAGTAACATTATTAACAAGATGTTAGGTAAATTTAGAAGAATGTTAAAGTACTATTACTTACTTAAAGTCTATAGTAGTAAGATTTTATTCCATTCCATGATGCCTAAACATTAGTCCAATTTTTCAAGACTGAAGAATAATAACGGCCTCATGAGGTAAATGTCATCTTTGATTATTTGTTGATTACACATTGGGGTAAATACAAAGTATGTGTTTCCTCTGAGGAGAATAGGGAATCATCATGAAGGGGTGATGGGGAGCTGAGGTTCTGGGCCTGTCGTGAGAGGGATATAGGTAAGGGTTAGGAGAGTAGACCTGGACTCAGGCTGTCCTGAAGCCAACTCTTCCACTGGTTGCTATGTGTCCTGGGCCACTGACTTAAGACTTAGTTCCAGCCGGGCGCGGTGGCTCACACCTGTAATCCTAGCACTTTAGGAGACCAAGGCAGGTGGATTACGAGGCCAGGAGTTCGAGACCAGCCTGTCCAACATGGTGAAATCCTGTCTCTACTAAAAATACAAAAATTAACCGTGCAAGGTGGCACACGCCTGTATTCCCAGCTACCCTGGAGGCTGAGGCAAGAGAATCACTGGAACCTGGGAGGCGGAGGTTGCAGTGAGCTGAGACCACGCCATTGCACTCCAGCCTGGGCGACAGAGTGAGACTCCATCTCAAAAAAAAAAAAAAAAAAATTATTTCCTCCAACTGCAAAATGGGAAAACAGCATCTACCTCCAAGATTTGTGGTGATGATCACAAACGAAGTGCTTTACCTGTTTCTTAGAACACGGAACACGTTCTGCCTATTATCTATATCATGATTATCATCAGGCAAGGTTACTCAGTTTATCTTAAACTATCAATCAACAGGGATTTGGTTTTCAACTCTGATGTTACATTAAAAAATTTAATTAAAGATGTTTTGTAAAAGTAATGTCTTGAAATATTTAGACTACTGGATCAAAACATCAATAGTTGTCCTATTACTAATGGTAAGACATCAATACAATCTGAGTAATAAGAAAAATGGCAGCATGCTTCCTCTTTTCAGAATGACAGACAGCTTATTCCTTCTCACAATTATTGATAGATACCAATCTAAAATTGTACCTACAACTTTAAACACATGGGAAACCAAAAAATGATCCCTCTTTGGGAGGCCAAGGTGGGTAAACCACTTGAGGCCAGGAGTTGAAGACCAGCTTGGCCAACATGGCAAAATTCTGTCTCTACTAAAAATACAAAAATTGTCCAGCCATGATGGTGCACACCTCTAGTCCCAGCTACTCAGGGGGCTGAGGCAGAAGGATCTCTTAAACCCAAGAGGCAGGGGTTGCAGTGAGCCAAAATTGCACCACTGCACTCCAGCCTGGGCAACAGAGTAAGACTCTGTCTCAAAAAATAAAATAAAATCGCTTTTACTTCTTGAGTATTATAAAAACAAACCCAAACCAAATGCACAAAAGTTGCAGATATTCAGAAGTACTCTGCCCTACCTCATCCATATTGCGTACGGTTGTTATTGCAGGCTGTCACAGAGGAGAAGCTATCCCTCAGCAGAGGATTTTGGTAGAATAAGAATAAAAATCTAAGCAAAATATAAATTCCTTCAAAATAAACATGAAAATTTTCAAAGGATAACCCAATTTTTATTGATTTCATAAGCATCTCTGAATCATAACTGCCAGTGGTAAAGAATTTCACGATATCTGAAAATATCTAATAGATACTAAATACCATTTTTATATTACTTAATTTTCACAAGGGAATAGTAAATATAACCTCTCATTGGGTTTTACTGGGTTATTCTTGAGGTAAAAAATGAGGCCAAATTAATCATCAAACATAGTATGAAAAAAATAGAACTCTCCAGTTCCACCCTCACCTACTCTCAGAAAGTTCCACAGTCTCCATAATTCTGTCATTGCTCTGTGAACTAGCACTTTGGCTAAGTGACAGGAGACTGCCATTCTCCTCCTGTCACACTCTGGTGATGCTTTTCCAATGCCAAAATCTGCAATTCTGCCACCAATGCCATAGCTGCCTACGGATGGCCACACTATAGGGGGTAAGCTGCCAGCAACAAGCATGACGGCATTTAGTAGTTTTACTCAGCATGACTGATGAGGTTAAGTTGGAGGTCAGTCAGAAGGTGGAGGCAGTAGGCCATGCTCAGGGTCTCTCATTTTCCATGAACAAAAACCATATCTCATCTTCCCTCAGGACAAGCCCCTTCCTGAAAAGCTCTTCATTGTCTCTTGAAAACAGTCTGTGAAAGTGCCAAACCACCAGCTCTCCAGATGTGGCTGAATCTCAAGGTGAATTTAATTTAGACTTAGCTTGGGATCCCCGTCATAATAAATCGGATAAAGTGCATGCGCAGGCATGTGCACACACACACTCAGAAATGTAAAACCCATCCTAGACAGTTCAAACAAGGTTTGAGTACCACTTTCCACGTATCAGGCTTACAAGGTGCCAAGAACATAGAGTTCCCAACCTTGAGGAGCCTGCAGTCTGCTGGTAGCCAAGGTGGTACAGGCAGAAGGATGTAAGCACTCAAGGCTTCCATAAATCTGCTCTCGGATAAGGAATAAGTCACCAAAATCAGATGGCCTGGCATTCCCCTCTGACACAATCTCATCAAGTCAGCAAGATAATAAAAATGTGAGGTTACAGTACAATTTTTTTACCAAAAAAGAATTACTCTGAGCTATTTGAAATCTTAGTAAAACTGAAAAATACAGTTTAACCCATAATATTGTTGCCTTAATTTGGGTTGTTAAGATTCTAGGGTTTGGCTAATAGGGCTGCACAAATATATTCACTGATTTACATGTTAATGTTCTGTCAACATGCATGATCTATAAAAGAAGCATTCCACTTTGCATAACATCTGTACTTTTGTGGAAAAAAGGAAAATACTCTCCACTATACCAAGGCCTTTACATTTCCTTGTATCATGTTTTCATAGATTAGTAACTAATTCCCCTACTGTGTCCGCTATTTTTACTTTTATAAACAATATTGCAAGAAACATCATTAAACTAAATATTTGTATATTTCTTTGCTTCATATAAATGTCTAGAGTAAAATTATCTGTCCAGTAGGTAGGTAAATAAGGTCTCAATACATATTATACTCCAGAAAAATGGTAGCAATTTATAGTCCTATCTGCAGATGAGACTGCATATTTTTCAGAAAAATTCTTAAGTAAAAAAATTAATTAATTATTGGAAGTGTCATTTTCCTAGGAAAATATCTTACGTGCAAGGAATAAAAATGCCAGATGAAGGTAAGAGGCATATAGTATGATACCCTGAACAGAAAAACAAAATAGTTGCTGGGTTTAAAATGTATTGAATCAGATCGTGCTGTCAATCGTGTACTTATGTTCTTCTTTTGAACATTCTGTGCACACATGCTTGTACCAGGACTCCTTCCCCAACCCTCCTTCTTCTTACCTATATTCTTCACCTCCTACAAATATCCCACCTTGACAAATCTAGCAGCTTTGGGGATTTTTAAATTAATTCTATGAAGCATGTATTAGGTATGGTCCTAATTATTTGTACTTCACAATTTAGCGTTTATTTTTATCTCTATGTAATACTTACATTCTTGTAATATAATTATTCTCCATTGAGATTAGGCCATAACATCTTTCAGAATAGGCAGGATCTTTTAAACATTCTTGTTTTTGAAACTTTGTCACTTCACAGAACAAAAATACAATTAAAAGTTAATAAAATTTTCATGGCACACTTCCTAGTGGGAAAGTAAGCATTGTCTCTGGTCTGACAGTTGCTTGAAATCATATGTGGTTTTTTTCTGATGAAAACAATCCCCAATCACAAGTCCAGGGTTTCTCCAGACACAAGAAGTAACTTGTATACCACTGTGATTCTCATTTCTCTAATGGCTACCATACCACTTACTGAGTGCTTACTATGTGTGGGTGCTTTTCGAATATTTCCACATTTTTAGTTCGTCTGACAGCTCTGTGAGGCAAGTCATAGCCCATTTTACACATGAGAAAATGGTGGCTCATTTAGGTTAAGCACATAGGAGCCCAGATTTGATTCTTACCACCAAGTCCCAGCATTTAACCACCAAAATCACTATGGCAAATGATTTTCTTACGCTAAGAAAAAGAGTAAAGATTATAACCTGTTATACAAGCTGAAATTTTCAAGCTTTTAGAAATGGCATAATTTTGGTTATATGATCAGAATTTCTGGCATGCCAAATAACGTAACTTATGCAATGATTTCACGTAGTATATAGTATGATACCCTGAACAGAAAAAAAATAGTTGCTGGGTTTAAAATGTATTTGAATCTTTAGCCTTGGTCCATTTTTGCTGCTATAACAAAATATCTGAGACTGGATAATTTATAAAGAACAGAAATATACTCCGGGAAGTCCAAGATTAGGGTGCCAGTAGGTTCTGTGTCTGATAAAGGCTCATTTCTCATTGATGGTGTCTTCTAGGCATCCTCATATGGTGGAAGGGACAGAAGACAAAAAAGGGAGGAACACTGTGTCCTCACATGGCAGAAGGGCAGAAGAGAATGAACTCATTCCCTCAAGCCCTGTTAGAATGGCACTACTCTCACCCACTAGGACTCCAACCTCATGGCTTCATCACCTCTTAAAAGCCCCACCTCTTAATACTATCAGTTGATTATTAAATTCCAACATCTGAATGTTGGAGGACACATCCAGACCATAGCATATCTCAAAAAAAATAAAGATTTTCCACAGCACCCATCATTTATTGAAACGATTTTCCAACACAAATAGAGCACTGACAGCAAGCTTTTAAAATAAATTGAGGGGCTTCTGGGTCAAGATCACTAATGGAACACACATGTTTAGTTCATATTCTTCTCTGGACACTATTAGAATGAGAGTAAAGGAATTTTAAACCATAAACCCACAAAAATAAGAGATCTGGCAGAGAGAAAAATCAGTATGAAAAAGCCCATTGTAAATTTCTGGAAGATGAAAAGGAGATAGAGGTAGACGGCCAGATGAAGATGAGCTGCCAAGAAGAGACCTTGGTATAAATGACTTTGCAAACCCTGGAGGGTGCCAGAGTCAAGGAAGACAAATTCCACAAAGGCATGAGTGTAAAGAAGGGCTGAAAAGAAGGAGATTCATTGAAAGCCTCTAAAACCAGCTCTTTCTTTTCCTTCCCCACCCCATACAAAGATGGACCAGCAGGCAGGAGGTCTACAAGCTGCACGCAAAGGATTGCTGGGCTGAATGAATGAGTAAGCAGAAGCAAGTGGCACAACAAAACATGCCAGAATTCCAAGACTGAAAGCTGAGTTCAAGTGGAAAAACAAAATACGGATGAAAAAAGGTTTTATTTCCCATATATTTCCTTCACATTCTAAATTAATGCCCCACTCTCTGTGATAAGCGTATTAATTCATGCTAACGTTTTCTTCCTTCAGCCTCCCACTATGACATGATATCCCCAGAGAAATTATAACAGGTTCAGGAAAGCAATCCTATGAGCTCTCTCAACTGCTCCTAAGATGAATGTCATCAAGTTAGTATTTAAAATCACGAAGTGGTCTCTAAATTGCTACTCTCTGACAGCTATGAGGGTACTAGGCCTATTTTGGATACCAAGCTGGGGGTGGAGGGGGGTGTCTTCCCAGAAGCTACCCATGCAAGAAAATACCCATTAACTGAGAAGAAAATTAATAAAAAGACCCTTGAGAAATTTTTAGGTTATAAATAATAACAAAAGACCAGCAATTGAACTACAAACATCCTCTAACCATTTTTTTAAAAACCATCTCCTTATTTTCATGAAGGTCATGTAGCAAAATAAAGCAAATGATTCTTTAATGTAATTCCATCACTAATACCGCAGTCTATTTGTCATTCCCTTAGGGGAGCTGTACTTGGGACAGAACAACTAGATATATAATTGTAATTCTCACAATGAGAACCTAGAAAATATTTTGCCGCACGTACAGTATGCTATAAATGTCACTGTGAAAGCACAGCTCGGTTAAAGCCTGCAATCCATCTATCTCCTTTCTGTTATTCGCCATCACACAGAGCTATATCAAAAGATCCATTCAAACAGTGAGTCTCAGACTTACATTATCAGCAGACACTGCTTTAATTAGCAGTGGTTTTCAAAGGGCTGGATGGCTTCGAGAACTTGATTTGAACCATACAGTAGAAATCTGGATCCTTATCAGTTTCACTTCTCAACTCTCAGCTCCCCTCCCTGGGTTCCAATAGATACAGCCCTCATTTTTCTTCATGTAAGAAAGAAAATGAAAATGGTGGCTAGAGTTTGGCAATACTTGTGCGTCCACTTTTTCCTCAACCACCAGTGATGCAGAGGGGCTAAAATTAAGGTTGCAGAGGGACTAAGATATCTGTGTCAGGTACGTTGCAGGGAGTGGTAAGAATGACAGAAAGAGAATGAATAAGAGAAACCATTTTTAAAATAACATTTAACACACAGATTTTATGTATATGTGTGTGTGTGTGTGTGTTGTGTGTGTGTTAATTTTTATTCCAAATGAAAACATAGCATCCAATTTATTTTAGGTTAAGTGTGAGAAAATATAATGCTTTATTTTGGGTATTTCAATACAAACATTAAGGCACTTATGTGCTACTTTTTTCGTCTATTTCACAATATTTACCCATGATCCAATTCCTGAATCTTTGTTATTTCTCAGTGAAAACATAAAAACTATGCAACTTAATTGATCGGTACTGAACTGTGAATTTTCTATTCTAAAAGGAAGGTTTCATCTAATAACAAGGACTTCTATTTTACATTTGATCAGTGATAATATAAAAATAGAAACTATTTCAAGATTCCTAATGTTTGAATAAATAGGCATCATTTGGTATGGAAAGAATTTAATAAATCCACAGCTAGAGAGCACTTTCGATAGATGTATAAAATGCTGACGAGCATAGCAATATTTTCAAATCCAATCCAACCTTTCACTTTGTAGATAAAGAAGCCAAAGATTAAGTGATTTGTCAAAGGCCATACAAGCACAACTTTAACTGTATTACCTACCAGTCTCCTGGAATCAGATCTAACATGCTCCTCACCATGCTAGTTGGCACTTAGGGAGAGATAGAAAATCTCTTTGGAATAAGAATCCTTGTCACCATCAACACACACACACACACACACACACACTGAAGACAAAGGTTCTTCATTTAGATTTTCATAGGTATGTCAATTAAACACCTGTGCACACTCGCTTTTTCATTTTTCCAGTCTCTCCTCATTTTGCCATTATGCACATTAGGACTTTAATTCTCACTGCTTAGCAATTTCCCAATGATCCTCATGGTCCACCACTATCGTAGCATATTTCCTTTCCTCTCTCTTTTTAAAATTTCATGCTATAGAGTCTTCTGCAATTTTTAAATTTTTGTTATTGGCTCAAAGGAGAAGAGGCCAGAAAGAAGTTAAGATGGAATTATTTCTTATTCAAAAGAGATTTAAGTTTTTCAACTACTTAGTTTCTCACTTTGGTCTGCCAAATGATCAGGATTCATGGTTACTATTTACTACTATACTTCACCTGGGGTAAGACCAGAACTTTTTAATTACTCATAATGCTTAAGGGTTGTCTCAGTTATTTGGAGAACATTATCTTAATCATCAAATCTCTCATATCTGGTGCAGAGAGATGAATCATATAATCTTCTTATTGACATCTCAGAAATGTCTTACCTCCCTAAGAAAGGGAAAAATTAATTAATTTTACTAAAGATTCAGGAGTGACACAGTCTTCAGAAACTCAGAGAATCCTGGTTCTGAATTCCCTCCAATTGCCTTCCAGTTGAGGGATGCTTACTGAGAAACTTAACATGAAATTTTGGTCTCTACCGCCCGTCTGTTTTATGAAAATAATTATTTCCACATGGTATTTTAGATGTCAACTCTGGATGCCATCTCTGGAGAAAAGTGGATAATAAATTTAAAATATACCAATGATGAATGGGCCATCGTGGGCGATGTGCCAAGTGGAGACGTAGAATGCACAGTAGGCAACACAAATACCTTAAGGAGGGCAGCTGCAGCCTTAAACATGCTGAAGTGCCTACCATGGCCCATGACAATGTCACCGATAAAATCAAACATGAGCCGGCAGCTTAGGGGAGTTAAGGTATGGGGGCAAAGCAACTCACATCCTCTACCGTCAAAATTGTCCCTCAGACAAAATGGACATCTAAGGCAACTTTATCAGTTGAATCCAAAACACAGCAAGAGTCATTGCTACTCTATGAGTAACAGAGACATGGAAGGAGGTTTCCAAAATAAATGATGTAATGCCAAAAAAAAAAAATATCATTGTTTGCATGTTTTTATCTTTCTTTCCTTCATTTAGGTCATCACCAAAATTAGTTTATTAAGAATGAATGCAACCAATTGCAGTATAAAGATACGCACATCCAGTACCTTACCGCCAGAGATTTCCTACTTATTAAATTTAATTTGCATTTATTACTTATTTTATTATGTGAAGTTGCCTTGTAAGGAATAACATATAGATCAGAAGCAACATTCAAGCCATACTGAAAGTAATATCTACATAACTCATCAGAAACATTGGCAGAATAGATGACTTGTTTTTGGGCATGTCAGGGCCTTCTGAGTGAGTGCCTGTTACCAATGACTCTAGTTAGACACAATTAGAAAGAGAAATAAATATGTAAGTAGATATTACGGCAGAATAAAACATGTTACAGGCCAGGCGCGGTGGCTCACGCCTGTAATTCTAGCACTTTGGGAGGCCGAGGCGGGCAGAGTGCCTGAGCCCAGGAGTTCGAGACTAGCCTGGGCAACACCATGAAACCCTGTCTCTACTAAAATACAAAAAAAAAAAAAAAAAATTAGCTGGACGTGGCAGCATGTGCCTGTGGTCCCAGCTACTCGAGAGACTGAGGCAGGATAATTGCTTGCATCCGGGAGGCAGAGGTTGCAGTGAGCCAAGATCGTGCCACTACACTCCAGCCTGGGAGACAGAGTGAGACTCCGTCTCCAAAAATAATAATAATAATAATAATAATCATGTTACCATGTTACAGCATAAAATGCTTTACAATCATTCCCACTGTTAAGACATTCTGAAGAATAATTATGGACTTGCTACCACAGGCCCATGTGAGAAACTGAGCTGTCAATGGTTTGCACACTTAGAATGTTTCTGAGTGGCTAAAACCTATCATTATTATATCATAATGTACTTAAAAATAATCAAAGCATAATAATTGCCTTGAGGGCTAGGACTTTCTTTATCATGTATGTTCCCACTGCAGCCCTTAGTACTTTGTCTTATTCAAAATAGGTGTCTAGGGATGTATACTGATTTGAAAGTCTGTTTTGTTTTTTCTGAGTACATTGCCATCCAACAGGCACTAGGTTGCATCTCTGAAGACGCTCATCAACAACACTCAAACCTGTCATCAGGTAATGATATGAGGAATTAGAACCAAGCACGAATCTCATGTTTTTTGTTTGTTAACAGATTTCCTCTTAGAAAGTAATTAATTTTATTTGTATTAATGAAGCTATGAATTAATAAATAATTTAGGCTGGGCATGGTGGCTCATGCCTGTAATCCCAACACTTTGAGAGGCTAAAGTGGGCGAATTACCTGAGGTCAGGAGTTCGAAACTAGCCTGACCAATATGGTGAAACCCCATCTCTACTAAAAATACAAAATTAGCTGGGCGTGGTGGCGCATGCCTGTAATCCCAGCTGCTCGGAAGGCTGAAGCAACAGAATCGCTTGAACCCAGGAGGCGGAGGTTGCAGTGAGCCGAGATCGCACCATTGCAGTCCAGTGTGGGCAACAAGAGTGAAACTCAGATTCAGAATAAATAAATTATTTAATTAACCTTATTTAAAGAGCTGTCCTTCACTGAATTGTCACAGAATTCTAAAATTCTTTGTAGTTTTACATTTTAACAACAGTTCTGTTTTTTTTTTTTTTTTCATTTCTTTTCTCTTTTGCCGTATTTAAAAATAAGTGGTATGGGCCAGGCACGGTGGCTCTCGCCTGTAATCCTAGCACTTTGGGAGGCCGAGGCGGGTGGATCACCTGAGGTCAGGAATTTGAGACCAGCTTGGCTAACGTGGAGAAACCCAGTCTCTACTAAAAATACAAAAATTAGCCAGGCGTGGTGGTGCACGCCTGTAGTCCCAGCTGCTCGGGAGGCTGAGGCAGGAGAATCACTTGAACTCAGGAGGCGGAAGTTGCAGTGAGCCGAGATCGCGCCACTGCACTCCAGCCTGGGTGACAAGAGTGAAACTCAGTCTCAAAAAATAAATTAATTAAATAAAAAATAAATAAGTGGTATGAACTCTTTTTTCTGAAATCAAGAAGAATGTTATTATGAGATCATAAGTAAATTTACATATCATTGGATAAGTCTTTAGCTCTCAAATTCAAAATAAATCAAATTTTTAAATATAAAAAGTAAAATTTAAATTATTTAAAATATAATTGTTCAGCTCCTTATATTAGATATATCCTGTTAAAGAAAACTAATGTTAGATGACCTGTTTTCTTTCTCAATCTCAAAGAGTTGCTTTTTTACTCAAGGTAGCAATATTTATGACATTTAGAAACTGACCACTGTGTTGATTTGATTGTACCAAGTCTCAATATAAAATAAGTTGAATCATATACTCTTCTTGTTATCATTATTATTAATTTTTTTTTTTCTTTTTGAGACAAATTCTGGCTGTGTCGCCCAGGCTGGAGTGCAGTGGCGTGAGCTCACTGCAAGCTCTGCCTCCCGGGTTCACGCCATTCTCCTGCCTCAGCCTCCCGAGCAGCTGGGACTACAGGTGCCTTCCACCACGCCCGGCTAATTTTTTGTATTTTTAGTAGAGATGGAGTTTCACCGTGTTAGCCAGGATAGTCTCGATCTCCTGACCTCGTGATCTGCCCACCTCAGCCTCCCAAAGTGCTGGGATTACAGGCATGAGCCACTGCGCCCGGCCATTGTCATTATTTTTGTAATATTATTGAACATTCATTATTTGAGAAGATAAACTTATCTCGAAACATATTATGTTAATACAATAGAAATTATTAAATTTATGCATGAGATTTGTTTGTTCTTACAATCCCTTAAAGAAACCATTATTTATCAGAATGCTCTGAGGTATATGATTATTTTTACTATAGTAATATATGATTTTCTTTTCCTTTTCATTATGAAATTTCAGTAGAAGGTAAATATAAGTAAAATTCTTTGTTGACGCATTTATAGTCTAAAAGACATTTGGAAAATAGTCAAGATTTGTTGTCTTATTTTTACTTATTTATTAAACATAATACATAGAAACTAGTACCTATTTCTTAAAACTATTCCAGAAGTAACTTCATGTTATAGATACAAGTATACCCAGCTTGAATGTATCACTTTGTCTATCATTATCCCAAAAATGCAACTCAAAAATAAAATCAGACTACAAATTCATATGCTAACACGTCATTTCCTAAGGTAAGTTGCAAAGAACACTACTAGTTCCTCAGAATATTCACTGTTATTGCACACACATTAAAATGTATTACATTGGTAGGTGAGTTTAGGAAACACTGGATTAACCTCCAGAGTGCCTCACAGTCTTTAGTATGTTACAATACAAATATGAGTCTCCAAGGGGAAATGTGTTGTATAGTGCATTTCCTGCTCAGTGTTTTCTGAATATTCTTGAACACAAACCAGAACCACATTTTGCGAAGCACTTTGGAAAACCAGAATTCCCAGGAACAGAGTTTAGAAAATACATGATAGGAAAAACAAAAGATCCATTCAGCCTCAACAGCAATTATGGTGGAACTAACCAAATTGAAACATATTGTTACAAAATACTTGCCTCCCTTCTTCCACCTCTCTACCACTTCCCACAAAAATTAGCTTTATTGTCATCTGATTTAGCAAAATCAATGACTAAGATATTCCACATGATTTAATAGATGGTTTTCAAAGGGGTGGAAATGTCCTTCTAAGTCCATGTTAATTGATTTTTCTTCTCGTGTTTGAAATATTGGAATAACATCAACCAAATTATGAGAAGTTTCACTTGGCATTGGTAGATTTAAGAAATTTTGAAGAATTTGATATCTTTCCTTTATTTCTGATTATGTATTGATTAATAGATGTAAAAGAGGCACCTCGAATTGGTTAAGTACCTAGCAATCTTTTAATCAGCAAACAGCAATAAACTCAGGGCAAAAATCAATACTTAAAAGTAGCAATTCACTCACCTAGGGTAAGATAAGATTTATATTGGATGTGTAGCAAAGAATCTTGTTTTACTTGTGTCTTGTCTTTGTCTTATTTTGTCTTGTTTTATCTTTGTGTGGAATACACTGATGAATTTTTAAATTCTGCAGACTGGTGCCTTTCTTACTTATTTACTATAGATCTTACCTTAGAAATTTTTTCAAATAAACCCAATAATGCATATTGCTTAAGTGTGTGACACATACTATAACACTGTTCATAATAAAGATCCTTATGAGAGATACAGCTTTAATTTTAAACAAACGTATAACACAATATTATAATGTACACGTATTTAAATATTTTAATGGAAAAAAAATTTCTTCTTTTAAAAACCAGACTTTTATGAACTTTACTATTTATAATAAATTGAGTAAATTTCAGAAAATAGTGAACTCCACAAAAATACGTTTTTCAACTGTCTTCAGCAACCTAGCCAGTCATACTGTGTTATATTGGTATTAACATGAAACATAATGCTTGATGAACTGAAGTTTTTGGATATTCATTCACATAAACAGCCAAAATAACTTTTATTGGAAACCCTCAAAGATATAGATTTTCCAACTCTCTTAAATAGGAAATACTAAGCATAGGCGAAACTTTTCTTGATAACAGTGTCATCAGAACTCCTGTATCTGAAAGGTGCCAGGTTCCTTAGCTCTATTTGCTTGTACACTTAATTACTCCAGACACTGGGCTTTCATGTGTTCCCACCACCCCCAGAACACCTCTCTTCTCAGTGCAGGTGAATGTTCTTTATGCCTCTGATGTGCCGCCATATTTCCTTGCAATCTTTGGAAGTCAATCTGAGGCTAGCCCTAGGCCTCTGCTACAGAGTAATGTTCATGAGTTTTGTGACAGCTATGTCCTCTAAGGAAAGGTTTTTGCTCACTTCTAGATTTTTAACTGTATTTAAGATAGGGTCAGGCATGCACAATGTCTGACTTTCCAGAAAGTGAAATGCTAATACATCGAATCACTTCAAATAAGAAGAGTCCATATTCACTTTGTGCACTTGCCCCATGTCCTCTATGTTTACTTGCAAAACTTCCTGTAAAAGACTGCCAGGAAGCTCAGGGTCAAATTTCACACTAATTCATAGCAATTCATTTATTCATGTATTTAGTTACTCCCTATCTGGTTCCATAAAGGTTTTATGATCACTAGGCCTTTATGCTTACCATATCTGGGTTCTCTTTTGACTTTTAAATGCATTTTAACTTTTTTCTTTCCATATTAGTAAACTTTAGGTATGTGATTTTTAAGTGAATCAGGCCAAAAACAGTTTAAAAATGCTTAGGCTAGGGACTTCACATACATTATAGTTTTTATTCTTCACAAAAGCCTTCAGATTAGTTATTACTGTTCTTTATCTTACACATGAATTAACTGAGACTCAGAAAGATTAAACAAAACCCATGGTCTTATATCTGGTAGTTGTGGGCAAGAATTTTCACCAAGCACTTTCTGATTCAAAATCCCTGGTTAGCTCCACAAGGACACATGGCCTTTCCAAATAGCCACAAACCAAAATACTCTGTGGCCATTACATGTCTGGACAATCACCTAGGGCAGAGGTCCAAAGTGGGTACTGAAAATGATGACCTGATTCCTTTAAGAAAAGGTTGTGTATTTTATTCAATATACTACTTTAAGACCTTGAGATTCTAATACACTTCAGGAGTTTTCAACCCAGTATGGTTCTTTTTTCCATTTTTCTAGTTTTAATATCTTGAATAGTCCATAAACCTCAACTTCATACATCTAGAACAATGTATTCCCATGAATTTGGTCTTATTACGGGCTATATTATCTTACTTTTTGTTATTTATGCTGATATTAAAATTAGTTATGACCTGTTTCAATGTTAACTCTGTAGCCACAGTAAATTTACAAACATAATTAGCGATCTATGCTCATCAGATGAGCCATGGACAGCACATTTAACTCAAGGTTATAGTCTATTTTGTATTTGAGCAAATATAAGTGACCATTATTAATCACTGACATTTAATTGCTTAGTATCGAGGCAAAATTACTTTTAAAACTCCTATGGCAAAAAACTTTATCCTTATACCAGAAGTTCATTAAACTTAATAAAACATTAATATATTCTATAATACTTATTTTTCTTGGCACATATTCCTGGTATCTCTGAGAGAAAATGGACTTTGAACACTTGCTAAGCTTCACATACATAAATAAAACAATCTTCCAGTGCTGAGGCAATCACAATGAGAGGTCAAAATAAATGGATTCCAGTTTTTAAAATGAAGGTAAACCACATCATTTAACTAAATCAAATTTGCCCTCATTTGTGTAATGGTATTTTATATATAACTTTATTACATTATTTTCAGGAAAGCCCATGGAACTCATTAATTTTAAAGTTATTGACCAGCAAAACACGGAAAGAGAGGCCAGCTAGCACAACTTTTCCAATCTATGACAGTCACTCTACTACCCTGTCAATTTCATTATAAATCTGTGTGTGCTAAATCTCATGTCTTACCGTCAGTTTCTCCTCTAAATTCTTGTTTAATAAGCTTCCTTTTTCATGCTTTTCAAGTTCCATATTGAAAGAGAATGAGAAGGAGAGAAAGACTGAGAGACACAGAGGTTCAGATTCTGTCTAGAAAATGATTCGACGTGCTTACATGTTAGGTATTGCAGGACATTCCAAGTTGTAAGAGCCTAGGACACTATCAGAGAGCCCTAGCGATAATTTCTGGTTAGCTAGTGTTTCCATTTATAGATGTTCAAACCCTATAAACAGAGCACTGAAGAGAAGTCAGGCAGCTGGCCTTAGATACTGATAAATGTCCCTAGATATAAAAGCAAACTCTTCAGCAGAATGTTCCAACAGGTTAGTCTCCCTGAACCAATACAGATGTATGTGACAAAAATCCACGATCAAAGAATTCATTAATAGCTGTTGCAACAGAATAAAATATACTCTAGAATATAGACCTAATAAATCAGTTAAAAAGAACAAATGTGATAGTCAGATAGCAAATAAAATCAGCAGATCTAGCACTTCCAAATTCCAATTTGCATCCTAGTAGTATAGATATGTATGTATTACTTTGTAGATTTTTTTAAATGTTGCTTAAAGAGGAAGAGCAAAAGTATAACAAATTAAAACTATAAAGACATGCAAACACATATTCAAGGGGTGTTGTCAACTTCCTTCCATGGAGAGTTGACAAAATGATGTTTAAAAATACCATGAAATAAAAGTGTTTTCCTTCACAAAAACGGATTTTGTTCTTCATAATCCTGGCTTTTTCACTGGGAGCAAAGTTATGATATAGAAGATAAATCTCATTTTTTCAGTGGAACAAGTACTTTCAGATTTCTTTAGAAAATGTTACATGCCTTAAAGAAAATTAATTGGGCAACTTAATGGTAAATAGTTCTCCCTGTGTTTTGCAGCAAAACAAAATACGTGGATGGTAATAGAAGAATATAAACAGATTTCAGAGTAAACTAAGACTGCTCCCTATGGTGATTTAATACCTCAGCCTGTTTAAAACATCCTTTTAACACCTGTTTTTTGGTTTTGGTTTTGTTTTGTTTTGTTTACTTTAACTCAAATTCCCTACCAGCTTTTCCTTCATAAGAAAACATTTCAGAAAATGTGTTGTGAAGCTCTGCCCTTTTGAACGATTGCAGTCAATCCTCTGTTGTCAGGCAGGGTTGCTCCAGAATTTATTCTGCATCATGATGGAAGGGTTGAAGGCTTCAGAAGTGAAACACGGAGTAGGCAATAAACCTATCCTTCAGGATGATAAATTCAGAAACACCATATTAGATTCATGGGCAAAAGGGGCTTCCCCTTTTGACTCAAATGTAAATTCCAGAAAGGAAATTATTTATGCTGGTTATTGTCCTAACAAGTTGGAAAACAAAAATCTTAAAGATTGATTAACATGCAAGATTGGTATGTGTCAAAAGCAAGGCAATTGTTAAAATCTGAAGTGAACGAACTTCCTACACCTCTCTAGAAAAAAAAAAAAAGAATCATGCTGTAGCTGCCAAAGGAAACTCAATTCATGCTCAGCATGCAAGTTTAATGCCTGAAGACTAAATCCAGGATCCGGTTAGGAGGAAAAGGAATGGTGTGTGTGATGCAGAGTTGATTGGCAGATGAGAATATGGTAGTGATTTGGAAGAGACGTGGGAGGCATGAAAAGTTTTAGTTACACAAACATGTGCTGAGTGCCTATAACGGATAAAGATTATCCTAGGGGCAGGTAGTTTTTTTTTTAAATAAAATAATTGAAAATAACAATACAATTTACAAATACAATCCCTGGATTTTGGCCCTCAACAAACTCACAACCGAGGTGCGACTGGATAGTAGTAGGATAATAACCCTCATATAGCACAGTTCCTTGGCATACTCACAGTGCGCTAGGTACCGCTTTAAGGCTTTCCAAATGTTATTTCAATTCCCTTTTAAAATCACTCTAGAGGGTAAATATTATTATCTTCCCCATTGTTACGGGCTAAATTTGTGCCTCCAAAATTCATATGTTGAAGTTCTCATCCTCCAATACCCTAGAATGTGACTGCATATAAAGAATGTTCTTGAAAGAGGTAATTAAGGTTAAATGAAGGCATTAAGATGGGCCTAATCCATTATGAGTGGTTCCTTCTAAGAAGAAATTAGAACACAGGCACTCACAGAAGGAAGGCCCTGTGAAGACTCACTGAGAAGATGGCCATCTGTAAGGCAAAGAGAGCAGCCTTAGAAGAAACCAACCCTGGTGCTGCAGGGTAAGCTACCGAGAGAAGAGTTTGGCGGGAGATCTCACACCATCTTGCTGGCACAGCCTACCAAAAAGCAAGAAGACAGAACCTAGGCTGACTATGAATCTGTGAACAAATGCATGGATGGCACTTGTAAAATATCTGAAGAGAATGATCCCAGCAGCCCCTCTGCCACATTGATATCATCAGTTGTTTGATTTTATGGACGATCTGGCAGACCTCAGCTGCCTGGTTTAGCGAGCTAATACCCAGACATGCCAGCCTTACAACAAAGATAGGATTAAAGAGAAGTTCTATATGCTCCTGAGTCGCAGGCCCAACAGACCAGGATGTAATTGAGTTGGGAGCACTAGGGGAATGAGGGTGGGCTTCACAGGTGTGTACAAAGAACGAGCTGTAATGGAAGTTTAGGATCACAGTGTTCCTGTTTCCATTTTGTTACACTCTAGCTAGGATTGAATGTATTAGATAAATGTGAGGGTCTTGTTCAACCTGAAGCTTCTGTTGTCCCCCTTTTTTACTTTTACTCTTTACTTAAACATTTTTTGTGATAATTTAGATGGAAGTTGTTCTTGGTCAGTTAACGTTGGCCCCAATCCTTCAAACTGTCCATAACATTTGCTGTACTAACTAGTCTTCACAAGGAAGTTAGAGGCGGGAAATTTTTTTTAATAAACAATAAATTTACAAATATTTATAAAAGGAAGGAACCAACTGTGCTGACACTTTGATTTCAGTCATCAATCCTCCAGAACTTTGAGGAAACAAACCTCTGTTGTTTGAACCACCCAGTCTGTGGTATTTGGTAGGACAGCCAAATCAAACTAATGTACCCATTTCAGAGCTGAAAAAGCAAGACACAGTTACACAACTAATAAGCAGCCGTCAAGGCCCCTCGCCTAAGCTCCTCTCCAGCCACTATGCACTTTAGCTTCTCCTCTGAACAAATCACTTCATTACAGGTGTAACAGGAGACTGGGTAAATAGCACCAGCACTGGGTGGTGAATGCTCTTCCTTCCATGCCTTTTCAGAGATACGTTTGAATATATTTTAGATACGATTGAGGTACGGAAGCTTTCTTTAGATGAAATTATGACCAGGCAAAAGCTAGCTCTCATCTACTTGCTGGTCGAACAGAAAAGAGATTGAGCCACTCTGGTCTCCTTTCCATTTGTCAGTCACAACAAACATGTTCCTTCCTTGGGAGCTGTCTTCCTGGAGTGCTGTCCCCCCAGATAGTCACGTGGCTCCCTTCTCACTTCATCCAGGCCTTCCCTATCACAAACAGCAAACCCATCACTCTTTGTTCACTCACTTGCTGTTTTCTTCTTCATAGCTCTTATCATCTTTGGTATTAAATTATGTCACATTATATGTTAAGTTTATCCATATGAACTTCTTTGTAGTTTGCCTCTCCTGCTAGAGTATAAGCATGAAACTGTGCTTTATTCATCATATTATTCAGGCACGTACAATGTAGTGTGGGCTAAATAAATACCTGTGAAAAAAGGAGGGCAAGAGGAAAAGGAAGGAAAGAAAAAATCAAAGAAGGAAAAGAGAATGAGAGGGAGGGCAGGGAAGAAAATGGATCCAATGAATGAGACTCGAGACACTTAATACATAATCGTTTATATAGGAAACAGAGGAATAAAATTATATTAATCCAACACAAATCATACTACAATGAATACCATATTGATTGTTCAAGACACAGATCCTACTCACATAACTATTAAAAGAGAAAGAAATGGATTTAGGAAGCAGGGACAAATGAATTTGTTTGCAGATTCTGCTACTCTCTAGTTGGCTCATTTTGAGCAAACTACTTACTTAATAATCGGAGTCTCGGTTCCCTGTCCCCTAAATAGAGGGATGATACCAACCACATGTGTTGTTACAAAAATTAAATGTGGTAAATTTTGTGTGTAAGGAACTTAACAGAATATCTGGCAACAAGCAGGTTCTCAGTAAAAGCATGTGACATTATTTCCCTGGTCGACATGACATTTATGTAGGAAAAAGGTGACTTCAAAGATACTATCCAAACCATAACACATGTGGCAAAAAAAATAACTAGACCAGGGGTCCCCAACCCCTGGGCCATGAACCAGTACTCTGTGGCCTGTTAGGAAGTGGGCTGCACAGCAGGAGGTGAGTGGCAGCTGAGCGAGCATTACCACCTGAGCTCCACCACCTGTCAGATCAGCGGCAGCATTAGCTTCTCATCAGAGCGTGAATCTTATTGTGAACTGTGCATGTAAGGAATCCAGGTTTCATGCTCCTTATGAGAATCGAATGAATGCCTGATGATCTGAGATGGCACAGTTTCATCCCGAAACCATCCCCCACCCGTAGCCCCATCTGTGGAAAAACTGTCTTCTGGGAAACCAAAAAGGTTGGAAACCACTGAAATAGAAAATAAGAGCAAATATGTGCAAGTTATTTGTCTGATAAAAGATTTGTATCCAGGATACATAAAGAGCTCTTGCAACTCAACAATAAAAACACAAATAACCCAATGTAAAAAAATGGACAAAGGATTTGAATAGACATTTCTCCAAAGAAAACAAACGGCCAACAAGCACGTGGAAAGACGTTCAACATCACAGTGATTAGGAAGCACAGAACAAAACCAGGAGATAACACTTCACACCTATTAGGATGGCTAAAATAAAACACAAACAATAACAAGCATTGGCAAGGATGTGAGGAAATTGAAACCCTCTTATATTACTCCTGAAATTATAAAGGGGCACAGCCACTTTAGACAACAGTGTGGCAATTCCTCAAAATGCTATACATAGAATTACAATATTACACCGAAATTCCACTGTTAGGTATATACACAAGAGAAGTGACAACATGTGTACACACAAAACTTCTACCCAAATGTTCATGACAGCATTATTTGTAATTGTCAAAAAGTGGAAAAAACACAAATATCTATCAGTATATGGATGGTAAAACAGATGTGGTATATCCATACAGGGAAAATTATTCAGCAATAAAAAGGAATTAAGTATTAATACATGCAAGAACATGGATGAACCTTGAAAATATCATAAGTGAAAGAAGCCAGTCGCGAAAGACCACCTATTACATGATTTATTTACATAAAATGTCCAGAATAGGCAAATTCATGGAATGAGAAAGATCATTTGTGGTTTCCAGTGGCAGGAGGGAAGGCAGAACAGGGAGTGACTGCTAATAGGAACAGAGTTACTCTTTTGGATGATGAAAACATTATGAAATTAGACATTGATTATGATTTTGTACAACTTTGAAAATATACTAAAAATCACCAAAGCATATGTACAGTGTAAAAGGATAAATTTTATAGCACATAAATTATATATATTTATATAAATTATAGATATAATTTATATAAATTATACGTTAAGAAGGCTATTATTTTTTAAAAAAAATTGGCAAAGGAAGATTTGTAATTCCTTTTTAAGCTGGAAATTTATTATTTTTCCCAGGAATCTACTACACACATAGGGTCCCTCCAAACAGGAAATTAAAATGTAAACTGCAGTGACCAAGCAAGAATTCCATTCAAAATGGAAACAAATGACTGCTGGCCCATAATATTTGGTTCAAGATATTGCCACTTCACTTCATTCCTTTGCATTCAATACGGCTGCTTCCCAAATAAGTGCCTGATGAATTTGTGCCTATATTGAAAAACTGGGGGAAAGTGGAACTTGCAGCAATTAAAATTGTGTGTTCATCTACTGGATCAATATATAGAGATCCAAATATAAATTAACTTTAATTGTGGTGATTTCCCCTCACCTGCCATTTAAAAAACTTCCTTCTCCATAAAAAAAAGCACAGATAGATGCTCTACTGCTGAAACCTCACAAGGTAGACAAGGCATGAATGAAAACAAATGCTGTTTTCTTTTGAAAGAATGACAATCTGCCAAACATGGCATAGACAACCCAGAATCTTCCCCATTACAGGCTCCAAGGATAAATGTCTTTTTACTAAGACAGGGGTCCTCTTCTGGGACAATTGATGCTTTTATACAGGTTTCTTATCATTCCGCATAGCCCATCCAGAACATGAGTCCGTTATTCCCCCCTTGATAAATTCAGAAGCCCACGTAACCTCCACACCCATTTAGTGACGGACCAGGATACTATACTCAGCACATGCTTCAGGTACCCAAGAGCCTAATCCAAATGTAGCTCAGACCCAGCATTGAGCACTGATCTCAGACAGTTAACTTCTGATCAGTTGGTGTTGCTCTTAGTTCAGAGCTTACGCCTTTGTCTCTAGAAAGCTGTGTTCCAATTGGTGGTCACAGCATTAGGGAGGGAGGCGGGTGTAGGCAAGCGAGAGAATGGTTCCCAGCTCTTTCTGGTTGTCTCAGCATCCTTACCTGAATCTATTTATCAGCTTTGGCAGCTGCAAACTCTTAAGGAGCAGCTGTCAACTCTTCTACAGGAAGACTTTTAACCTCCCATCACCACCCTTTTTAAGGCATCCGTTATGGCTTCTGTAGGCAAGCGGTACTGAGTTCTAAAAGTTGTGGTGGGTACTCAGAGCTTGTGAAAAGGTAATGTCTATAGAGGAATTTCTTAAAGTTGAATTCGTCACTACATAACAAATATTGTTTGTAAGCTGAAGCTGCCAAGCAGATAAAAAAGCCAACCCCAAAATATCAGTAGATGATAATTATGATAATGACAGCTTAACAAACTTGTACCTTTGTAATTACTGTTCTCTAGTGAAACAGAAACTATTTCTACTGGAATGTAACTTTTTTAACCTTCTGATACTGGTTTTCCCCTTATTTTGGTTCTGGGCCATATTTTTTGAATGACTATAAAAAAGACATTTTAGTCCATCTAAGGGAGAAAACACGTTCTTTCTAAAATTACTTCTGAGGTAGAGCGTTTTTTTGAAGCATTAGAAAATATTCGAATCAAGTGAGAACTGTAAGAACTTTGAAAAGTGTTTTTTTAATTTGTGCACCATCTTAAGAAAATGCAGTTCCTTTATTGGAAACTTACTGAAAAGTAAAATGTGAGGTTTTAAAAAACTACTGCTATTAACATTGATGACAATTTCTACATAACAATAGTAATTCGGATATAAAACTAAATTCATACCTTCAGAGTTTATAAAACAAACTGGCTAGAATCAGTTGAGAATCAAGTCCAGCATGTTCCATTTTCTCAGCTACTATGTAACAGCACGTTTTCAAGGGGCTTTCAATGTGTTTTCTCTTGTGCATGGTTACATCCACAGAGGTACTTGATTGAACAGGTTTTGCTCTTGCATTTGCAGTCAATATATTTCCAGGCCCTTTCAACGGTCGATACACTTCCTAGTAGTTCCTAGTAGCCACTTTCTGTCTGTCTGTCTGTCTCTGTCTCTCTCTCTCTGTCTCACACACACACACCGTTGCCATTTCAGGAGTAAAGACAACAAACCAAGGTGAACTGACAAGATTTTAGGGAAAAGGATTCAGAAGCAGAATTACAATATGTGTTTCTAACTTTGGAAAGGAGTTCCGGATTTAAGTTTTTCTGCGTCTTTATGACTTAATCAATACAACCAGATTCAACACCTAGCTCACCCCTCCCCTAAACCCAGCAGCTTAACTGTCATGGTTGTGTTGACATGATAAATCATTTCACCCCCAAAGTAACAGCTCGGTGCCCTTTGAGACAGTGTGCCCAAAATGTACTTTCAGTTTTATCGGTTGAAATTGTAACATGTTCCAAAGCAATCTGCGCTTATACAGAAAGAATGCTTACCTTTCTACTGACTTGGAAGCAGTCTGCAGGACAGTAATCCGTCAGGGAGGTCAACGGCCACATTCCCAGAACAGCTGACCCTGTCAGTCTTCGGAAAATACTGTTTACTCTGTAACTAATACTGGATACCAGGCACAAGGGGCAGAAACCAAATTTTAAAAAAAGAGTTAGGCATAAACCTCATTCCCACTGGGACCGCTTCACAAGAACTGTAGTTGCTAAGTTCCCCCCAAAATATTTCCTTATAAGAATGTCTTAGCAATAGTGGGAATTTTGAGTCAAGTGTTGAAAGTTTTGCAACATATCCGACCATCTAATTTTTAGTGTACTGATGAAAATTCTTTAAGCTTCCCTAAGGACATAAGTGGTAACAGAGTAAAATGTTACTGAAAATTGAATTTCTCTTCTATTTATGTTGACTGGATTTTTTAAATAAAATTGAAAGTCCTTCTGAAGTGAAATGTCCATTACTCCAGAGAAGGAAAGTCAGAATTACGCAATAGATGTCCATGAAAAGGCTGAACAAACTCCACAGTCAGGCAGGACAATTGCCCTGCTTCCCAGCCACCAAAAAATGTCCAGAGAGGGCAGACTTCTTCCTCAGTTCCCACAAATTTTCTTCGCTAATTACTCTCAACAGAAGTGAGTCTGTGTTACCCCAAAGGCCACTACTTCGATGCCTAGCCTCTGTGCAAAGGAATCCAACTTTGGGCTATGGCCCTTGTGGAAGTCCCATTTAAAGCATGGCCAGGGAAGAGACTCAGAATTTGAAAAGCAAATTATTGCTCATTTACTTGATTATCTGTGGAAAATATATCATCTCAGATTAGCTTTGTCATCCCACCCGGTAAATCATCCCACCTGACTTCTATAGTGTATTTTTAAAAGAAGGAAGATATCACAATGATTTATTTGCCTTTTGGGATCATTCACATTGTAACTCAGGGTTCCCTAGTAACTTGTAACTGTGGCACACTGAGTTTCTGCTGTTTCAAAAGGTTCCAGGAAGAAGCCCAGCTATAGCAAAACAAAAACCAGGTAAAACCAGAGGTGCCTGAGTTGGAGATGAAGTTTGGTGAACTCTCCTTGTTACCATACTAAAAACCCCTATGGAGGAGCTTATTCACCATTTTCTACACCTGCAATGTATGAAGAAGCATGATCAAGACTGTGCCTGCACTGCCTTGACCCCGCCTTTCATACAATGACTCGGCCAACCAGCATAATGAAAGCCCTGCTCTCACCTTCCTTCAGAGAGACACACTGCTTTGGGAACTATCCCCAGTGTTCTCCTTACTTGTTGCAAGTAACAAAAATCCGCTTGTTAAATCCTCCCTGGTTGTGGTCATTGGGTTAACACCTGCCAAGCGACTGAAACCATCCATTGTGTGGGTCACACCACTAGTCTCTTTCATGATTTCCACTAGTTGAGTTGATTGATGTTGGTGATTTCTAAATGAATGCTTATGTAAAAAACAATGTATTTTAGGACATTATTCGATTATTTTCTATCCAGTTCAATAATTTGATAATCATGGGTCGAGTATGTCAACATCCCTGTGTGGACACTGACAGCTTTCAGGAGTCGAACACACAGTCTACTGTCAAGAGTTCAGTTAGAAATGAACAGAATCGTATACACCACAGCAGGCTGAATGTGCTAAGTGCTAAGTTAGGAATATAAATGATGTGCTTTAAGAGCCAAAGAAAGAAAAGATGATTCTGTCTGGGGACATTGTTCATGATTTCACACAGATGATAGATTTGAGCTGGGCTATCCTAATCCTTGCTGCTAAAAGTGATCTTTGGACATCAACATTTACATCATGTGAGAGCATGTTAAAAATTTAAAACGTGAATCCCGCCCCAGACATAGAGAGAAAGAATCTGCACTTTAATAAGGTCTACAGGCTAATCATATGGGCATTCAAGTTTCAGAAGCACTGATTTAACTACTTTTAGAATGGCTAGAGATATAGAAAGAAGGACATGTCAGGTGTACACAAAAATAATGAAAGCCAGTAGAAATAGAGGATTAATAGAGTACCTACGGAGGATTTAAGTCTGTCACCTAACACTAATGGGAAAAAAACCACAACCACTTATTATGACCCAGTGACTCTGCTAAATGATTGATTGTGCTATCTCATTTTGTGCTCTCAACAATCCCTTGAGCTAGCTGCATCATTTCACAGATGAGAAAGCCGACACTAACAAGGGTTAAGTAATTTTCCAAGTCTACATAGAGAGAAAAGAGTAGAGCCAGGATTCAAAACTAGTATTTACTTCCAAACTAGACCTCTCAGCCGCTACCTACTCTAAGCCTTGGATTTTCTCCACCAGAAACAAATCCCAGTCCTTATCAACACTCCCCTAGAGAACAACAAGAGGGCCTGAAGCCCACAGGTAGAGCATCCCAGGCAGCCCACACTCTATTCCTCCTTCCATCCTTCTTTCTTTCTGAAACTCCTACACCTGATGGAATAAGAAGGGAAGACTGACAATACTGTTTTGGTGACTAAGGTAATTATTTTTTCATTAAAAATAGAACTTTGGGGAGACTCTCTCTTGGGCAACCTCTTTCTCAGCATGAGGCAGCTTCCTCTCTCTTCTTTTTTTTTTGTGTGTGTGTATTAAACTTTTTGCTCCTAAACCCACCCCCAATAAAATAAAATAAAATAAACATTTTATTTTATTGCCAACTAAATTTATATATACCACAGAAATTTTGGAAAACACAAAGAGGTACAAACAGAAAAATTTAAATTATCTGTAAAACCACAACTCAAATATACCACAGTTAACATTAAGATATATTTCCGGCCGGGCATGGTGGCTCACGCCTGTAATGCCAGCACTTTGGGAGGCCGAGGCAGGCGGATCACGAGGTCAGGAGATCAAGACCCTCCTGGCCAACATGGTGAAACCCTATCTCTACTAAAAATACAAAAATTAGCTGGGCCTGGTGGTGTGTGCCTGTAGTCCCAGCTACTCAGAAGGCTGAGGCGGGAGAATCGCTTGAACCCGTGAGGCAGAGGTTGCAGTGAGCCAAGATCACGCCACTTCACTCCAGCCTGGTGACAGGGCAAGACTCCATTTCAAAAAAAAAAAAAAAAGATATATTTCCTTCCAGGCTTTTTCATATATTTTAATATTTGATATAATTAGTAGTGTACTGTCCATCCTGTTTTGTGACTCTTTTATTAAACAACACATTATGAACAATTTCTTTAGTCATTAATGCTTTTATTCATGAGTATTCCTAATGGTTAGATGGTGGCAATATAATTTTTGTCTGGCCTCGCCAAGAGTCAGGGAACAGAGGCTAGACAACGGGACAAGTGCAGAGAACAGGCTGGACATAACCCACCTTAATGATTGGTTCTTCCCTTTATCATTTTAAAATTGATATTGGTCACATTAAGTTTGTTTACAATAACAAATAACTGCATATTATAGGCAAATAAAATTATCAAATTTCCCAAAAGTAAGAAAAATGAAATCAGTGAAGCACTGTAATTCTACGTCCATGAATAATCTATGCTTCTTACTTGCTATAAATGGTGTGTCAGCAGGGGCTCTTGATAAAATATCTATTGTTTTTTAAAGTACATCAATCATTATGCACACTATAATATTCTAGTAGTAATACATGCTCACTGGAGATATTTCCAAAAACACCCAAAAGTAAAGCCATCTTATATAGTTATACTTGATTGCAGGAACAGAAACTGACTTGAGAATAAATAATAATAATACTGTATATTATAAGGCACAGGAATATCTCATGGTACTCAGCCAGGCTTCATGAAGGCTACACCCAGAAACTGGAAAGTCATCATTAACCAGTTCCTCTGTTAGATCTCATGAACTCTTGTCTTTTTCTTTCTTTGTATGTCTGCTTTTCTCTTATTTTCCTGAAAATTTGCTTTCTTTGTGCAAGTAGGAGAAGATGCCTGCACCTCCAGTCCAAAATGTTCATGTCTCTCAATCCAAGGCATGCATACAAACTGACTTGTTTTCTCTGAATTTCCAAGTCTAAATTCCCAGAAGAAAAGATCCAATTTGCCCGGCATGAGTCAGGTGTCCATCATGATCCAATCTGCAACGGGTAGTGGGAGGTTAGAAGGGGCAGTGGGTGAGGAAGGGAGGATGAGACCGAGCAGAGTCACATATTCTCAACACAAAGGAGTTGAGGAGCCATCATTAAAAGGGTCTACTAAAAACTGGGAAAACAAAAACAAACCAAAAATTCAACTAACAAATGTTAATATTTTCCTGGATTTTATCCCAATCTGTTTTCTATTCTTACATTTAATAATATTTCCTTCTAGGCTTTTCTAGATATAGGATATTTCAGTTGTGATAATGATGTATAAACTTTATACCTTAATATAAGAATTCTTCATATTACTATAAAGTCTTGAAAAATATTTTAAATCAGCAAACCACCAATTAGTCAATGTGCAATATTTTGCTAACCATTCCCATTTCATTAGAAACTCAAATTATTTCCCATGATTTCAAATAAATCTGAGATCACCACCTTTGTGTGCAGAAAGCTATTTTTCTATTTTGAGTTACTTCATTAAAACTGACTTCCAGATGCTGAATTTTACCAGAATAAAGATAACGAAAATTGTCCAAGTTCTTGATAGATACTGCTAAATTTCTTTCCAAAAGCGTTGCATGAAGTGTCTTTCACATATCCTCATCAGCATAAGACATTATTGTATTTAAAAATTTGCCATAGTTAACAATAATTTATTGTTGAAATAACTGAAAGAGTAGAATTGGAATGTTCTTAACACAAAGAAATAATAAATGTTTAAGGTGTTGGATATTGCAATTACCCTGATTTGATCATTACACATTGTATGTTTGTATCAAAATATCACATGTACCCCATAAATAATAAATATGTGCAACTATTATGTATCCATAAAAATTAAAGATCATCTTTTAAATTGCTATACTGGAAATTCAAGATAGAAGTAACATTTACTGGCTTTTTTTTTTTTGAGAGAGAGTCTCACTCTGTCACCAGGCTGGAGTGCAATGGTGCAATCTTGGCTCACTGCAACCTCTGCCTCCTGGGCTTAAGCAATTCTCATGCCTCAGCCTCCTGAGTAGCTGGGATTACAAGTGTGTGCCCCCACACCTGGCTAATTTTTGTACTTTTAGTAGAGATGGGGTTTCGCCACGTTTGCCAGGCTGGTCTCGAACTTCTGGCCTCAGTGATCCACCCGCCTCGGCCTCCTAAAGTGCTAGGATTACAGGCATGAGCCACGGTGCCAGACTTCAATGGCATTGTTAAAGCAACATTAGTATAAACATGGTTTCTTCTATGTAACTGTTGAGGCTTAATCACCACACATTGGCCAATTATCATTAAACCTCCTTTAGCAGCCAGGACTAAACACACCATTCTTCCTTGGTACCACCCTTCATTCATCCGACAAACATTAGTTGACCACCTGTTAGCTGCCAAGCACTGTCCGAAACTTAGAAATAGAAATATATAGATATATGGTCCCTGTTCCTAAAGGTACTGTTACATGAAGGATGGCAGCCCTCATGGGAGTAGACACAATACAGAAGAATCACTGCATCCCACTCAGGCCTTCCCTGCATAGCCCTGGAACTCCCTCAGTGATACACACCCAACAGGTCCTCAGGTCAGCTCTGGTCCTTCAGAAAGTTCCAAGGAATGAGGGAGGGTAGCACTCTGAGCACATTTCAACCACAAATCCCAGGCTTACCTAGCACTTCGCTTTTCCTGCTTAAATGAAAAAAGAATGCCTAAAAATGCGTTATAAGAATGGATGAGGCTGGGCGCAGTGGCTCATGCTTGTAATCCCAACACTTTGGGAGACAGAGGCAGAGGTGGGCAGATCAGTTGAGGTCAGGAGTTCAAGACCACTGGCCAACATGGTGAAACCCTGCCTCTACTAAAAATACAAAATAATAGCCAGGTGTGTGTGGCAGGCACCTGTAATCCCAGCTACTTGGGAGGCTGAGGCAGGAGACTCGCTTGAACTCGGGAGGCAGAGGTTGCAGTGAACCAAGATCATGCCACTGCACTCCAGCCCAGGTGACAGAGTGAGACTCTGTCTCAAAAAAAAAAAAAAAAAAAAAAAAAGGATGAGACGTTCCTTTGGAATTTATTCAAACATATCAAAGTTTTTTAAACCCAACTATAACATCTGGAGCAGACAAAATCTGCACTCAGTAGTAGACTCTTATGATCTCTCTCTCTCTCTCTCACCCTCCCTCCCTCTCACTGACTACAGTTTATTAATATAAATGTTGCTCCCAATTTGAGAAGTTCATTGAGGCATAATTTAGAATTAATAAGCTCAGGCAATAGTATACAATTAATGTACTTCCCAAGTTAGGCAGGAGTTTAATGTCACCTCATAAAACCAAGTCTTTGTGATTATCGAAGTACCAGCTGTGAACTGATCAGGAACACAAAAGGAATTTTGTTAATTATCATTACCCAGAGGAAAATAATTAGTTTCTTTGCAGGGAGAATAAAAACAAATGTTGCTATTTTCATTTTAATTTCAACCACTGAGGTTGATAAAACTCAGAATTGGTCTACCAGTTTTGGTTGTCCTATTTCTAAATATTACAAACTCATTAATGCATTAGCAGATTGCATGTTAATCTTCATGTCCATAAATTAATTGGAACACTAGTCACTGGATAATTGGCACATTGTTTTTAAGGGGCATAAAATAACCGCCAAACCCCAAGGTAAAAAGGGCGACTGAAACACCTTTGGGGAGAATGATGTAATCTAGCTTTCTTAAGACTTCAAAGCTTCATCAAAGTCTTCTTTAACCCATTATCCTTTCCTTTAAGCATGGCAAAGTGACTTTCCTTCTCCCCCACACCTTGCAGATAAATCTTAAAATCATCAGATCAGAGTAACAGGGAGTATTTATTGGCCTAACTGAAGAACTTGGGTCCAACTGCAGCCTTCTCTTCTCTAGAGCCATCAGGCATGAGGACCCACTGTCCACTTGGGTTAGGAACCACACTGTTCACAGGGAATGCTACGTTTTGTTTGGAACAGAGTATGGTATTTCTGAAATATTGAAGATAGCGCTAGGCCATTTGGGTAGCTCAAAAATGCAATAAGGGCTGGGCACGGTGGCTCACACCTTAATCTCAGCACTTTGGGAGGCTGAGGCAGGAGGATCTCTTGAGCTCAGGAGTTCAAGATGAGCCTGGGCAACATAGCAAGACCCTGTCTCTACAAAAAAAAAAAATAATTAAAAAATTAAAAAAAAAAAACAACTAGCCAGGCATGATGGTGTGCATCTACAGTCCTGGCTACTTGGGAGGTAGAAGTAAGAAGATCCCCTGAGCCCAAGGTGTAAGGGCTGCAGTGAGCTATGACTGCACCACTGCAATCCAGCCTATGTGACACAGTGAGACTCTGTCTCTAAAACAGAAAAACAAACAAGCTAGAAGATGTTGAATGATTTATTATTTTTAAATTTTTGGAGCTTTTAGGAATCCTACAGATGACAAAGTGCAAGCAGACACAAGCATTAAAAAACAAGAATGTCAGGAATTCTGACCCCAGGGGCAGATAAGCAGTCACATCCTTTGCCCTAGGATGTAGAACTCAAGCCTAAACCTACAAATCTTGATTTTACAAATCCATCTCATGTCATTTTCATGCCATTAACTAAAGACATTTATGTGTCACTAAACGTCTTTCAACAGATCAACTTTGCCGCATAGGTCCAAGTAAGAGCTTGGAAGAGAAAAGAGTTTGAGTCCAACGTCTATATTTACGGCTTTTGGCATTTACTTACATTCTTTGGGCCTCAGTTTCCTATCAGAAAAATGCAGATAAGAATGGCAACTTTGCCACAGTACTGTTTGAGGGATGAAGTGCAAAAAAAAGATCACTATACATCAGTATTCTCTTTGTGGAAACTGCTATTCCTCTAATTACTCTATGTTATCAGCAGATGAACAAACTTGAACAACAAACCAATAGTCAAGTGTCCATGGAGAGAAATTATTGTTGCAATTGAGTGAAACAAGTTAGTGGTGTGATATATGTAATGACTTGCATCGTTGCCATTGTGCTGCATACTAATTAGTTATAAATAATAAGCCATAGATATAAATGTCTATAATTAGTATTGCTTTTATAGGAAAGTTCAATTTTTCATTTTTCTCTTCTCATTTTGTCCATTCTCCATATCTGTAATCAGCATCAATGTCAGCAATTTTTCAAAGTACAGCTTCACTATTATCACTCACAGGAACAATTACCCACATTAAAAGATAGAGCCCCTTGCCCTTGAACCAAGATGTTCTTACTTCAATGCTAGGTGTTTCAATTCATGGTTCAACCAGGACCTTCTCCACTGGGGTTTGCAGTACTAGAGGCAGTAAAACATCTGGACCATGAGGTCACTTCTTCTCCTTGGAAGGCAGTGGAGGACTGTTCACGGCATAAAGAAAAAGAGGAAGCAAGTCAATATCCGTGGAGGCACTCCAAGGTATTTGGCACTGCTAGATGCTTCTCAATTTTGTATCTACATCTCCTACCACCCTCATAAGGTAACTATGACATTATCCCCCTCTTACATGTGAGCAAGTTATACCTAACAAATGTCAAATAACTTATCTAAGCGCCCAGCTAGAAAGGGCAACACAAGAGTTTGAATTGAGATCTGCTCCACATAAAATCCTAGCCTGCTATATTGGCAAGTGAGTCAGAGCAAAAGCCCTGAACTCAAAAGTATGTGGGTGTGTGGCCCAGGAGGGCAGAACCCAGGGAGACAGAGCTCTGAAACCTAGGAAGTGAGAGTTTTGAAAGAGATGAAGAGGATCAAGGATTGATCAAGGAAAGGGGAGAGGGGAATTAAGTCAGTTCATGATCACTTTCACTGTAAAAGTTTTGCTCTGGGAAAGGCAATGGGTGAGTTCAAGGGTGTATCAGCTGGGCTTTGGTAGTGGAAGCAGAGTTGCTATGAGCATTACGGTAAATCCATAAAGGGTTTACCATAGGAATTAGAGTTTACACAATTGTGGGAAGAGCAAGGAAAGGAAAGTTCTGCGACAGGGAGTTGGAGGATGGGAAAGTCAGGAAGCACTGACTCGGGTTGGCAAGATAATGCTTTCAGAGAGACTTGAGAAGCCAAGCACAGCCCATCTATGAAGCAGGGCTGTGAGTAGGAGCTCAGGGAGACCTCAGGAGAGCTTCTGCCTTTGGCAGCTACTGCCTCTGTGGGTCTGGAATCAAGCATCTGGTGGCGGGCCTGGGGCCACAGTGGTCAGCAGGTCCTGTACTCTGGATGATGAGAGGACCACCACGTGGAGAACAGTGAGGATAAACTGGGACCCACCAGGTACCTCTGCATCTATTCATCTTTGTATCTGGTGTGCTTCCAATAGTGTATTTCCACTAAAGTTCCTCTCCTGACTAATGCTACAGGAAACTCCACAGGAAGGGGATTCTCCTAATGTACTTCCAAGCTTAATCAAGCTGTCAATAGGCACAATTTAAGACAAAGAATGATGCAGGAAAATCCCTTAGGAAGCTATGTTATAGAAGTCCATGCACGATGTGACTAGTAGAGAGAGAAAAAATGATTTAAGAAACAGGAAAAAAATGCAAGTGGACTTGGAAATGCACTAAACAAGTATAAAGAATTTATTTTTAGGGTTAACACTAGCTAAAATTAGAAACATCACAATTGATAGATAAATTATAATTGGCAACAATGATTTACACAAGCATACTAATAGTCCAATTCTAGCATTATCAAGGGATTTTAAACCTACATTGGGGAAACTTTTGCCTCTTGCAGCACATTGAACAGAAAAATCTATTATTAAACTCTTTTAAAATTTCATATATGAAAATATTTTTACATATGAAATGCTATCAAAACTTTATAAAAATAAGAAAATTTATTAGAGGTGATACATGATTTTACTCACCTATGACAGGTTTTCTTGTGTGTGTAAAAAAATTATGCCAGATTTTTAGCGGTGAAGATTCTTCTTGTGTTTGAAGGATTGAAGACCTATGACTCCAACAGCCAAAAGAGTAAGATGTGCTTGGAATGCTTGCCTTCCAGAATATTTGAAGCAATTAAGCAATCTTGCTCCTATTTCCTCTAACTACTGAAAAATCAAATATAATAAGAATCCCTGTTGACCCCCAAATCCACCCAACACAATTTATTGAGGCTCCCCTAGCTGACCCACAAAGTAAATAAGCCTTAAAAGGATACAAAAGGAAAGGGTCTTCTCTAGCTTTCTTAGGAAACAGAAAAACCAACAGCTTTTCAGGTAAACCCCATGTGAGCATCAAAATCTCTCTCTTCTAAGTGACACCACAGGCCTAATGTAAGGATCATTGGATTCAGAGTTTAGATATCCAATGTTTCTTGTTTTGTCTCTGATACTAATTAGTTACTTTGTCTCACTGAGAATCTACTTTTTGTCATTGAAATGAGTGAACTAGGCCATATAATCTTTATCTTTTTTCTTTTTGTTATGTAAATCTTTTTTTTTTTTTTTTTTGAGACAGAGTCTTGCTTCTTCTCCAGGCTGGAGTGCAGTGGCGTGCTCTCAGCTCACTGCAACCTCCGCCTCCCGGGTTCCAGCAATTCTCCTACCTCAACCTCCCTAGTAGCTGGGATTACAGGCGCCCGCTACCACACCCAGCTAATTATTTTTGTATTTTTAGTAGAAACGGGGTTTTGCCACTAAATCTAATAGTGACCATACAGTAATAGGCTCAATAAATTCCATCCACTCTCTGAGCAAAACATAATGCAGAAAGTTCTTGAAATCTTTGTCTACTGCTAGTCTGTCTACCAGCCACATCCCTTGAAGTCTCCATATGGAATCATATTTTGGTTTAAAGTTGGACAGTTTCCTTTAGCCAGTAGTAATTTCTGGTCAGACATTTTATCAAGATCCCAAGACGCCTAACCATAAGCAACATTTCCTTTCATCCGTGGGTCCTCAGTAGTTACCTACTTTTCTTTCGGAAACACACCCTGTTTCACTTGAGTGCCAGTAATAACCTTCTCAGATAGATACTGGGGGTGACATTATAGACATTTTCTAATGGAAGTTTCTGAGGGCCGAGGAAATTAAACGGCCAACCAACGCCATTTAGATGTTTGTTAGTATCAAGTCATCATGCCTCCAGACTCATAATCTTATGTTCCTTTTCTTATAATTTGCTGAAGGGATTTTTAGATTATAATGTCTATCGGGGGCAACCATTTTGAGAGTTACAAACATTGTATAAGATAATTAGAAACAAGATTCATAACACAGAGGTGTTTCATTTGTTTCATTTCTGTTCTCTGAAGCAAGCTATTGGCCAGTGTGAACCCACTGACCACATGGTCAGCTTGCATAAACGAAAACAGAATTATGTCACTACACCTTGTCCAGAACTGCTATTGTGCAAGTTAACTAAATTTATGTAGTTCTATGTCCTGCACAGATGCAGGACTTCTCTTCTCGGTCACTTTGCAAGCCAGGGACCCCCAGCTGGCAACTCCTGCCGAGGCCTGGCTCTGCCACACTGGCATGCCCCAGCTTGCCTGTGTCATAGCTTGTACGCCTGTTTGGTGATTCCCGAGCTCTTCCACTGCACCCAAGAAGAATGAGGATACACTGGACATTGAAGGGTGAGGAGGGCAGAGAATATTTTTATTGAGCAATGGAACAGCTCTCAGTGGAACGGCGAAGCAGTGGGTGATTACCTACTCCAAAGGCAGGGAAGTCCCCCATGTGGCTGGGTTGCAGGCTTTAAACCTTCCGCTTGAAGGTGGGGTTTCACCTGGTACCCGCTCCTATCTGCCTAGGCATTTGGCTGCCTCCTGTCTCTATCAGCACTAGAGACAGCAAATATAAGTGTCTTCACCAACCAACCAAGCACTTTTAATTAGTTAGGTGAGCACGTTGTAAAACAACAGGAAATGAAGACTGTAGTGAACCAGGTACTATCTACACTTACTCAGCTCCAGCTGACAGTTGCCACATGGGAATGCAAGCCCAGGAATTCCAGATCTTCTCATTTTCCCAGAAAAACTAGTTGCATCTGTGAAATCTCTTGATTGTGAAATGTTGGAAACTGATTCGATTTTTTATTCTGTACAGGTTAAAAAAAGAAAAAAAAAACAAAAATATCCCACTATCCATGCCCATAGGTCAGAGTAGGCCAGCAGATCACCAGTCTACAGCTTCTACTAAATACTACTGTTAATACAAGAAAAATATTTGACTTATTGCTTTACAAGTTGCAGAACAGTGGAACCAAAACTAAGTTATAAGGAATTAGCATCAGGTAAAAGTAGAAGGTTATAGCGCAATTATCATGGATAGGATGAAGACCAAAGTCCTGGGTAAAGTATTTGCCTAAATTTCCACCCTTCATGCCTATGATCCAGCCATATGCAATCACTTGTTCTTGAGTAAACCATACAGTCTTGTCACTTCCAGGCCTTTGCACATGCAGGTCCTCGTGTCTAGATAACCTCCATAGCTTCCTCTTGCTTTTATCAATCACCTTGTCTTCATGCTCCAGATCACAGGTAAAATCTCATTTGTTCCAGCTAACAGAGAGCAGCTCCACACCCTATCTGATGCTTCTGCAGTGCTAAGCTCCATGCTTTGTGATTCACACAGTACTATTCTTGTCTGTTCTCTTGTATTTCTTCCTGATGAATCCAGAAGCGACTTAAAGGCAAAATCCCTGTTTTATTAGCGTTTGTAGTCTCAACTTCTAAAACACTGTATGGAACATAGTTAGTGAACAATATTTCTTAAATGAATATATGTGAAATAATGTAATAAAGATATATTTTCATAACCTTTCAGATAATCAATTTGAAAGGTAAAAATATTATTTCAAGTAGAAAATGAGTAGCATTTCTATTTTCAGGTTACAGAACTTCCTGAGAATCCTTTATATTTAAAATTATAAGCAAAAGGCAGGTCCTTTCCATTTCTTCCTGACTTAAAAGTAGATATGACGGCTGGATTGATGACAGCCATGTTCTAATCACAAGGAAAAGGCTTACAGAATTAACAGAGATGTCAGACCTGACATAGTTAAGTCATTGAGCCAACTCCACCACCCAATAATGTCTGGGATTCGTTTTCGAGAAAAATTAACTTTTTTTTTTTTAATTCTAAGCTAAGATACTTTAAAGAGAGGCAGTATCCACTCAAGTAAAAAGCATCATTCCAGGAGGAAAGATTCATTCTGGTAAAGGGAAATAAAAAATAATTATACCATATGTGAACTAATGAAGCTTCTTAGAAGAAAAGGCTGCCTTACATGAATTAAATTATTATTACTTACTATCTCTTCAAAACAAATGCACATACATACAAAGTTACTCACTAAATTGAAAGCATACTTTATTTCTGCAGAAAATAAGTAGCATTTCGAAACCAGAGTATTTGTACCTAAAGCAAAGAATGGGTTATACAGCACACAAAACAAGAAGGGAAAAATCTATACAGTTACATTAACCATTTTTTTCCAGTGGAACATAATGAATGTAAACACGTCCCTGGTTTCTTTCACACCATTCCCTGTGAGGTTTTTAAAAATACACTTAAAGTGAACATTAGGATATTTTTAATATGCCAATGACTTCATTTTATTAATACTGTTTCCAATTTATACAATCCCTAACTCAAGTTTCAGTTAGTATTTGCAAACGAAAAACAACCTAAATGGAGTTACATTTTCTTTCTTCTTTTGAAAACAACTTTGTTGAACTGTTAAACCGACTAAGGCACTGGTTTCTATTATTTTTCAATAATAGAAAAATATAAATGGCAAAAATATTAAAGTGTCTTCCTAGCAGAGTCCACAGGGTGAGTAAAAAGCATTATCCAAAGAGTCTGAATAAGGGAGGACATCGCCACTGGCTCCATCTTCTGTCTCAGAGTCACCTCAGTCTTGAGATACTGGGTCAGTATCCTCAGAAGTCGAAGGACGTGTCAGGATAATCCGAGGTACCTTTAAGATAATCAGAGGTTGTTGACAAATGAGATGGAGGGGTTTTTAAAAGTAAGGAGGCAAGTGGAAAAATAAGCCAAATGTCAGGAATTGCCATAGAATATGAGTAATCAAGTCAATGTAGTTACAGACAAAGCTGTGATAAAAGCATGAATAAAACAACGTGGGAAATGTTTTAAGCAGCAGAATGCAAAAAACGGATGCAATGAATCCAATTAGGGCTAGTAAGCCAATAAAACAGTGTTAAACACTTTAAGAGTGTCAGTCTAACTTTGATATTTTATTACCAATATATGACATGTGCATAATCTGTGCATCAGATGATAATAAGTGCTGGGGTTCACCTGCAATTAAAAGGTCTCGTAACAATTTGCATCGATTTTGGTACACTCTACAGGGGTCTCAAAGTACTCAATGCCAAAACACTTTTTTCTTTCAAACTATAATCTTTAACAGCTACTAAAGCAAAATGATTTAATCAGAATCCCAAATGCTAACAAATGAGTGCGTTATTTGCAAACATCATTTAGTAAGGCAGATTTCACCAAAGTGAAATCCTCATTAGTTTTGTATTATGAAATAGAGACAAGAACCAGAAAAGGCCAAAGGACAGATATTCAAATCTTTGCTAAAAAGCCTCTTCAAGTTTAGCTATTCTATGGCTGCTATATACTGCTGGGACTCACTGTAAAGAAGAAAAAATCCCCGTCCAGAACGCCAGATTAACGTAACATTTTAAAACTGCAAAGAGTGGGAAAATAAGGTCACATTGGGAATGCAGTCCCAGCACATGGAGCTTTTACTATCTCGTAGTAAAATGTGCATATGTATGCTCTGTGTGCCTGGCATTTTATTCATAAAAAAACATGCATAACAGAGATGGGAACCACAATGGACTCTAATCTATGCTATAAAGGAATAAACAGATGAAAACCAATCTGGACGAGAAAATTCAGTGAGTCAGGCTCAGAAAATGAAATCAAGTGTATCTTATATTTTCTAACACACAATATGGCCAAATATTTACAGTCAAAGCTTGGTAGAGAGCTCTAGCAATTATTGCTTCCAGCCATTTAGGTCTCTGGTTTTGAAAGAACACTTTAGGATTACTAATTTTCCAGATAGTAGGAGGCAGTGTAGGAGACAATGTTTTCATCATAAAATGTGTAATATTAAACTATAAGAAATTACTTATTTAATCTCTCATTTCTAACTTCAGAAAATCAGAGCAGCCTTCCTAATATTGTGGGTTAAATGAGGCTTTATCACAAATGTAAGTCATTTGGAATCTATAGCTCCTTTGAGTGATATGTATAACTAAAAAGACCTGAGAATCACAGACCTAAATCTCATGTCCAGATAATTGAGAATAAAATCTAAAAAATTGAGTTGCTAAAGGTAGATTTACTTCCAAAAGCCTTAGTGATAAACTTCCAGCTTTTTAAATATGTTTTGTGTATACTAGAAAGCCTACATTTCCTTTCGTCATCATCAAAACAATTTGACTATTCTCTTTCCCGCGTGTTGCTACACTGTGAATGAGTGTGGGCTGTCCCTTTTCTCTAAAACCATGCTTTTCAAAAAGTGATCCAAAGACCCCTTATACCGTCTTCGCTGTGCTACTAGTTAAGCAGCTAAAATACGAAGGCCACACTCCACACTTCTAAATAAAAATGTTTAATGATAGAGCTCAGGAATCTGCATTTTTAACAAAGTTTGAGAACTGGTGCTAGGGAATGTGACCACTCTACTATTTTAGTTGTGACACTTAATTCAGATACTCCCATTAGGAGAATATCAAAATCTTTAGATAATATTTAATTTCAAAATCTTTAGATAATATTTAATTTCAAAATTTCTCCTTTCTGAGGGTCCACTGACTTAATTCAGAGGGCTTACTTAATTCATCTTTTTATTGTTATATATATTGCCTTAAAAAGGATAGGTCCTAATTATATACAGAATTCAATATATGAAGCCCGGTGTGATGGCTCACGCCTGTAATCCTAGCACTTTCGAAGGTTAAGGCGGGCAGATCTCTTGAGGTCAGGAGTTTGAAACCAGCCTGGCCAACATGATGAAACCCCATATCTACTAAAAATACAAAAAAAAAAAAATTAGCCAGGCGTGGTGGCGGGCACCTGTAATCCCAGCTACTTGGGAGGGTAAGGCATGAGAACTGCTTGAACCGGGGAGGTGGAGGTGGCAGTGAGCCAAGATCACACTATTGCACTCCAGCCTGGGCAACAAGAGCGAGATTCCATCTAAAAAAAAAAAAAAATATTCAATATATGATAAAGTTCATATCGCAAATCACTAAAGCAAAGATTGTCTTTTTATAAGTCATGCTGGACAACTGATTAGCCATTTGGAAGAAGATAAAATTAGATCAATTCCTCACACCATATACAAGAATAAATTCAAAATCAATCAAAGTGTAAAAAATAAAACTATACAAGTACTAGGGGAAAAAGATGGGTGAATTCCTCTATAAGAAAAGCCTTTCTGTGACTAAAAATTCAGGTATAATTGAAGAAACGAGTAATAAACTTAACTAAATGAAAATTAAAATTCTACAAAGAAAAGAATATAAGCAAAGTCAAATAACAAAGTACAAGCCAGGATAAAATATTTGCAATATAAGTATTATTGAATATCTCATAGATAATGGATGAATACTCCTAATATAAAAACAAACTTTTACAAATTAAAGAAGAAAAACATCCTATAGACATACGGGCAAAAAATATAAGTAGACAACTCACAAAAAGGTATTTTAAATGGTCCTTAAGCATTTGAAAAGATGTTCAACTTCACTAATAATAGTAGACACAAATTAAACTACAATGAGATACCACTTCTCACCCACCCCATTGGGAAAAATTCAAAAGCGTCACAATACAGTTCATTGCTGAGGCTGTGAGGAAACAGGCACTTTCATACATTGCTGTTGGGGATCCAAAATGATACAAACTCTATAGAAGAGGATTGGACAATAGCAACCAAATTTACATATGCATTTGTCCATAAACCCAACAATCTCACTTCTAGGAATTTATTCTAAAGATAGTCTTACAACTACAAAAATACATATCCAGAAGTTTATTCATTGGGCAGTAGTTTGTAACTGCAAATATTAGAAACTGCCTATAAATCTAATCATAGGACATTGTTGAATAAACTCGTACAAACATACAATGGATACTATGTCATGGTAAACAAGAATGAGAAAGCTCTCTATGGACTGAGGTGGAATGATGGTCAAAAGATCTTGTAAACTGAAAAATCAAAGCACCAGAGACTGTATGTAATACCACTATCTTTGTTTAGGAAAGATGGAAAAATAAGAAAACATACATATATCTTTTTTTTTTTTTTTTTTTTTGAGGCGGAGTCTCGCTCTGTCGCCCAGGCTGGAGTGCAGTGGCGCAATCTCGGCTCACTGCAAGCTCCGCCTCCCGGGTTCATGCCATTCTCCTGCCTCAGCCTCTCCGAGTAGCTGGGACTACAGGTGCCCGCCACCACGCCCGGCTAATTTTTTTGTATTTTTAGTAGAGACGGGGTTTCACCGTGGTCTCGATCTCCTGACCTCGTGATCTGCCCGCCTCGGCCTCCCAAAGGGCTGGGATTACAAGCGTGAGCCACCGCGCCCGGCCTGAAAACATACATATATCTTATATTTACCAAAAATTCACCAGAATGAAAAGCCAGAAACAATTATTAATATGTTGGTTACCTACAAAGAGTGAAGGTGACGAGAGTGCCAGGGCTGTAGAAGGGAGGCACACTTTTCTGAGTATATCTTTCTGTAAGTTTTGACTTTTGAAAGCATGTTAATGCTGGACATATTCAAAACAATTAAATCAACAAGGATAGGAAAGGGAGAAACTGAAACAGTGAACCCAATTGTATTTCAAATGAATACTATAATTACAATGGAGGGCAAAAAATAACTAATTTGAGAAACTTATAACAGTTTTGACTGTACATCCTACAGCCCTCAGCCTTGGGCAGGGTAGGGAGATGGAAAAACTGGAAACTAGAGATGCTGAACTCTTTTGAGTAGCTTTGCATTTTTGTAGATATGGGTGAAGTCATTCTGAAACTACTTTAGGTGTATTATGAGATTGAGCAAATGAGTAAATCTATTGATTTTAGAAGCCAAGACTCTCACTGTGAAAGAAGGTACATGCAAATATGGAATGGCGGAAGGCAAAAAAGAGGAATTGAAATTGGAGGTATTGGTGTGCACTTATGATATCTGAAATATGCACACGAATGTGTATAAACATGTATATGTGCATATAATGTGTATGTATGTGCATTTATATATATGTATGTAAGAGTGTGTATATGCATGCATATATCTCCTAGCTCTGTTCACTTAAAAAGGTGCAGAAGCAGAGATATTCCAGGAGCAAACAGCACAGCTAGTGCATGGATTTTTATCTCTAACACAATTCCCCACCAAAAGGAACAAGCGGTTCTTAGAGAAGTGGCTGAAAGCAGGGCTGGGGAAGTGTGATGAGCCTGAAACATTTTGTTATACCAGAGATAAGGATGTGCTCCAAAGAATAACGGACATAAGGCACAGGCATACCTAGCCAGCTTGAAAGGACCCCAAGTGGCCAAATCTGGGATAATCCAAGCACCAAGCTAAATAAGGATAATAATTATATACCACTTGGGGGAAGGTGGGGTGGGGGAAACAGAAATCTATGAGTTCATACAGATAATACACACTGCCATGGTGTGAATATATGTATCCCCCCAAAATTTATGTGTTGAAACCTAACCTCTAGAGTAATGGTATTAAGAGGTGGGATCTTTGGGAGGTGATTAGGAATTAATGTCCTTACAAAAGGGGCCTGAGGGAGTTTGTTCACTCTTTCCACCATGTGAGGACAGAGAGAAAGCACCATGTATAAGGAAAGGGCCCTTACAAGACACCAAATCTGCTGGTGCCTTGAACTTGAACTTCCCAGTCTCCAGAACCGTGAGTAATAAATTTCTACTATATATAAACTACCCAGTATAAGCTATTTTCTTATAAGCTATTTTGTTATAGACAAACTAAGACACATTCATCCATACATGAGGAAAAGGCAGGGTCCTTGGTTACAGTAGAATGTCATATGCTGACTGGTTAATATGGAGGGAGTGTGAAGTGATCCTCATCATTTTGTTACCATCACAGCAAAGACTGGTTCAGGTAAGAATCCCAATAGATGCTAAATCTGAGGGGAAATTGCAGTGAGGAGCAGGATATTTGCGTGGTGTTCAAGTGTCTCTCCTCAAACTCATTATTTTGCAAGGGAGAAAATAGTAACTATTTACGGCTGGAGAAATAGGACAACAGTCCTGCCGTGTGAGGAAAACTGGTGTCACCAGGGAGGGGCAGATCGACATCGTGTGCCTCCAGATGGGGCTGCCTGAGAAGCACACAATATCACATATGCAATATCCTGGCCAGGAATGCAGAACTTAAATTTAATCATGAGGAAACATCAGACAAATTCAAAATACAGACTCCTGTTTATAAAAAGCAGGGGGACTCTGTCTTCAAATCTGCCACTGTCACAAAAGGCAAAAAAAAAAAAAAAAAATTAAAAAGCCTGTGGCAATGTTTCAGAGATTAAAGAAACATGACAACTAAGTGCAGTATCTGTCCCTAGACTGGATCCAGTACTGGTGGAAAAAGAAGCTATAACAAACATTGGGCCAATGAGACAATTGAAATACAAATTAAAGTATTAATGTCATATTTACTGAAATTGAGGGCTTCTCTGTGGTTATTTATGAGAATACAACTATATACAAAAAATACTAAACTATTTAGGGATAAAAGACCATGCTATGTAAAACTTATTCTCAAATTCTTTAGTAAAAACGAAATATTTTATGGTATATACACATTATTTTACATGTATGTCTATATCTGTGTGCAGATATACATTATGCACATATACATGCATATGTGGAGAGAGAAAGAAACAGAACAGAGAGTGCACAAATGATTAGGCAAATTGACTAAAATGTTGACAATAGAAGCTGGGTAAAGGGTTAACTGATGTTCTTTCTACTATTCCTATTCAAGTAACTTCTATACGTTTGCAATTATTTCCAAATAAAAGTCAAAAATATACATAGGCCTTTGTATTAGTCCGTTTTCACACTGCTATAAAGAATACCTGAGACTGTGTAATTTATAAACTGACTCACAGTTCTGCATGGCTGGGGAGGCCTCAGGAAACTTACAGTCATGGCAGAAGGCAAAGGGGAAGCAAGCAACTTCTTCACAAGATGACAGGAAAGAGATAAGAGCAGGGGCAACCACCACTTATAAAACCATCAGATCTCAGGAGAACTCACTATCATGAGAACAGCATAGGGGAAACCGCCCCCATGATCCAATCACCCCCCACCTGGTCCCTCCCTTGACACATGGGGATTACAATTTGAGATGAGATTTGGGGTGGGGACACAGAGCCAGATCATATCAGCCTTCAAGAAATGTTTGATGTCTTGCCAGTAAATTTCACGATGTATAAAGCATAAAGAAAATAAAAAACAGTGTATGGCAAAATACGTATTTATGCATTTTAAATGTTCATCTCTCAGTTGGCTCATCTAAAGGTAGATAGAATAAACAGAAGGAAGAGATTTGAATATGTAATTGGATTAGAAGATAAAGGTCAGACTATCAGGAGTAGTAAAATCAAAGTTAATGGAAAGCGTTGTCCTACCAAACTATAGGGAGGAAAAGAAACAGTACTTATGTCTCAGAAGCATTCATTCAACTCCAGAGGACCAAGTGCACCAGTAGGAGTCACCTTTTCAAAGGATTACATTCATACATTCAGTTTTTTTTCTTACATTTCAAATTGTTGACAAAACCCAAGATAATGTTGCACCTTTGAGCCCTCGGATAATCTCTTTTTTAATGTCAGTATTTTACTTCTATGAAGAGAGTCACAAATATCTGATAAACACATTCTAAAGTAGATCATAAATATAGATAGCACTGGGGTCTCTACAATTTCTTAATGACTCCTCTGGACATCAGTGTGATACATCAAGAGAAAAATTCAGAGACTAAATTCAAGTTTTATGACAAAATGAGAACATTCTCAATGGGAACTTAAAACTGAACATTGATACTCAAAGCATAAATAAATGAAAAACGATCAGAAGAAAATCTCCAAACTGCCTTCATTATCCCCAGGTGACCTGGTAAGAACACTTTTTCTGGGATTTGGTAATTGCTAAAAAATTGTATCTTTTTTCTCCCTACCCTACCATCTTTTAGAAAGGATAAGTCTGAACAATAACATGTATCTTATATAAAATGCTAGGAGTTAAATATTGATTAAGTCCAATTAAGACCTCTTAAAAAACCACCAACACTTTTAAGTGACCGCGACTATAAGAAGTCTTTCTTTTTCTGGTACGTATTAAAAAACAAAAACAAACAAAAAAGGAACTAAAAAGGAACATTCACACAAACAGGTAAATGAAACCCAGAAGAAACAGGATGAAAGAATGACCAGCAGAGATGAAAGCTAACAGCAGCATAAAAAAGAAAACCCTTTAAAAGGTCAGAGAGTGAAATGAAAAAAGGAAAAAAAAAAGTGTTAGTTCAAGACAGGCCAGCTGGAAGCAAATGTTTTTGGATTTTTATACTACAGACTTACAAAACAGCCCAGCCAATGCATGATGGAAGCCACTAATTTTAAAACCAATGTATTTTGTTTAGGAGATGCTGTGAGAATCCAATGTCCAACAAAGGAAATATTTGCATTGCCAATTTGAGTATACCTAAAGTGACATCACTTAGTTTAAACCTCCCATTGTGAGGTTAAAGAAATTGATTAGCAATGTATCTGAATTAAAAATGGAGAGTGCTGAGAATACCCCATCAGTGGCATTGTGAGAAAATATTATTGACTGTTTCGAGTCATCACCGAGGGAAAGGGTATTTTCATTTTCTAAGAAGTTTGAAATTTTTTTTTACTATGAGATGAAATCTAAGAACTATATTAGGAGGAAGCAAAATAGCTTTCACAAGTTACTGAGCAAAACCTAAACAATATTTTTATGACAAAAGTATATCTATATATTATTAATAGGATTGGTTAAACCTAAAAATGAAGACCAACTCTTTTTCATAATGTTTTCTTATTTTTTTAAGGTGTCTACTTTCACAAAATTTTCAGAATTCATATATTTGGTTTTTCATCATTCTCCAATACTGAAAACTGACTCACATTTCAATCTTTTTAAATGTAACTTTCTTTCTGCTAGAAGATGGTCCTAACAAGAATGCTTCTTGAAATACAGACAAGAACAAGATGTTATCTTAGCTCTAACACTCACGCAAAATCCAGCCCCTGTGAGATCCAGGATATCATCCCTTGGTCTCATATTAAAAAACAGTTCTAAATCTGACTTGGCCTGAATCGTTGCTTTGTGTGTCTGTATCTTTTAAATTACAAACTTTCCAGATTTTATGTAACCCAATGTGTTGCATATGAATATTACTTTCTATTACGTCTAGCATGTGTTCAACCTCAGTACTCAAATTAAATTTACCACCACCATGGATCAGTCACTCATTAACTCTGCTCGTTACCTCTGCAGCACCTTCAAGGAGAGTTCACTTATTCCTTCAGATTTTTTTTTTCCGTGATCCAATTCATTAGATTCCATACTACCTACAACCTATCCAATTAGGTAATTAAAGGGTGAAGTCCAGGTACACGTCTGGAAACATTTCTGAGGCAACAGAGTAGAGGCTAGTGCCTTACGGATGAGTGCCCTACACTCTCTTCTCCACTCTATCCATCCCTCTCCTGCTCCCCCACAACACCACCCCTCATACCCCATGCAAGAAGTCCCAAGAGAGGAAGCCTTGACCACACCCACAACAAGGGCAAGGCAACGTTTTGGTATTTTGAGACTAGCTAGGAAGGTTGATGGAACCGCAAAACATAATTAGACACATGGGAAAACATTCAGGGCAATTATTAATTAATCAGGAACTGAGTGTGAAAACCTTCAAAACATGAGTTTTTGGAGCCTCATAAATGAAGAAATCAGGAACCTTTTCTGCCCATTGTAAAAAGTGGTTAAGTGGGCTATGGTAAGAGTCAACTTACTATATAACTAACTACTTTTATAGTATTAATACTAGATAACTTTTCTTTCCTGAGACTAAAAAAAACTTGTAAATGTAATCTTTTCCTCTCTTATATAAAAATTATTGAAAAGGTAAGTTATCTGAAAAGGCTTTTAGGCATTTACTTTATGGGGCCAATTATTTCTTTTTTTCTACTCTTTTCCAAGCAGAAAAGATTGATTGTTGCAGTTTCCTAAAAGCAGATACTAAGATAGATTTTGGATCAACACCTGTGAATGGTAGGAAACAAAGATGGATTCGGCAAAGGAAAAAGAAGGATTGCCATGCAGGCCCAACAAGCCTGAACCAACTCAACTGGGAGCTCAGAAGTGTAGGATGGAACAGAGATGGCCCCTTTAGGCAGAAGTGGCTGGGCCGCTATCCCTCTCTCCATCTCAGTCAATGGAGGTGGGCTGCCCGGGCTGAGGGCGAAAGGACAGGCGTCTCTCTGCAGCTGAGGCAGACACAGAAGGCTATGAAGACTATTGGCTGCCTGATGCCTGCAACCCCTCTGCCCCCCCACAGCTGGCCAGCAAGCCCATCCTTGAAGCAGAATCCAGCAACACACCTTCGTGTCTACAGCAGTGGTATTAACCGACTAGACTAGGGTGCTACTTAGTTGCCTCTCTTAAAACCACTTGCAGGCTCTGATTTATAGAGACATGTCTTTTAAAAAAAACATTTAACATTTGTAAACCAATTTTTAAAACCCAGGGAAAGTAATTCGTGGGGAGGCCTGCCTTGAGCTTGTCCGCATGTTTGTTAAGCCTAGTTTCGTCAGCCGAGGTTGGCAAGCATTTACTCTGGAAAAACTACCATCACATCTGTTCCTTACCCTGAAGCTCTGCAGCTTGCTCGGGTGTGGTGATCCCCATAGCAAATGGCAGAAATCATCTGGAGGAGTGTCCATCTTTAAACATCTTCAAGAACTACAGAAACACAAACCAGAGTGATTTCTGGCTTGCTTGTCAGCCCCTGCGCACAGACCAACATGGACAAGTGCTTTCCGGTTGATTATGTAAACAAGCTCCATAGGCCCCTCTCAAACACCGCTGCCACTGCTGCCTAAGGGGAAACAACACTGCGAGGCGACGTGCATAACAACCCCTCCTCAATCAAGCTGTCCCTAGGAGTTTCTTTCTCTGGCATAATCATCGTTCTCATCCAGCTACGGCAGGCACTTTGCTACGTTGCCATGGGGATTACACTGAAGATAATCACTTGTGAACATTTGCAGATCCTGACAGCCCACTGGGGCCTGATGTTGCTTTGCCCCCTCAATCTGAACATGCTCATTGAAGACTCAGCCACTTGGCTCTTGATTTTAGTCCTAATGCTGACCCTCTTCCTCACAGCCGTGAGTCTTTGAACAAATCTTTTCTGAACCTGTTTCCTCAGCTGAAAACGGGGTGGGAGAATGTGTGGTTGGTACAGATGATGACTAACTCCAAAATTAATTCCAGGTGCTACAATACTGCTGCACTCATCCAAAGGGACACTTCTCTATCATGACTCAATTACCATGCAATTAAAAAAATTTCAAAGTACCTATTAAATGATGCCCAGATGCCCAGCAATAATAAAATTATATCCCAATCCACTAGCTGGGTTTTTAACAAGAGAATAATCAGTATACAACTCAGGTTGTGGGGTGATATGAGGTTGAGATAGCCTACTTACTTTTTAAATCAACCCAGAGTTTGCTTAAAACAAACAAGAACTTAGGTTATTTGAAAGTTCATTCAAAAAAGCAAACTCCGATGAAGAAAAACCACAATGAAACTATTCTCAGCTCTTCTACTGAGGTGAGACTGACACCTGCTGGCCTCCTTCTCCTGTGCAGACACCCTTTGGAAAGAATATACTTTTGCAAGATTCTAATCCTATTTATGCAAATGTATCTAGAATTACAGTTATTTGAAAAGAAATGCATGAGTGCATTTATACGGGAGAGGTACTAAGAGCAAGATACAATAATATTTCAGTTATATGTTTGGAGACTAGGAGGAAGGCAATGTGACGTGGTGCTACAGAGCAGATGCTCTGGTCCCTAGCTGGCTGCAGGTTCAAATCCCAGTTCTACAACTCTCATTTGGGGATTAGGATTGAGGAAATCACAGGTCAACAATAAATACCTTTCTCTTTCTCTCTCTCTCTTAATCTCTTTCTCTCTCACACACACACACAATGATTCAAAGATTCTTTAAGAAATTTGTTTCAAATTTTCACCATCATTTATAAAGCTCTTTAATCTGTTAGTGATAATTACGTGTTTATAGAAATCAAGGTGACAGACAATAGAAGAGAAAATGAAAGAGAGAAACCAAAAATAAAGAAAATAAAGGGAGAGAGAAAAAGATGAAGATACAGTCAGAGGTAGATATGGAAAAAGAGGCAAAATGTGAAGTGGCAGATCCAGGCATAAAGAAACAAATGCCTCAGAAGACAGAGACAGAGACAGAGAAATCTTGAGTAAGGAAGCAACATAGAAGATCGTTCACTTCCCCCAAACTAAAACTACTTGATAAAGTAGAGGAAAAATGATCCAAGAGCATTTGTTTGTTGGCTGACATATTTCACTTAGCTGGCTGGTCTCCTAAGCTGCCAGTTTTCTCCTTGTGACCCTGTGGTAAGAAAGATCATGCACAGTTCCTGTGGTTCCTCCACGAGGCAGCAGAACATTCTCTGTAATATTCTCTGTAATGAAGAGCACATTTCTGAGGCAACACTAAGAAGTCAAGAGTTTCATTTAAAAGGGAGCTTCTTAAAGTAAGAAGTCCCTTTGGACGTGTGCAGTAGTATCATAGCACCTGGAATTTTGGAGTTAGCGCTGAACACTTCATTTTCTTCTCATCTGTTTCATAGCACTGGGGTGATTATACTTGGGGAAGCAGGAGGGGTGCGATGTAAATGCAGCCAAGGCATGTTTATGGCATCTAGGTGGCTCCACCTTAAATGAACCCCAGGATGGCAATAGAGGAAGCGCAACATATTCAGCTGAAATTAAAAATGAACCAGAATTAATCTAGATATGCTGAAAACTAGAATGATATATGCTTCCTCTGCTATAATTTTTCTGCTTCTTGTTTGGAGTAGAAGTCAGATTTATCCTCTCTGAATCTCTGATTCATCATCCATAATATGCAGACACCAACAACCTACCCTATTTACCCTGAAGGATTATGAACATCAAATGAAATAATGTCTGTGAAAATACTGTAAAATTTTCCAGGACTGAAAAATTGTGGATTCATAAAAAAAAAATTCTTTCTGGATAGGTGGCAGAGTAAACAGCCTTGGAGAACAGAAAGATGCTAAGCAAAAGCCATCTCCAGGCAGAAAAACCATTCCCAACAGGACCATGCCCTCCCACTAGGCATTTGGCCAAAAACTCTCAGAAGCCATGGTACGGAGGTAGGCCCAGGGTTAGCCAATGGGAATATTAAGCACACAAAAGTTCCATCTCTGCCTCTCAGAGTTGATTTAAACAGATGTTCTATCCATTCTTCATTTGAACAAGCTGTTATCAAGTTGGTTTCAAATTGCCAGGGAAGAAAATCTGAATACACCCTTCCATCCCTCGACTTGCAGATTAGAAGTGGCTATATAGGCGCTGCTGGAGAAGGACCAAATGAAGCTTCTCCTATGAGTAGGTTCCAACCTTGGTCTTAGTTGTCACTCACCAACCCTTGGTTTTGTGTGTGTGACTCACAGAATGAGGATCCTGGGAAGGGGTGCATTTTTCCCAGGTCCCAGGCACCCCTGGCTCTCAAGTGAACATTTGATTCCACAGAGTCAGACAATGACCACACAGAGGAAATGAATCACAGTGATGTCATCACTTACATGCTTTTCCAGTTATTTGGGATAATTATACTCTGACACATGATTAAGTGAGTTCTTTAAAATGTAGAACTTTGAAAACCACATAGAATTAATTATTAATATTATCTAGAAACAACCTCCTAATTGTGCCTAAAAAGCAAGTAGTTGGACAAAAAGACTCAGAAAAGTTCCTTCCAGAATGGTAATATTGGTTTGTTTTTATTTCCCTAGTTATATGAAAGGTGGATCTAATCATGATTTTGTGACCTTGAGAGAGAAGTTCAAATAGCACATACCCCCAGAGTAGGCAAAAAGAAACGATCATAACTGCAATTTATATTTATTTTTTACCTAATATTTTTAACAATTATAACGTTGTGTGTATTTATGAAGTGCATAATGCCAAAATACACTTAAACAATTTAAATATTTACATGATACATAAATAAAAATTTTCATTAATATCAGTGCCCTATCCCCAAAAAACTTTGCAGAACATGGAAATACAATGATGTATATTCTGCCATGTAAAAAAAAAGTCACATGTTGCCTGGTAGTTTGGTTGATACTAAAGGCTTGGTTCTGTCCCAAGCTAACATGTGTCATAGGCTAATATTAAAATCCTTGAACTTTTATCCTAAGTGCAACCAGTAAAATAGTGAAAATCCATTAATGTAATCAATTACAACTGATACAGTCTGGATGTTAGTCCCTCCAAATTTCATTGAAATGTGGCCCCCAATGTTGGAGGTGGGCCTGGTGGGAAGTGTTTGGGTCATGAGGGTGGAGCCCTCAGGAATTCCCTGTGAAACTGAGTGAGTTCTTGATCTATTATTTCATGTGACAGCTGGTTGTTTAAAGAGTCTGGTGCCTCCCTCCCCTCTCTCTTGCTTCCTTTTTCAACCTGTGACATACCTGCCTTCGCTTCACCTTCCACCATGACTGGAAGCTTCCAGGGGCCTCCGCAGAAGCCAAGCAGTTGCTGGTGCCGTGCTTATATAGCCTGCAGAACTGTGAGCCAAACAAGCCTCTTTTCTTTTTAAATTACCCAGCCTCAGGTATTCATGTATAGCAAGGCAAAACAGACTAATACAACAACTAAAAGCAGAACTAACAGAGACTGGTCTAGTAGAATTACAGATATCATTGTATAACACACATATAACCTACACACAAAGCCATGAAAATACTGATGTCAATCATAGGTATTATCTTTATATTTCTCAATAGAAGTGTGTCATAACATTGTAGCCAAGTAAAGCTAACTGGGAATTGAGTTTTTCTTCAATCCAAAGACTGGGAAATTAAACTTGATCTTCAAAATGGCAGTTAAGGGCATAAGAAGCTAACATGGCAACCACGTCCTTGTCAAAAAAGTGCATACCTTTATATTGACCTCATCTGACAAATGTGAGGAATTGCAGGCAGAAAAGATGGTACAATACTGGCTTAAATATAGCATCAAGGAGCCATCTATGCCTGTTATATGTGTAACTTACTGTGATTACGTGATTCACTTTCCAGAATGAGGCACACTTCGAAGTTGACTCATCGGCAAAATCAGGTGAGCCAGGTTCTAAGACACTGCTTTCCTAGGAGGCAAAAATTAATTTATCAAGTTCCTCTTATTTTATTATGTCTGGCCTCAAACTTTAAATAAATAGAAATGATCTACATGGTCTTCCATTCACCTCTTTCTGACAGAATCCAACCCCCTAAGCTATGGAGATGTTGACTTCCTCCTGATTCAATGAATAAAATTGGGATGACAGAATCCCTTGGGCCTGATTTTCTCTGTAAGTGCTGCTAAAGAGGGCCGTAATTTCCACTCTTTAGCTACCGCCAAGGACCAAAGCAAACAGAAAACGCACTCCAGAGGTCAATTGCAAGAGGTTTTCAAAATTGTTCCTTTATTAATACACAACTGATTGATACAAGGACACGGACAATAAGTTATTGCTACTTATCAACCTAATGGCCTAACACTCTTACTTACCCTGGTTTGTGGTTGGCAGAAAAGTAGATCCTTTATTGGCCTCAGTGGGTCCTCAGCTTGCTTTCTTCCCTACATTCTGCCCCTCACTTTGATAAACCATGTCTACTCATTACTTTGATAATCATTATGATACTCATGTAACCAGTTTTTGTTTATGTGGCTTTCCTTAATGTTCTCTTTTTATGGATGAATTGATTGATGTGTTGATTGTAATGGGGAGACTTAGTGTTATGCTTGTATCCAGATGAATTCAGACTAATGAGTAGGCTAGTCACATGAGTATCATAATGATTACCAAGGTCAATAGCTCCCAATCCAGCATCCTTATCGATACCACACTGTACATGTCTTACAAAAAGGATTTAAAATATCATACAGATGTAATTGCCAGGAATTACTGTAGATCAGTGGTCCCCAACCTTTTTGCCACCAGGAACCAGTCTCATGGAAGACCATTTTTCCACTGACCAGGGGTGGCGGTTGGGAGTTGGTTTCAGGAATAAACTGTTCCACCTCAGACCACCAGGCATTAAGACATTAGATTCTCATAAGGCCCATGCAAACTAGATCCCTCGCATGCGCATTTCACAATAGGGTTTGGGCTCCTGTGAGAATCTAATACCGCAGCTGATTTGACAGAAGGCAGAGCTCGGGTGGTAATGCTTGCTCACCCGCCGCTCACCTCCTGCTGTGCAGCCTGGTTCCTAACAGGCCACAGACCACTACCAGTCCCAGGCCCAGGGGCTGGGGACCCTTGCTCTAGATGATGCCTGCTGGAGTCTCTACCTATCCCATAATCCTTATTCTCTGAAATCTGGGTTTCGTGTTTATACTTTTGTCATCCAGACTCTGCCTCGACCACAGCTGACTGGACAAGCAGGGATCACCTGACCAGGGGATGGCCTGACCAGGGGGAATCATCTGTCCAGTGAAGATCACGTAACTAACAAGGATCACCTGTTCTCTGAAATCCAAAAGTTACAAGCACATGAAAAATGCCTAACAACCCTAATCATCAGATAAATGCAAGTTAAAACCACAATGACATATTATCTTATACCAGTCAGAATAGCCATTATTAAAAAGTAAAAAATAATGGATGTTGATGAGGATAGGGATAAAAAATAATGTTTATACACTGTTGGCGGGAATGTAAATTAGTACAACCTCTATGGAAAACAGTATGGAGCTTTCTCAAAGAGCTAAAAATAGAACTACCATTCAACCCAGCAATCCCACTACTGGGATTTACTGATATCTACCCAAAATAAAGAAATCATATAAAAAAAGACACCTGCACTCATAGTTTAATCACAGCACTATTCACAATAGCAAAGTTATGGAATCAACCTAAATATCCATCAATGGATAAAGGGATAAAGAAAATATGGTATATATACAGCATGGAATACTAGGCAGCCATAAAAAAGAATGAAATCATGTCTTTTGCAACAACACGGAGAAACTGGAGGCCGTTATCTTAAGTAAAACAACTCAGAAACAGAAAGTCAAATACAGCATGTTCTCACTTATAAGTGGAAGCTAAACAATGTGTACACAGGAACATAGAGTGTGGACTAATAGACGTTAAAGACTCAAAAGGGTTGGTTGGTGGGAGGGGGTAAGGAATGAGAAATTACTTAGTGGATATAATGCATGTTATTCAGGTGATATTTATACTAAACGCCCAAACTTCACCACTATGCAATATATCCATGTAATCAAACTGCGCTTGTACTTCTTAAAATTTATGCAAATAAAAAACCAAAAAAAAAAAAATCAAGAGAAAAACTTTATACAGAGATAGTTCTGTAAAATCAGGGAAAACTGCAATTGTATTCCTCTGATAAAGTCAGAACGTTTTCCTCTTTGTTTTGAGATTTTTAGGGTTTCAAAAAATTCAATTCCAAATAAATACATGAATACATTAATAAAACAAAAGGAAAATTAGCAGTCAAAGAAAAATTCAGTTCTACGTATTTATTTGATATGGGCACCACTGGCATTCATACCCATTCTTTTGTTTGTTTGCTTTGGTTGCTAATGCTTTTTAAAGTTAACATTTTTGATTTTTAAACAACAAAATATATAACAGAAAAAAATTTAGACTTGGTCTGCTATTTTATTCCATTTATAATTCTGATATATTACACAAAATCTGGTTTAAAACTGAAAAATATAAAGATCTCCAAGCAAAAAAAGTCTTAACTTTTTCTGGTTTCAGTGCTTTAAATGGTTTGACATGTAACTGTGATCCATATTTGAATACACATGTGTAGTAAAAAAAAGGTTTTGTTTTATATTTTTTGTTGTTACTTTTATCTTTATAAAGATGAAAAAATATATTAAATTATATAACAATTGTAAAATAAACCAGTGTTCTCCAAGGGCAGATGCACAAACCTCAGGGATATGCAGCCCCCAAAAAAGATTCATTGTAGTGCAGGAAAGAAATATTAGAACTTCAGTCTATCACAGCCTTTTATATTTCAATTTTTCTATAGGTGTGTCTTATAATTGCCAGAATATATTAGTGCAATATTAGGTATATAATTTATTTTTTAATTAGACATATACATATTGGGTTTGCAAGCCCAAAAATGATCAGAGTGCCCTTTTGAAAAGTTTAGGAACCACTGATGGTCAAGAGAGTGCCACTTTTTCGTGCCAGCCTTTTTCAATCCTAGAACACAGCACCATCTGGTGGTACCCTGAGATAATGCATGCAGGATATTTGAGTAGTTTTTATAAGAAAAATATTGTTGTCATTCAGATAACAAGACAAACCAATAATAACCATTCTAAATCAGTAATACACCATTTTAACTAAATCATGGGCAACTGTGAAAATAGTATTTCTGTTGTTTCCTACTACTGCTTCTAGGCTCTTAGGCCAACTTCTCTCTCTTCTTGCCTTGCCTTCCTATACAATTTATCTAGGAAAATCCTATTCTGTCTTTAAAACTTATCTCACAGTCCACCACTTTGCCCCTTTTCCTGAGCACACCAGCTCATTAGCTGCACCCTTCTCCATACTTCATAGGTGCCCCCCTTAAACCACTTGTCCCATTGACTTACAATGATGTGCTTACATGTCATTCTATTAAATTCTAACGAAGCACTGTCTAGTAAAAAGATAATATGACCCACAAATGCAAGTCACCACATAACTTTCAATTTTCTAATAGCCACACCTAAAAAAAAGAAACAGATAAGATTTATCTTAATATATTGTGTATAATCTTAATTTTATATTGTGTATTATCTTAATAGATTGTATATAATATACATACATACACATATAAGAATTATCTTAATATATTGTGTATAATCTAATATATCTAAAACATCATTTTAATATATAATGTATAAAATATTAATAATGAAACCGTTTACTTTTTTGTATGAGGTCTTCACAATTCAAAGTGGGTTTTATATCTATAGCACATCTTTTTTTTTTTTTTTTTTTTTTTTTTTTGAGTCAGAGTCTGGCTCTGTCCCCCAGGCTGGAGTGCAGTGGCACCATCTCGGCTCACTGCAAGCTCCACCTCCCGGGTTCACGCCATTCTGCTGCCTCAGCCTCCCGAGTAGCTGGGACTACAGGCGCCTGCCACCACGCCCTGCTAATTTTTTTGTATTTTTAGTAGAGACAGGGTTTCACTATGTTGGCCAGGATGGTCTCGAACTCCTGACCTCGTGATCCGCCCACCTCGGCCTCCCAAAGTGCTAGGATTACAGGCTTGAGCCACCGTGCCCGGCCATCTATAGCACATCTTAACTGGGACTTGCCACATTTCCAGTGCACAATGGCTATGTGTGTCTAGTGGTCACTGAATTGGACAGTGCAGTTCTAAAGGCAAGGTCTAGTATCTTCTTGCACTTAGTGAATGTTCAATAAATGCTTAAAAAATAACTTTAAGTTCACAATTCCACTAGCTGTTCCCGGGAAAATCTATCCTCTCTCTATCATGCATTAGGTCTCTACAAATAAATACCATATAAGAAGCTACAAGCAGCCAGGCATGGTAGCTCACACCTGTAATCCCAGATACTCAGGAGGCTGAGGCATGAGAATCGCTCGAACCTGGAGGCAGAGGTTGCAGTGAACCGAGATGGCCCCACTGCTCTCCAGCCTGGGTGACAGAGCAAGACTCTGAATTAAAAAAAAAAAAAAAAAACAGAAAAGAAAAGAAGAAGAATCTACAATCAAGTCAAGTCTCTCCTTAAGAGGAAAATAAGAATCTATGGTAAATCATATCAATTACCTAGTTTTGTTTCAACATTTCCTTTTAGAGATAAGTTTTATACTTATGTATTTCAATGTATTTAAATAATAGTCTTAAAATTAGCAATTGTCAGACTCTTAATTGTGCAACTGGATGTCTCCTTATAATACTTGACACCTTTTGAATCACTTTTTAAACATCCTGCCCTACCAGCACAGTGAGCAAAGACTATTCTGTTTTGCTCATTGTTCACATTTAGCGCCTATCTCCATGGCTGGCATTTTGTAAGTAATGCATAGTAAGGATTCTAAGAACGTATTTGTTCATTTGAACAATTTGAGGGCTCAGATTAATATATGCTCAATTTTATGTATTTTTTCAACTCATTCCAAAAACATGGAGTTCAGAACTACATGCTGAGTATTTGAGGCAGAGAGGGTTATGAAATATGGCTCCTGCATTCAAACAGCCCCAGTCTAATGCACAAGACTCAAAGTTTAATACTAGCTCAAGACTCTCCTTCCCCAAGAAGCTCTTCCCAAAGCACCCCTACATCCTGTGTCCATGATGAAGACTGGGCCTTACATATGCTGCTAGCATTTCTGTCTACCACACCCAGGGAAGCAGGTAGGCCAGGTGTTTTTCCCCTTCTTATAGACTTCAACAGGTTAACTAACTCAGGGTCAGCATCTTAATAAATAACTAAACCAGTAGGAGAAGAAAAAACTTCTGATTCTTAGAGCATATTTTCACTATTGTGGTTTTATGCCCAAAGTTTGAGGATACATTTTCCAAGTCAGTTAATCTTTAGTATATTATTGCCTATTTATAATTAACTTCTGCTTTTTTTTTTTTTTTTTTAATTGAGACGGAGTCTCACCCTGTTGCCCAGGCTGGAGTATAATGGCACAATCTCAGCTCAGCGCAACCTCCACCTCCCAGGTTCAAGTGATCCTCCTGCCTCAGCCCCGCTAGTAGCTGGGATTACAGGCACGCACCACCATGCCCGGCTAATTGTTGTATTTTTAGTAGAGACAGGGTTTCACCATGTTGGCCAGGCTGGTGACCTGACCTCGTGATCTGCCCGCCTCGGCCTCCCAAGGTGCTGGGATTACAGGCGTGAGCCACCGTGCCTGGTGTTTACTTTGTATCTTTTATGGTTAGTACATGGGGATAAAAGTAAGGCCATCCTCCTTTAGAACTCTGAGTATTAAATCTATGACATCAACACAGAATAAGTAAGATTGGCCATCGGCAGAAATCATCTAGACACAGTGGTCATGGCCAACATGTGTCGATGTGCAGGCTGGGCAGTGTGCAGCCTTACACAGCCCCAGTCAGGTGCACAACCTACAGACCACAACTGGCAGCCTTGGGAGTGATTTTCTCTCAGGTCAGGGAAGGAAGACAAAACCCGGAAATCAAATCTAGGCTCTACCGAGTATAAACAAAGGCTGAATATTATCAAGACTGCTGAGATGTCTGAAAGAAGAAGGTGTGCCTGAAGGAGATGGGCCTCAGCTCCAATCCTGCCTTCACGACTAGAAGGTAAATGCCTTTTTTACGAAGACCAGGCTCCCATTCTTTTGATCCCCTATATTTTGCCCAATAGGCTCTGCAGTTCATGACCTGCAATCAATGTTCAATGATTTATTTTCTCTACTGCTGCTTTGCAAGAGGCAAATTTTATTTGGGCTAATAATAATCACAAAATAAATACAAGAATCCCCTTTCACTTATAAAGTACTGGAAAAACACCAGAAAACTGCTATTAAAACACCGAGTTGGCATGGGGTCGGAGCTCCACGTCCACATTTTAAACGTGAATGACTCTTAAGAAAGACAGTTTTACCCAGTTTGCGTGGCCTGATAAGTAATTTAAAGTAATCTGAAACGCTTCTGAGGAAATTTCCTTCTAAAGAGAGAAAAAAAAACAAAAGTTACAAGTTATGACACAGCTTTAAGTAACCGTGTAATACAATTCAGAGTGTTAAAAGACATATCTTCTCCACCATACCTCTGGCTGTTTGCCTCTTCCTGGTATGGCAGGCATTTTTGTTGAATTTTCCTTGAACAGCCTGTCAGTGAGAACCCACCGAGAATACAGGAAAATTTTATCCAACCTTTCCTCCAACTCATACTTGGCTTCAGAAGGAAAAAAAAAAACACAGTGGGAAAGAGTAATTGCATTTTCAATCATGGTTATTCAGCTGCGACTTCTAGAGTCAAGGCTAGTTAATTCTTATTTGCTGACATACAGGTCTTAACCAAGTTCACATTTCACCCACTCCAAAAAAAAAAAAAAAAAAAAAGGCAAGAACTGTGTGGGCTTATTAAGCCCTCATTACTTTTCAGACATGACACAGTGTAATTTGTGAAATGATCTAACTTCACTGAACCCAACAGGTGAGGCCAGGACATTGGCTCACCACTTGATTTTTACCTTTCTTTTCATCATGACTTAGTCTAATCTGATTCTGAGACTATCTTTTCAAATCATAAAAATTAGCTGTATTGGCCAGGCGCGGTGGCTCATGCCTGTAATCCCAGAACTTCGGGAGGCCAAGGCGGGCGGACCACGAGGTCAGGAGATCAAGACCATGCTGGCTAACTCAGTGAAACCCCGTCCCTACTAAAAATACAAAAAAATAGCCAGGCGTGGTGGCGGGCACCTGCAGTCCCAGCTACTCAGGAGGCTGAGGCAGGAGAATGGTGTGAACCTGGAAGGTGGAGCTTGCAGTGAGCCGAGATCGCGCCACTGCACTCCAGCCTGGGTGACAAAGTGAGACTCCATCTCAAAAAAAAAAAAAAGTTAGCTATATCATCTCAGGAAAGAAAAAAAGGTTCCATAATCCATTCAAATCAAGCACACATTCAGTGCTTATTTAAGCATATAGCTCTCTGCTCAGCCTTTTAGAGAATGCATATAAGATAAAGTTCCTGCCTTCAAGGGGCATTCATTTTCTTTAGGAAGGCAACACACATAAAAATGGGCACGCACAAACAGAGTGAAATAACAATCGAAGGCAGTGTAGACTGAGAGGCAGTATGGGTGGAAAAGAGGGCAGATTCTGAACCAGATTGTTTTGATTCAAATCCTAGTTCCACCATCCTATGACCTTGAGTCAGTTACTTAACCTGTCTGTACCTCTGTTCTCAACTGCAAAATGGATGTAATAATTATACTTACATCATCTGATTGACTGAGATTAAATGAACTAAGAGAGACTTAGAACAATGCCTGGCACATAGTAGTTACTCAGAGAATAGTGTTATTATTCTATGACTAACAGCCAATTCATGGAACAAGTGCTTTATAAGCTCAAATGAGAAACAAATAGCTGTGGGTTAGTTGATCAGAAAAGGTTATTCAGAGGAAATACAATCTTAGCATCTAGAATAGGAATTGAAGAAGAGAGCCTTATTCAATATAATCTCCCATGAAGGAGAGAATAAGCCAGGAGAATTCAAAAACCAGAAGCAGGCCATCCTAGTTACAGAGATTTTTTTCACTGAAAAATAGAAGAAGATGAGGTTGAAGGATGGATGGCCAATCCATTGCAGAGGAGCTGGTCACTGGGACAAAGATTGTGGATTTTACCCTTTGGGCAATAGGAAGCCCTCAAGGGTTCCTGGACAGGTTAATTACAAAGTAAGAGTAGTATTTTTACAAGGTTAATTCTGCGGCACTTGGAAGTGCGGTGTGGAGGGGAAGAGAGACTCAAGGTAGGGAGGCCATTCATGAAACAACCACAATGATCCAGGTGTGAGGGGATCAATAAAAAACAGAAAAGAATCAGCACAGATGCTATTATGAAAGAACAATCAAGGGGCCTCAGTAGATCAGATCAGAGATGAGAGACAGAGTTGGAAGACCACATGAGTGACGAGAATAAATCTCATCAGAGATTTTGGTCTCTTTTCCTACCACAATGGCAGTGACATAAACACAAATAGTTAAGTCAGGAGACCTGAACTCTTTTGGAGCATGCTGGAGGAAACCAGAATTCCATTCTTGAAATAAAGACTTTGGGGAAACAGAAAAACATCCAAAAAGAAATCTCAAAAGGACAGATGAAATAAATTATTGCAGAAGAGAAATTTGGGCTTCAAAAATATGTTGAGGATCCTCAGCTCATGGAAGCCAGAAGAGTAGATGAATTCACAGAGTGGGATCCATAGATACAGATGTTCCTCAACTTACAGTGCAGTTATGTCCTGATAAGTCTATCCTAAGTGGAAAATATCATAAGTCAAAAATGCACTGAATGCACCTAACCTACCTAATATCATAGCTTAGCCTGACCTACCTTAAGCATGCTCAGAGCGCTTACATTAGCCTACAGTTGGGCAAAATCATCTAACACAAAGCCTATTTTATAATAAAGTGTTGAATATCTCATGTAATTTTTTGAATACTGAAAGTGAAAAATGGAATTACTGTTTACCCTCATCATCAGCTGGTTGACTGGGAATGGCAGCTCCCTTCTGCTGCCCAGCATTGTGTAAAAGTATCCTTCCACCTATCACAAGCCCAGGAAGAAATCAAAATTCAAACTTTTAAGTGTCATTTCTATTGAATGTATATCACTTTCACACCATCATGAAGTTGAAAAATCATGAGTCAAACCACCAAATGTTGGGGACCATCTGTACCAAGAAAGACACAATGAAAAAAAAAAGTCACAAGTGCAAGAGCATCACTTCTTCAAGGAAGGGGTTTGGGCCTTTTTTCCTACCACAACGGTAATGATGGAGAACTATGCAAAGTGATCGATATGGTTAGGTTCTGTCTCCCCACCCAAATCTCATCTTCAATTGTAATCCCCATAATTCCCACGTGTCAAGGGCAGGATCTGGGGGGAGGTGATTGGATCATGGGGGCAGTTTCCCCCATACTGTTCTTGTGATAGTGAGCTCTCACAAGATCTGATGGTTTTATAAGTGTTTCACAGTTTCTCCTACGTGCGCATTCTCTCTCACCAGTCATCATGTAAGACGTGACTCTTCCCCGTCCGCCACGATTGTAAGTTTCCTGAGGCCTTCCCAGCCGTGCAGAACTGTGAGTCAATTAAACCTTTTTCCTTTATTAATTACCCAGTCTCGAGTATTTCCTTATAGCAATGTGAGAATAGACTAATACAGTGATGAGGGATAACAATTAATGCTGATGTTTTGTTCTAAATCAATAAACAAATGTGTGGAAGGAAAGACTCTGAACTGGAAGTTAGGAGGGCAAGGAGTTCTGTAAAATAACAGGTATGTAATTAACACAGAGGGGCCCTTCCAACTATAAAATTCTACGTGATTCCTGTCATTTCTAGGTATATTATTATGAATAACTTTAATTATTCCTTTTGGATTATTTTTCTTTTCCAATAATCCCTAATAAGAATGTTTAACTTTTTAAAATAATGAGAAAAAGTATTCTAAAAGCTTATAAGACATCTGTTTAAAGGAATAAGAGTTTAACAACTTTCAAAGAAAACGTAGACACTATAGTTTATATAAATATTTATAGAAATAGGTACACTCTATAAGGAATTTACATACATAATTTATACAGCTAGTCTACCTAGACTATAGACTATAGTCTATATAGCTATAGTCTATATAGCATTTAAAAAAATAAAATACATAACAATCATTATTTTTTTCTATTTTTAATACATGATATGCTTAAGGCAACAAATTACTTCTTTTTTTTTTTTTTTTTTTAAAAAAGGCCTAGGTCCTTTCCATAAATCTAAAAGTACTCAGACATTTCACTTATTTAGTCAGTCGGTGAATACTGAACGCATTGATAAGAAAAAATTAAAAAGACATCCTCTCTCTGCACAGAGTAATGGTAATTTTTTTTCCTCCTTGACCTCTTCTCCTTCGTTCCTCCCTCTCTAATATAGCTTGGTTGTGTATAATTGACTTCTTTTTCTTTTTTTTTGAAAGAGTCTCACTCTGTTGCCTAGGCTGGAGTGCAGTGGCATGATCTCAGCTCTCTGCAACCCCCACCTCCTGGGTTCAAGCAATTCTCATGCCTCAGCCTCTCGAGTAGCTGGGACTACAGACATGTGCCACCATGCCTGGATAATTTTTGTATTTTTAGTAGAGAGGGGGTTTTGCCATGTTGGCCAAGCTGGTCTTGAACTCCTGGCCTCAAGTGACCTGCCCACCTCAGCTGAGATTACAGGCGTAAGCCACCACGCCTGGCCAGTATAATTGACTTCCACTAACCACTCATGACTGAGGGAGGAATATTACAACATAGAAAGCATAAAGCAGAGTGTCACACATCACCATCTTAAGACCTCTTTAACCATCCCTACCTCTTGGAAATTCTCACCAGCTCTCTTCCTCCTCAGACCCTAGCCTCCTGCTATGTTGCAGGGCTCCTCTCCTATCTTCCGGAATCTTCCCCTGTACCTGCTCTTCCCAGGGACATGACCTGCCTTTCTGTCTCTTCCACCTGCCAATAAAACAATTCAGAAGTCCTTTTCTTTCATTATGCCCACGATACTGTGCTGTTTAGTTCTCCAGCTCCTTCCCAGACATGGATTAACTTGCATACTCTATATCTAAAGTCCTCACATTTGAGCACGTATTAGCATCATGGGAAGGGTTGTTAAAACCAATACTGTAAGGCCTCATCCCCGGAGAATTTGCATTTGTAATGGATTCTCTGGAGCTGCTGATGCTGCTGGTGATCTCTCACACTCTGAGAGCCACTGCATATGAAAGGTCATTTAACAAGTTTTCCTAGCAGTAGAATCACCTACATACTCCTGGCCTCATCATTAGCCATACAAAAGGAAAATTGGAGCTTTCAAATGAAAGTCTTTCTCTATCTCAGACCTGGGTAAGACAATCCCCCCTTGTAACATTTTCTGAAAGTGGAAGCCATTCTTAAATGTTCTGCCCTCTGCCCAGAGCATTCCTGTAATGAGGATTAGTTTCATTAACCTTCACCTTCCTTCTTCCTCTTGTGTTCCACATCTACGCAAGCTGATAAGAAAGCTTGGGGGCTCCTTGCTTTGGCATTGGTGGGAGATTCGAACCATGCAATCCTCTTTGCAAGTGAACCCTCACCTGGGCTAGCATCCCCTAACGCAATAAACACCCATTCCAGTCTCCTTTCCTAGCTCTTTCAAGCCATTTAGGATCTGCTTGAGAGGCCTGCCCTACTCTTCCTAGAGACCTCAACTCTGTAAGTAATAAACCTGTCCATAGCTTTTTCTTGCGTGTGTGGCATCATCAGTCTCAACGTCGGAACCAAACTGTGGATTGGAATCCCTCCTGCTTTACAGGGTGATCATAACAATTCTCCCAGAGCTCAGAGGCCCCCCCTCCCTTCTCTTTACATTGAAAGAACCTAAGAAAACTCATCCTATGCAATTACATGGGTAGAATTAAGTAAAAGTTTACATATCAAATTTGAGGACACTTCCCCTCCCCATTACTGAAAATTGAGTACAAACATACCAGGAAGAAGATTAGAGAGTCTAGAATTCTATACCTATGCTATTGAATAAATGTCAGAGTAAAAATATTTTCTAATAATGTAAGGTGATCTGAATCTGGAAATTTATACTAGCCCAAGAAGAAAGTCCTAAGGATACTGATATAAAAAGATGGCCTTATACTGATATAAAAAGATGGCCATGACAGCCAGTCCCATTCACAGGCATGAACCTTCCCCAATCAGCTTTTTTAATGTCCCATTTAAAAATGACTAAACAGGTAATGATCACCAGGCATGTAAGGAAAGCACTTCATATGAAATACAGAAATCAAAGCAACTAACAGAAAAAAAAAATAAAGCAACTTACAGGAGATAGATGCAACACAGAAAGAAAAAAAGTCTTCAAAAAAATCCCTAATATTCTGAAAGAAATAAGAGAATGTATTACATCTATGAAGTAAGAATAAGACATAAAAATATATGCAGAGGCTAAAAAAGAGTTCTGAGAAATCAAAACTATGAGAGCACAAATGTAAAACTCAGTAGAAGGAAGAAGAAATATTCCAGAAAGTAATATCTTCCAGAAAGTAAAAGACAAAAGGATAGAAAATGGAAATTTATTTAATAAAAAATAGAAAATTAGGAAAGTCCAGTAGGTCAAAGATCCAAATAACAGAAAATCCAGAAACAGAGCACAGAGAAAAAAGAGAGTAAATAGTTAAGAAAGTAATACAAAATAAGTTTCCCATAACTGAAGGAAATTAGTTTTCACACTGAAAGGGATACAAAGTTCTAATATAATGAACGAATAGAGACCTCAATGAAGGCATGTCATTGTGAAATTTCAGAACAACAATAAAGCAGAGAAGAGCCTAAAAACACTAATGTTTTGTTCTTTTTGATGAAGAGTCAGAACAGTATTGCATCATTCAACAACACTAGAAGCTAGAACCCAAAATTATAAGGGGAAAAGATTTACAACCTAGAATGCTGTATCTAAACTATTGAAAAAATGTCCAAATAAAATAAATATATATATTTTTTTCTTTTTCTTTTTCTTTTTTTTTTTTGAGATGGGGTCTCGCTCTGTCACCCAGGCTGGAGTGCAGTGGCGTGATCTCGGCTCACTGCAAGCTCCGCCTCCTGGGTTCACGCCATTCTCCTGCCTCAGCCTCCCAGGTAGCTGGGACTACAGGTGCCCGCCACCACGCCCGGTTAATTTTTTGTATATTTAGTAGAGACGGGGTTTCACCGTGTTAGCCAGGATGGTCTTGATCTCCTGACTTCATGATCTGCCTGCCTTGGCCTCCCAAAGTGCTGGGATTACAGGCATGAGCCACCGTGCCCAGCCAAAAATATTTTCTGATAATGTAAGATCTGAAAAAAATCTTTTTTTGAATACATCTTTCTCAGAAAACTACCAAAGAACATGTTCAACCAAAACAAAGGAGTAAACTAAGAAACAGGAAAACAAGGAAACCAAAAACAGGCAATCCAACATAATAGAGAAGTTTAAAAAAATCTGTAGGGAGATGGGGGGAATTCTCAAGAACATAACTCTGGACCAAGTCTTGAGAGTAACTAGGAGAGTTTAGGACAAGTTGGAAGGCCCCAGAAGAAATTTTTTCAAGAAGATGACTAGACAAAATTTAATGTGGCTGATTAAATTTGGACAACTGACAGAATTTAGGAATGAATTAGGGGTAAGCATAGAAAACAACTAAGTAAATAATGAGTATTAACTCCAAGGAAAATAAAGTATTTTACAAGAAAGAAAGAGTAATCATAGTATACCAGTTGGCTTATCTGTAAATAGCATTTTTATAGTCCAAATAACATTGAATATTGATCTAACCAAAATTGTGCTCTGCTTCATTGGGAGAGCAGGAGAGGAAAGGAAGTAAACGTGTATGATAGGTCCAAAGAGAAGCTATGATGCAAAGGATATCAAGCAATACATTATGACTAAAACTACAAAAGTGTAGTAATAATAAAGTTGTAACAAAAGAAGTAACAATATAAATCTGCTATATAGAGATGTGGAGAACATGTATTTTTAAGAACAGCTCTATTAGTTGAAAATGCTGTAGAGGAATAGAAATTTGGGAGAATGGATAGGGATACCAGTGAGTTGCTGTTTTTTGTTAAAATCCCTGTGGAGGGATTTCTCATTTCTTAACCTATGTGCATATGTAGTTTTAAATAGTTTAAATATAAAGTACTTATTCTCTTTAAAAATAATTTATCCAATAAAAAGATTACTGAATTAATTTTCTTACTCTTACCACAAATAATTTAAAGTGACATATCAAAAATATAGTATATAAACAAAAAAGTAAGCACAAATATAGAAGGAAATCAAGAGAAAGGAGGAAGAATACAAGTTTCTTAAAGAATTCCAAATTGGCTGGGCGCGGTGGCTCACGCTTGTAATCCCTGCACTTTGGGAGGCTGAGGCGGGTGGATCACAAGGTCAGGAGCTCGAGACCACAGTGAAACCCCGTCTCTACTAAAAATACAAAAAATTAGCCGGGTGTGGAGGCGGGCGCCTGTAGTCCCAGCTACTCGGAGAGGCTGAGGCAGGAGAATGGCGTGAACCCGGGAGAAGGAGCTTGCAGTGAGCCGAGATTGCACCACTGCACTGCAGCCTGGGCGACAGAGCGAGACTCCATCTCAAAAAAAAAAAAAAGAAAAAAAAATCCAAATTAATAGTAACACTTTTGTCTCTTTATCTCCTCAGCTGAAAGAAATGAACACATAAAAGCTACTGTGATTTTGTGTGAGGTGTTTGTTTAGTGTTGCTTTGTTTTTATGGGAAGGAGATCTCTATAATTTTTTTTAATGTTGAAAAGCTGTTCTCGTATTTCCAAAGGCTGAGAAACACTGAGCTAGAAAATTGTTTATGACTCACAATTTTGAGCTGATCTAGTTTTCAAAAGTGAATGCATCTTGTTAATGTTCACATATCAACTCTACTTCTCCCAAAGGACAACCACATGAAATAGAGGCAGTTATTTTTCCTGTAGGCCTCAGGATGTTTTTAAAGTATATATACATAAGTGGAATGTCTGTACTAATGCTACTAATCCCAGGTGCATTTCTGCAAATGGGGATTTCTGTGAATCTATTCCTCTGAGAAATAAGCATTTTTATATCTGCTGTGTGTTCTGTTTGTCTAAATTATAGATGCAAAAGCCTAGGAAACCAGCAAAGATTTGTGTTGTGGTTTTTTAAAAAATAATATTCAAATTACATTAGGTACACTATGAGCTCCTAATAGTATTCCATGTTTTGTATTTTCTAACATTTGCATTTACTAAACCAGAAGCTTAAACAGCAAACACCCAAGTCATGAATTTGGATAAGAAAGTTCTCAAGATTTTGGTTCTAAGTTGGTTCATTTTATTTTCCAATATTTATATTTCTCTTCACAAATAGCTATGATTTACCTAATAGGAAATTCACCAAAATATTAAGAGACATTGTTACTTTCTTTATGTGGAATCTGCATTTTCTAAAAGAAGAGCAGACCTGGAGGGAATGGCAAGAGCCGGCGATGACAGTGGAGGTCCAAGTGGCTCTGACAAACAGGTATTTGGATGTTGGAGTCTGAGACGTGGAAAAAAGGGCTGGGCTGAAGAGATACATTTGGGACATCTGCGTTATAGAGGTTGCATTTAAAGCCAAGGGGATTCCTACGGTCACTGAAAGCAAAAGAACACAGTGAAGAAAGAAAAGCTCAAAGCCTGAGGTCTAAAGAAATGCAAAACTTAAAGGACAGGTAAAAGATAAGAGAGACTCCAGAAATGCAGGAAGGAAACAAGGAAACCATGATGCTACAGAAGCCAAAGGAAGGCTTCAGGGTGTTTAATGAAAACGGGACTGTTGGTGCTTAGATTCACTAAGAGAAGGAGTAGAAATTGTCACTGAATTTGGCATATATATCAAGTACATAAATACTGGTTGAGGTTGATAATCATGAATTGATAGTGCTATTATTCCACTGGATTGTGGTTCTCTCCGCCAAGATTAGGAACTGACAGAGAGTAAAGAGCTGGGCTTATTCAGTGTTAGGGTGAGCCAGGCGAGAGACACAAAAGAAAGGTAGACAGAGGAATGAAAGTATTTACGGCCGGGCGCGGAGGCTCACGTGTGTAATCCCAGCACTTTGGGAGGCCAAGACGGGCGGATCATGAGGTCAGGAGATCGAGACCACGGTAAAACCCCTTTTCTACTAAAAATACAAAAAATTAGCCGGGCGTGGTGGTGGCCGCCTGTAGTCCCAGCTACTCAGAGAGGCTGAGGCAGGAGAATGGCGTGAACCCGGGAGGCGGAGCTTGCAGTGAGCCGAGATTGCGCCACTGCACTCCAGCCTGGGCGACAGAGCGAGACTCCGTCTCAACAACAAAAAAAAGAAAGTATTTACAAGAGAATAATTATAGTAATAGATTATGGAATCTGGCCTGGAAAGGAACAAAGAAAAAACATATTTTTACTTTGGACAGATTGATATTAAAAATAGCCTAGCAAGAAACATCTTTTATTACTTTTCTTCATTTTTTAATTTTTTCCCTTAGGATAGATTTCTAAAAGTAGAGTTATTAGATCAAATGGTATAATTTTTTTTAAATTATTGATGCATGTTGCCAAATTGCTTTCAAAAAAGTTCATGGCATCTTAAACTGATCAGCAAAGTATAACATTGCCTGTCTCCAAAAACTAGTCAACTTCAAGAAAGCTAAATATACATAATATAAGAAGAATAATATACAAGGTTTGATTGACATTAAAATTTTATCATCTCTAAAACCAAGTAAATTAGCTCCTACATTTCCTTTACTCTCCTCGTACCTATGCATCCCTCTTTCTTGATCTTTTTCAGTTTCCATTATAAATTAACCTTTTCCACATTGAGTAACTCTGCTTCAACTCAAAATCCTTAGAGCAGCTGTAAGTACTTTATTCAAAAGTTAAGCAAAAAGTTTTTAAAAATTATTATATGAACAAAAAATCTGGTTTTATTGCAGCAGCAAATATTCTCCCTTTTCTCCCACACTCCCTTCTCTCTCTCTCTTTCTTTCTCCCTCTGTCTCTCACCTCTCCATCTCTCTCATATTTTTGGTCACTAAGAATTTAAGAAAGAAACAACTACAGGTGACTCTCACTCTTCTCTCCCTTGTAGCTAATTTGAGTCAGCATTTTCCTAACAGACCTAAAAGGTTTTACAGAGATCCTTATGTCCAGAGCTTATTCCTAAGTGAAAGGAGAAAACAGTCAGGATAGTGGCAAGGCAAACACATCAGTCAGCCCCATGCATAGATTGCTGAAGAGTTTTTATAAAACTCAATATGATGATATCTTCCATATTCATATGTTTTTCCAATAAATGATTACCATTTTTGAGCTTTGCATAACTTAAGAGAAAGACCCTTATTCCCTGGAGACTCTATCATGAACTATGGAACCTAAGGATGATAAGAGGAATAAGACATCATATGGCTCTAAATTTCTTTTGTGGCGGTGGGGGGACAAAGTCTTACTCTGTTACCCAGGCTGGAGTGCTGTGGCGCGATCTCAGCTCACTGCAACCTCTGCCTCCCTTGTTCAAGCAATTCTCCTGCCTCAGCCTCCCAAGTAGCTGGGATTACAGGAACGCGCCACTGCACTCGGCTTATTTTTTGTATTTTTAGTAGAGACAAGGTTTCACCATGTTGGCCAGACTGGTCTTGAACTCCTGACCTCAGGTAATCCGTCTGCCTCGGCCTCCCAAAGTGCTGGAATTACAGGTGTGAGCCACTGTGCCCGGCCTCTAAATCTCTTAAAGAATTAGAAACTAAAATCCAGAGCAGTGAAGTACCTGGTTCAGGAAACACAGCCAATCAGTAACTAATTTCAGAAAAAGACTGAGTCACTGACTCCTGAGCCAGTTCTGCTCTTGCCATCCTCATGTTAGGCAGATGTATGCAAATTGGTAGACAGTGAAGATGTTTCTGGGTGTAAGTGGTGAAAACATCAATAACCTCACATCAGGTGTTACGGTACAAGATAAATTTTCTATATTATACTATCATACTAAGAAAATTTCATTTTTGAACACTGAAAATAACTAGTTATATTAGTCTGTTCTCATGTTGCTAATAAAGACATACTTGAGATTGGGTAGTTTATAAAGGAAAGAGGTTTAATTGACTCACAGTTCCACATGGTTGGGAAGGCCTCACAATCATGGCAGAAGGTGAACGAAGAGCAAAGTCACATCTTACATGGTGGCAGGCAAGAGAGCTTGGGCAGGGAAACTCCCATTTATAAAACTATCAGATCTCATGAGACTTATTCACTACCACGAGGACAGTATGGGGGGAAACACCCACATGATTCAATTACCTCTGTCTGGTGCTGCTCTTGACACATGGGGATTTTTACAATTCAAGGTGAGATCTGGGTGAGGACACAACCAAACCATCTCACTAGTAGTTTCTAAATATGTGGTTCCAGAGAAAACAACTGTAATATTAGTTAAATTGTATTTTTGTTTGTTTGTTTGTTTTTGAGATGGAGTCTCGCTCTGTCACCCAGGCTGGAGTGCAGTGGTGTGATCTCGGCTTATTGCAACCTCCGACTCCCCAGTTCAAGCGATTCTCCTGCCTCAGCCTCCTGAGTAGCTGGGATTACAGGCATGTGCCTGGGATTACTGGCTAATTTTTGTATTTTTAGTAGAGACGGGGTTTCACCATGTTGGTCAGGCTGATCTCAAACTCCTGACCTCGTGATCCGCCCTCCTTGGCCTCCCAATGTGCTGGGATTATAGGCGTGAGCCACCACACCCGGCCAAATTGTGTGTTTAAATTCTGAGTTTAAACACACAATTCATACTTAATACCCATAAGTACCCTAATGCTTATGGGTATTAAGTATATGTGCATGTATGTGTGCATACACACACACACATCATAGCACACATGTGTGCATGTATGCACACATACCTAATACCCATATACATACACCAGTGGGGCCACTTGCCATCTACACGGAGGCTTCTCAGTGACAAGATGGCCACATATTTCTGAATGAATTGCTTTACCTTTAAGGATGGCTACATTTGTTTTGTCACTTGTGGGATGCAAGTAACCTTAAGTGTCTCCAGAGATGTCGCTAGACCCTAATGGAATGTTGGTAGAAACAGAAACCAGAGAAACTGTGCTTTTCTTGTTGGTCACAGACAAAATATTTTCTTCAGATGTAGCTTCTTGGATTTCCTGTGACAAACTTCCCAGAGATTTGTTTGGTCTCTGGTGTTGATTCCAGCCGCCAGGTACTGGCTCCTGCTTTGGATTTTAAGAGGAAAGATGAGTGACATGCCACTTCTAAACCTATGCAGAGTGATGACATTCATTGAACAGTATTTGCCCACCATATTGGTAAACACTATTCTAAGGCATAGAGAGCATCTTTAATCTGATATTTTCACTCTCTGCCATATTTCATTCCTCCCCTTCAAGCATTCTGAAGTTGCCAGCACTCTGCCCCTCATGAATGGTCCTCCTTTTCACAGCTTCATCCTGTCTGGAAGAGAGATGCTTAGGTGCAGCTATTTTTTATATATATATACATTCAAGTTTAAAGTTTGTACTGAGTATTTTAAAAATTTAGAATACAGGGTCCCAAAAAGAAGAGTACTGCTTAGAAATAGAATTAATTATTCCATTAAACTATTTGAAGACGTAATTATTTGCAGGAATTTTGCTGCCTTTATCTGTAGAATTTTAAAACCTAGAGTTACCAAAATGGTATGCAATCTATTACAATAATCAATAAACAGTTTTAAAAGCTAGGTAATGCTGAGAATAATGAATAATGATAACAATAAACTTCTTTGGGATACATAGAGAAAGCACCTTTCTTTCGAAAAGGGCTTGGTTCATCTTAAAAGTGAGGTCCTGTAAAAACACAATACTACACCAACTGACTATATGCAATCTAAGAAGAAGATAAATGTCTAAGTCCTCTAAGATAAACTTCAGTATTAGATCAGGTGTTGGAAAGTTCAAACCACACTTAAAATATAAATTTAAAATATTTTGAAAGCACAACGGTGAGTACAATGTGCATGAATAGTGTTTTATCAGGGGATTATTTTTAATTCCTCTGCATACAAATAGCCAATATTTTTACCATTACTTCACTGACATTCATGAATCTTATTACATGAATTAGAGTAGCTAAATTATATTCTTCCCCCTCTCCACTCCCTTGCTGATACTGAGCCTATTTACAGGTCCATCTGCAGGAAAGCAGGTCTTGATGATACCATGGCAACATGCTGTCAAACCCAAAGGGGACCAGTCCTGAGAGAATGGAGAGAATCAATGCAACCCACCACTAACTAGAGGAAAAAGACTCAAAATGCTAGCTAGGCAATACTACCATCTCCACACCACACTTTTTTGGACCAGAACTGGAAGTACATTTCTTTCATTATTATTTAATTGTATAGATGCAAACAGAAAGGTCTAGAACTATTTTTTTAAACCCAGTACATTCTATGTTAAAGGAAATATTCTCTTCTGTTCTCACGTGGGTGCTCTCTCTCCTCGGCTACTTCCTCTTGACTGACTCTTCTGTTTTTCATTAGCTGGTCTGAGTTTGTCCAGAAAAAAGCATCATGAAAATTTTTCTTTCCCTGTAATGAGTTCCAGCAGGAACCTTGCAAGTTAGCTCTAAGGAGATTTCAGAAGCCTGTTAGGCACGTCCTGAGAGGACAGACAGGACCAGGTGATTGGCCTCCTCACTAATATCATCCTCCACGGAGTGCTGCTGACACCAGACCCAGCTGAGGGTGAGGCTGAGCAGAGTTTAGAACACTTACAGAGAAGGGCCTATTAAAATAGAAGTGCAGATGTTCAGTTCCCTTACTCTGAGAAGGGGAAAAAGAGAAAAGAATTCATTGATTTAAAAAAAGTTCATCTTGTCATTTTTTTTTCAATGCCATTAAATCTTTGGATCATATTTATAAAATACCTGAAACTATATTGTGCCTCAGAGGCACTGAAAACATCTCTCTGGACATTAGAAGAGTGCACGGTATTTCTTCACTCAACATGGACTCCTTGAACACTAACTGTGTGTAGATCCCCACCAGGTATTGGTGACCCAGCAGTGGCAAGGAAGCCAGGAAATTTGTACGGGCCAGTATCTTCCAACAATCCCACACTGGGGCACTCTTGTCAGTAGATACTCTTCTTTTTATGTGAAACATGTAAGCTGGGGCTCAAATAGTAAAAGTTCAGGCTGAGTCCCACCTACAGATTTATTAAAGTAATACAAATTAAGCCTGGCCTTCAGCAGCAACACCCGTGATCTGTGACAACACAACAAGCACGATCCCAAATAAACAGAGCCAAGATCATAATTACTGTAACAGATTGTGGATGGCACTCAAAGCACTGAGTCTTTCACGCTTGAGAATTCCACAGCCAAGCCCTGCAGTGGCGCCTGCTCTATTCATCCACATTCCTTTCAGCATCAGATTAAATTCCAATCTCTAAGACATTCCTCCAGCCCAGTGGTTTTTCAGCTGAAGACCATAGACTCCTATGAAGATATTTTTGAGAAAACATAACTTTTAAAAAATTTTAAGGTTGTGCTTTCATCTCAAAGATTGCCATGCTGAAATTGCTGAAATGTGCTTAAATTCCAAAGAATCTGCATAACAATCTCCTCGCGAAATGTCCCAGGCTGTCCCCCCTTTGCTCTTATGTTTATGATCATGTTGACATCCAGGGAAGGCAAACGCCACCACAAATGGAGGTTTTCTTTCCAGTTAAATGAGGGGAAAAAAATGATAAGAAAATTGAGCAACAAGTGATTTTAAGCCTCATCAAAAGAACCCACAGCATTTGGCCTACAATATATAAATGTATTCCTCTAATCACATCTTTTTCATACCAATCTATTTTGTTTATTTTACAGAATAAAAATGTGTTTTGTAGTGCACTACTAAATTGGCTCATTCAAATAACAGATGTGTGATTAAAACATTCATTGTGAAAAAGAGAAAATAATGACAGGAGTCATAGTAATGACTCAGATGATGGGCTATCATTTTCTAAATCAAAAGATTCAGGTTGATACACAAATATATTTCAACCCAGTTAAATGAACTACCTGCAAATAAATGTTAACTGAGTCACACTATGTCACTTTAATGCAATTCACTAGCTTTTAGAGAGGCAGCTTAACATAATTATTAAGTGCACACTTTCTGAAGCCAGATTTCCTGGGTTCAAAGCAAAGCTCTAATACTTAACTGTTGTGTGGACTGTATGCCTCAGTTTCTCAACGGTAAATCAGATGACCTGCCTCTGTGATAATTAAATTAGCAAAATATATGTAAAGCACTTAGACTATACTGTGAACACAGGGAAAACTTTACAAGTATGACTATTATCTATTTCACACAGTATTGTCTGTCTAATTTGTACATTTGGTTTAGTTTTATAGTCATATTACACTTGAGAGTATATAACTCATACAAGGAGTATATAATGAGTTTTATGTTTGTATATATTAATTATATTTAAATCAAAACATTGTGTAGTCAACATAGGTGAATACGAATTGTTTTTCTTGCTCTGTTGCCCAGGCTGGAGTGCAGTGGCGTGATCTCGGCTCACTGCAAGCTCTCCCTCCTGGTTCACACCATTCTCTTGCCTCCGCCTCCCAAGTAGCTGGGACTACAGATGCCTATCACCACGCCCAGCTAATTTTTTGTATTTTTTATTAGAGACGGGGTTTCACCGTGTTAGCCAGGATGGTCTTGATTTCCTGACCTCGTCATCCACCCACCTCGGCCTCCCAAAGCGCTGGGATTACAGGCGTGAGCCACCGCGCCCGGCCAAGAATTGTTTTAAATAATTGCATACACTACTCAAGTTTTAAAAAAATATTTTCCTAGCTATTGCTTAGCCCAGAAGCCTCACATGTTGCATAATGAGGATAGTATATTCTAGTTTCTGGGGGAAGTGTGATTTTCCTATCAAAGGCAACCTTGATAGATGATAACCAGGGATTCCTCACGCAGCTGCATTCCCGCGGATACCTCCCAAATTAAACCAATGATGGGCAACCTATCATCCTACTGTGGTTTTGAAATATGAGTCACTGAAGGGATCCACATAAGCTTCTAACAGAAAAGTTTTTAGTGGAAATGGAAACTCCATCCCAGCCATCTGGGAGGAAAGCAGCTATGACCAACACCCTGAATTGATGTCTTGGTCATTTGAAAAAACAGGTCAACTGATCCGTGCATCTTTTGGTTCCATTTCTGACTGGCCTAGCTTAGTTTCAACTAGACGCCTGGAACTATGTAAGAATGTGACTCCTCTGCTGGATTAAGAGGTGGGAGGCAGTTCCAAGAAAAGGAAAGGGATGAGGAGAAGGCAGACCCCTTACACTGGACCTCATCTATCCCAAAATCACATTTAGTAAGCAATATTAATCAATATTGTAACAACATGCTGATAAAGTAGAAATACTACAAATTAATAAGAAAAGTAAAATGCCCAAAGGAAACGTTTTTAAGAATATGGCTAACAGCTTGATGCAGCAGCAAAACCGGATATAAGGCAGAGAAAGAAATCAGAGAGGCCCTTCTCTCTCCATACAAACTGTATTATGGAAAGATTTGCTTCTTCTCCTGGAAAATAACCAGACAGTTGAGGTTTTGCAAAAGGAATTTTAGTAAGCAACCAAGGTAAACATGACAAGGCAATAAAAGTACCAGTTACTAAAAGAATTGAACACACACAAGGTAGCCAGTATTTCAAGCAAAGATGGGTTTTAATGAGAATATAATGCCGAATTTATCTAGATAGTGATAAAAGAAGAGTTTAGCTTGTCATGAAATTAGGTGGATATCACCTGCAGGCATGGACAAGCTTCAGTCCCTTATAAAGCTACTTTTTCAGGCCGGGCGCTGTGGCTCACGCCTGTAATCCCAGCACTTTGGGAGGCCGAGGTGGGCGGATCGCGAGCTCAGGAGATTGAGACCATCCTGGCTAACATGGTGAAACCCCGTCTCTACTAAAAATACAAAAACAAAAAATTAGCCGGGTGTGGTGGCGGGCGCCTGTAGTCCCAGCTACTCGGGAGGCTGAGACAGGAGAATGGCATGAACCTGGGAGGCGGAGCTTGCAGTGAGCCGAGATCGCGCCGCCGCACTCCAGCCTGGGCGACAGAGCAAGATTCCCTCTCAAAAATAAATAAATAAATAATTTTAAAAAAAAACAAACTACTTTTTCCGTAATGAACAAATGCAAGAGCCTACCAGTGCTAGACTGCCCAAGCTGCACAGTAAGTCCATGCTTACAGAACCAACAAATTAAGAACACATACAGAAAATATGTTGGTCAGGCTGCACTGGAGGATTTTCTATTTTATAGAAATGTTATCACATTTCTAAAATGGGAAAAATCTAAACTTGGATAGACTTTTTCATGCATATTTTTTCAGGTTTGTATTATTTTATTTTGAATCATACGTGGCAGACGGGGATGGGGAACACCATATACTTTTAGATGACAATTTAGGTATTAGTTTTCTGTGTTTTGTGAGCAGCTGTGTCTACAGAGTACTATATTTGCTGTATATTTTGTATATTTGCTGACAAAAATGAGAAGACACTTGAAAGGAACCTACAATGAGGTAGGGATCCACCCCAGGCTACTTTTTTCCCCTTCTTGTCTATATTTAATTGTGAAAATGTTCAAACATATTAAAATGTTGAAAGACTTATACAATAGACACCATATACTCATGCTACAGACCAAATGTGCCCTCCAAAATTCCTATGTTGAAATCTGAGTCACTAATGTGATGGTATTAGGAGGTAGGATTTTGGGTTGCTGATTAGGTCATAAAAGTGGAGCCTTCATGAATGGAACCATTGCCTTTAAAAAATAGGCCTCAGAGAGCTCTCTTGTTTTTTAATCTGATCTTGATCTCATGCCTTGATCTTGGACTTCCCACCCTACAGAACTATGACCATCTAGCCCCAAGAGTTGTTCACCAGGAGCGAGCATTTAAGCCCCAAGAGTTGTTAGAGAGAGAGGTGGCCTGTATAAAGCATCAGGGACTGCCCCTCTGTTTCCATTGAGATTCCCATTAACTATCTACATTCATTCAGAAAACTTCTCAAGGTGCTTGGAGAGGCTGTTTCCTGGTTACCTTCTCACAGTATTAATGTCTTATCAAATGAATTAACAGAACTCCATTTCCCACCTTCCCAGCTGTACTCCTTTCCCATTTCTTATGAGGTACCTTAAACAAGGGTAATACGTCCAGAGTGTTTGCAGAATAGTGAGCTTTCTGGAGTTACTTCCAAAAAAATGTAATACCTAGGAAAAAAAATGTTTAGAAAGCCCAAAAGAACAAGCACTTTGGGAGGCCAAGGCGGGAGGATCACGAGGTCAGGAAATCAAGACCATTCTGGCAAACATGGTGAAACCCTGTCTCTACCAAAATACAAAAAATTAACCAGGTGTGTGACTGTAGTCCCAGCTATTCAGGAGGCTGAGAGAGAGGAATTGCTTGAACCCAGGAGGCAGATGTTGCAGTGAGCTGAGATCGTGCCACTGCACTCCAGCCTGGTGACAGGGCGAGACTTCGTCAAAAAAAAAAAAAAAAAAAAAAAAAAGCCCAACACAACAATTGTGGAGGCAGATTAAAAAGAATGAAGAATTACCGTAGGGTAGCCTGTATTGAGTTTAAGTACTTGGTCAGCAGAGTCAGCTGCCTAGATCTCAGTCCCAACTTGACCACTTACTAGTTCTATGATCCTGGGCAAGTTACTTAATCTCTCTGTGCCTCAGTTTCTTAATTGTAAAATGGGTTCTTTTTTCAAGTACAGTGTACACTCACTCCCAGCAATATGACTGCTAGACATGAAGTGAAACCTTACCTTGCAGAGCTTACAGAAAAACCTGGAGAAAATTAACTGGCCAAGCACCAGGGCCTGGAGAATGTCTGGGACCAAGTCAGGAAGGACACATAGGAGATTGGGTAAGAGAACCATGACTTTCAATGCTGAGATTCTCAAGGCTGACATCTACAGTGAGTAAAATAGAGCCTCTCTAACCTCCATCCCTCATAGAGAAAGCAAGTAGTAATATTCACTTGGTTATTTTTGCCTTGTCTCTGGTAAACTGGTTGGAGTGGGGCTATCTTTTCTGCAAAATTATTACCTACAATCTCACAACAAACTGGGCTTGGGTCTGGAATTCACACTACTTGCATGGTTACTGCAAACCCCCAATATGAAAATTTAGCTTAAAGAGATCCCTGACCCAAGTACTTCAAATTCAAAACCTCGAAGATTTCTCACAGATAAAGGTTTAAAGAAAAAAAAATTCAGACTTTACAATTAAAAAACAGAAAACACAAAGGAAATAAGTCACTTGAGTGAGAATCAACAAAGCGATAAATCCCAAGAGTAGACTCACAAACACTTCAAATGCTGGAATTATCATAGAAAATCAGAAAAGTGAGAGTTAGATCTGAAGAATTTATCTAGAAGTCATCAGAGAGAAATGAAGCAATGAAAAGATATGAAGAAAAAGTGAGAAGGCACAATAGGCATTTCAGAAGGAGGTAACTGAGAGAATGAGGAGGGCAACACTCAAAAGAGAGCACCTGATAACTTCCTAATACTGATGCAAGATTCCAGTCCTCCCATCAGGAAGCCAAGCAGGCTGAATACAGAGAAATGACACTTACATATGTTATCATGAAGCTGTAAGACACTAGAAGAGGACAAAGACACCAAAAGCTGTTAGACAGAAAAGATAAATTATCTGCAAAGAATTTACAGTTTGAGTAATAGCTAAGTTCTCACAGAATAATGAAGCCAGATGCCTGTGATATAATATCTTCAAAGAGCTGAAAGAAAATAATGGTCAATCCAGAAATCTAAATCCAGTGTTCAGAGCTGGTGCACAGTAGAACAGCTATAACAGACATTAAAATGTTGAGATCTCTGTCTTTACTGGCTGGTAAAGAGCTGCCAAACTGAGCCCGCCCTCTGACCAGGCACCCACCACATGGCTGCCACCACTGCCCCCTCCCTGGGCTATCCCCTATCTAGCAACTAAATGTCAGTGAGCCGTACAATGGGGAGCCTACAGAACCGTTACACTCTCACTAGGCCTCGTTCCTTGGTTCCCACTTGTCCCTCTCGGTCCTTATTTCCTCCTGACTCAAGCAAGCCTACTGCCCTGTGGAGAAGATGGCAGCCTTTGGACGGTGCAGGCAAGTGCCCAGAGCCCATGTGGTTCCCCAGGCTGCAGCTGCCCACTGCTAACAAGCTCTCCTTCAGAGCTGCCCTTCTGTAGCCACTGGGGGGAGCTGCAGCCCCTGTGGATTTTGCCTCCAGGAAAAGTTGGAAAGGGACAGGAGGACAGCAATGTAATAGGGACCTGCCATCTGTCACACAGCCTGGGTTCTGCTGGTACAGCAGGCACTCCCATGGTGAGAATCTTTAATGATGGCAGATCCAGCCCATAAATTAAAACAGTAGTTTATGTACAGTAGTAGTTTCCCATAGAGAACACACAGGACCCAGAGGGCTTACAAGTGAGCTCTCCTGAGTATTCAAGGAACACATAATTCCAAGCTTATACTAGTTCTGTCAAAGAAAGAACAACTGGAGACACTCCCCAACTCATTTAATGAGGCTTGTGTAAACATGCTGTCAAATCAGACATGAATATTATACAAAAGTTAAATACCAGGTCATTTAAGAACGTAGATGCAAAAGCTCTAAATAAACCAAATCAATAAATGTATAAAAGTGATAATGCACATAATCAGGCTGAATTTATTCAAGGTGCAAAATTGGTTCAACATTAGAAAAACCTAAGAATGTGACTCACCACAATAACAGATTCAAAGAGAGAAACCGTCTGATCATCTTAATAGATTCAGAATAAGCTCTAATAAAACTCAATAACAATTTATGATGTTTTTAAAAAATCTCTTAGCAAACTAGGAATAAAAGGGAATTTGCTTGATCTGATAAAGCATACCAATTTTAAAAAACATGCAAATATTTTGCTTAGTGCAAAACATTAAATGGATTCCCTTTAAAATCAGAAACCAAAGCCTAACTGCTATTTTATATTTATTGTATTGGAGATACTTGCCAGTGCAAGACAAGGAAAAGAAATAAGGTGTAAGGATCAAAAAGAATGAAATCTCTCATTATTTGCTAATAATATGATTATCTACATGGAAATTTGAAAGAATTTATATATAAAAAGCTAAAAATTGGCCGGGCGCGGTGGCTCACGCTTGTAATCCCAGCACTTTGGGAGGCCGAGGCGGGCGGATCACGAGGTCAGGAGATTGAGACCACGGTGAAACCCCGTCTCTACTAAAAATATTAAAAAAATTAGCCGGGCGTGGTGGCGGGCGCCTGTAGTCCCAGCTACTCGGAGAGGCTGAGGCAGGAGAACGGCGTGAACCCGGGAGGCGGAGCTTGCAGTGAGCGGAGATCGCGCCACTGCACTCCAGCCTGGGCAACAGAGCGAGACTCCGTCTCAAAAAAAAAAAAAAAAAAAGGTAAAAATTAACAAGTTTACCAAGGCTGCAGGGTGTAGGATCAATGCACAAAAACTTATTTTATAAAGCCATCCACAAATAAAAAGCAATTTAAAAGAAGATACAACTGGGGACTCTGCTTCTAATAAAAGCAAATCAGATGAATTTAATTTGCACTCACCATCCTCTTAAAATAACTAGAAAATCTGTACCAAATATATAATGTCTTGTAGCTCAGAGGGCAATAAAATAGTAAAGGGTTCTCTGCAAAAATATTTTTAAGATCTGGCAAACCATAGTGGTCACCAGGAATAGGGATTCAGAAAGGCAAAACATAAAAGGATGGGAAAAATCTTAGTGTGCTCTATTAATATCACACTAAGTAGACATTAAAGTAAAAAAAAGACTTTAAGAGGCAATGAAGGACATTTCATAATGATAAACATGTATTTAATGAGAAAGAGTAAACTTTAAATAATAATATGGACTCACACTGCTGCCTGATTCCATTTCTATAAAGTGCTAAATCATATTATTTAGAAATTCTTACAGAAGTGACAAAACTGTGGAAGGACACGAGGGAGAAAAGGAAGTGAGGCAGTTTTCTAAGGTCCGAATAATGATTGTGTTTCAGGTAGAGGAAGTGGGTTGTGAACAGGCAGAGGCACTCAGCAAGCTTCAGGCAATGTTCTGTTTCTAAACCTGAGCAGTGATTATATGCGTGTTTATAATAATTCATTAAGCCATGCAATTTTTATGTATGTCTTTTGTAAGAACAAGGTTTAGAAATTGACACTTGTAACAGCTACAAAAATAAAGCTTTTGCAGAAAATTCTAACTCTATGGAAAGATATTAAGAATACCTAAGTAAGTGGAAAAACATGGATAGAAAGATTCAATTCTGTGAAGATATCAATTCCATCTAAATTATCATATAGATTTAATGTAATACACATTGAAACCCAAACATGTATAAATTATAAAATCAACCTGACAAGTTGATTTTGTAATATATATGAAAGAGAGAAGAATGCTTAAGTCAAGGTTCAAACAGAGAAGCAGAAGAAGAATATACATATATATATATATGAATACATATGTGTGTGTATGCATACACACATACATACAGAGAGAAATACAGAAACAGGCAGACAGGGACAAAGAGAAACAGGGAGAGACACAGAAATTTATTGCAAGGAATTGGCATACATGATTGCAGGGGCTGGTTAAACAAATCCCAAATGCATACAGAAAGTCGTCATGAGCACAATGAGACTTCCCAGGAACAAGCCACAGCTCTTATCTACAGGTGGAATTTCTTCTCTCTCCTGGGGAAACCTCAGTTCTGTATTTAAGGCCTTCTAACAATTCAATCAGGCCTACCCAGATAATCCAGAATAATCTTCCTTACTTAAAGTCAGCTGACTAAGGGCTGTAATTCCATAGGCCAAATTCTTTCACAGCAGCACCTAGATTAGGTTTGCATAACTGGCCTGTAGCCTGGCCAGGTTGACAGATCAAAAGCGCCACCACAAACAGACAAGGCCTATCTACCAAAATAGGTAGACTTGGCTCCCCAGGTATCCAGGCTTATAACACTATATTAATTAGGACCATAGAATGCTGGGTGGACTCCCACTAAAGAGATACAGAGATGTACTCTGCTGGCATGCCATGCTTCCTATCCCAAATCCTGGTGCCAGGACAGCCTCTTCAGATATGAAATGCCTACCTGATCAAGCATTTTGGGTATTATACACACAAACATGCACACACAGACATTCCACGTGGATTAAGAAATTAAAATATTAAATGTAGTTTTTTAAATATTTAGTAGAGCATCTAGGAGAATTGATTTATGACTTCAGAGAAGGGAAGGATTTTTTAATGCAAACCATAAAGGAAAGCATTGATATATATGACTGCATTAAATTTTTAACAACTTCTGTATATCCTACTCATCAAAGACATCATCAAATTAAAAGACAGGCCACAAACCAGGAGACAACATTTGCAATACACTTGACAAAATACTTCAAATAAGAAATGCCTATTACATAATGAGAACAATAAACTCTATAAAAGCAGGCAAGACAGGAATAGGAATTTCACAAAAGAGGAGAAGAGTACCTACAATTCCTAAAAAGAGACTCAACCTTATGAAATCAGGAATTGGATTAGTCAGGAAATGCAAATTAAATATCAGGTATAATTTCATATATTTACTGTGAGAGATCAGACATCATTTCACAAATATATTGTGAAATATGCATATATGCATGACTACCAGATTGAAAAAAAGGTAAAAGATAGTACTGACAGTAAGAAAGGATATGTAGTGATAGGAATTCTTAAACACTGCTGAAGTGATTATTAATAGGAAAATACATTGAAAAATATTTTGGTGTCCCTTAGTAAATTGGGCATGCATTTATTCTTCCACTCAGTAATCCTATTTGAAGGATTGTCACCAAAGAGAAACTCTTGCAGAAGCACTGCAGAAGCCGTGTTTAAGAATGATCACGGCCGGGCGTGGTGGCTCACGCCTGTAATCCCAGCAGTCTGGGAGACCGAGGTGGGTGGATCACCTAAGGTCGGGAGTTTGAGGTCAGCCTGGCTAACATGGTGAAACCCCATCTCTACTAAATTTACAAAATTAGCTGGGCATGGTGGCACACGCCTGTAATCCCAGCTACTCGGTAGGCTGAGGCAGAAGAATCGCTTGAACCCAGGAGGCGGAAGTTGAGGTGAGCCGGGATCACACACCACTGCACTCCAGCCTGAGTAATGGAGTGAGACTCCATCTCAAAAAAAAAAAAAAAGAATAGTGATCATAGGCTGTCTGTGGTGGTTCACAACTGTAATCCCAGCACTTTGAGAGGCTGAGGTGGGAGGACTGCTTGAAGCCAGGAGTTTGAAACCAGCCTGAGCAACAAAGTGAGACTTCCATCTCTACAAAAAAATAAAAAATAAGAAAAAGAATCACAGAAGCAGCATTCATAATAGAAAAAATGATATCTTGATGTCAATCATGAGTAGAACTAATATTAGTTTTGATACATTCATGCTACAGAACATTATACAGCGGTGAAGAAAAGGCCAACTACCAATATTAACATGATGAATCTCAAAAATATATGTGTAAGCACAAGATACAAAAGAGCACAGACTACATACTATATAAACATCAAAAACAGGCCAAACTAATGTGTCAATTAGTGGAATATGTATGTGAGTTAAAACTAAAAAAGGAAGCAAGAGATGGACAAAAATTCTGGAGACTAGTCCCGTCTGGAGTATGGGCAGAGGAGGGTACATGATCACTTAAGGCAGACAGAGGAATTCGGAAACATTGGCAATGTTCTGTTTCTTGAGATGGATGGGATGTATGTGGGTGCTTATTACATTGCTATTATTATTCTTTTAAATAAAGAATTAGCTATGTGTGCATTACATTTTTTAATAACTTTTAAGTTTGGGACTACATGTGCAGGATTGTTATATAGGTAGACTTGTGTCATGGGGGTTTGTTGTACAGATTACTTCATCACCGAGGTATTAAGCCTAGTACCCATTAGTTGTTTTTCCTGATCCTCTTCTTCCTCAAACCCTCCACCCTCCAATAGGTCCCAATGTCTGTTGTTGCCCTCTATGTGTCCATGTGTTCTCATCATTTAGCTCCCCCTTATAAGTGAGAATATGTGGTATTTGGATTTCTGTTCTTATATTAGTTTGCTAAGGATAATGGCCTCCAGTTCCATCCATGTCCCTGGAAAGGACATAAACTCATTCTTTTTTATGGCTGCATAGTATTCCATGCTGTGTATGTACCACATTCTCTTTATCCAGTATACCATTGAAGGGCATTTAGGTTGATTCCATGTTTTTGCTATCGTGAATAGTGTTGCAAGAACACACGCATGCACTTGTCTTTATGATTAAACAATGTATATTCCTTTGCTTATATATCCAGTATTGGGATTGCTGGGTCGAATGGTAGTTCTGTTTATAAGTCTTTGAGGAATTACCACACCACTTTCCGTGATGATTGAACTAATTTACACTCCCACCAACAGTGTATAGTGTCTCCTTTTCTTTGCAACCTCACCAGCATCTATTTTTTTTCACTTTTTAATAATAGCCATTCTGACTGGTGTGAGGTGGTATCTCATTGTGGTTTTGATTTGCATTTTTCTAATGATCAGTCATGTTGAGCTTTTTTTCATATGCTTGTTGGCTGCATGTGTGTCTACTTTGGCAAAGTGTCTGTTCATGTCCTTTGCCCAGTTTTAATGAGGTTATTTGTTTTTTTCTTGTAAATTTGTTCAAGTTCCTTATAGATGCTGGATATTAGACCTTTGTCAGATGCATATTTGCAAAAATTTTCTCCCATTCTGTAGGTTGTCTATTCACTCTGTTGATAGTTTCTTTTGCTGTGTAGAAGCTTTTTTGTTTAATTAGATCCTATTTGTTAATTTTTGCCTTTGTTTCAGTTGCTTTTGGCATCTTCGTCATGAAATTTTTGCCTGTTCCTACGTCCAGAATGGTATTGCCTGGGTTGTCATCCAGGGTTTTTATAGTTTTGGGTTTTACATTTAAATCTTTAATCCATCTTGAGTTGATTTTTGCATATGGTGTAAGGAAGGGGGTCCAGTTTTAATTTTCTTCATATGGCTAGCCAGTTATCCCAGCACCATTTATTGAATAGACAGTCCTTTCTCCATTGCTTGTTTTTTTCAGGTTTGTCAAAGATCAGATAGTTGTATGTGTGAGGCATTATTTTTTGGGCTTTCTATTCTGTTCCACTGATTTATGTGTCTGTTTTTGTACCAGCATCATGCTGTTTTGGTTACTGTAGCTCTGTAGTATAGTTTGAAGTTGCGTAGCATGATGCCTCCAGCTTTGTTCTTTTTGTTTAAGATTGCCTTGGCTATTTGGGCTCTCTTTTGATTTCATATAAATTTTAAAATTGTTTTTTATAATTCTGTGAAGAATGTCATTCATAGTTTTATAGGAATAGCTTTGAATCTATAAATTGCTTTTGGCAATATGGCCATTTTAATGATGTTGATTCTTTTCATCCATAAGCGTGGAATGTTTTTCCATTTCTTTGTGTCATCTCTGATTTCTTTCAGCAGTGTTTTATGGTTCTTATACAGATCTGTCATCTCCCTGTTAGCTGTTTTCCTAAGTATTTTATTCTTTCTGTGGTAATTGTGAATGGAATTGCATTCCTGATTTGGCTGTTGACTTGATGGTTGTTGGTGTATAGGAATGCTAATTTTTGTACCTGATTTGGTATCTTGAGATTTTGCTGAAGTTGTTGGTCAGATCGAGGAGCTTTGGGGCACAGACTATGGGGTTTTCTAGGTATAGAATCATATTGTCTGCAAACAGAGATAGTTTGACTTCTTTTATTTCTATTTGGATGTTTTTTCTTTCTTTCTCTTGTCTGGTTGCTCAGGCTAAGATTTCCAGTACTATGTTGAATATGAGTGGTGAGAGAGGGAATCTCAGTCTATTTCTGGTTTTCTGTCTAGCTTTTTCCCATTCAGTGTGATTTTGGCTGTGGGTTTTTCCATAGGTGGCTCCTATTATTTTGAAGTATGTTCCTTCAGTGCCTAGTTTGTTCAGAGTTTTTAACATGAAGGGGTGTTGAATTTTATCAAAAGCCTTTTCTGTATCTATTAACATGTGGTTTTTGTCCTTAGTTCTGTCCATGTGATGAATCACATTTATTGATTTACGTGTGTTGAACCAACCTTGCATCCCAGGGATAAAACCTACTTGATGGTGGTGGAGAAGCTTTTTGATGTGCTGCTGGATTCATTTGCTAATATTTTGTTGAGGATTTTTGCATCAATGTTCATCACAGATATTGGCCAAAGTTTCCTTTTTTTGTTGTGTCTCTGCCAGGTTTTGGTATCAGAATGATGCTGGCCTCATAGAATGAGTTAGGGAGGAGTCTCTTCTCCTCAATTTTTTGTAATAGTTTCAATAGGAATAGTACCAGCTCTTATTTGTACAGCTGGTAAGATTTGGCTGTGAATCCATCTGGTCCTGGGCTTTTTTTTGGTTGGTAGGTTATTTATTACTGATTCAATTTCAGAGCTCATTATTGGTCTTTTCAGAGATTCCATTTTTTTCCTGGTTCAGTTTTGGGAGGGTGTATGTGTCTAGAAATTTATCCATTTCTTCTAGATTTTTCTAATTTGTGTGAATAGAGGTGTTCATAATATTCTCTGATGGTTATTTGTATTTCTGTGGAGTCAGTGGTAATATCCCCTTAGTCATTTCTAATTGTGTTTATTTGGATCCTCTCTTTTTTCTTATTAGTCTAGCTAGTGATCTATTTTATTAATTTTTTTTTAAAAAGCAACTATTGGATTTGTGAACTTTTGAATAGTTTTTCTTGTCTCAATCTCCTTATGTTCAGCTCTGATTTTGGTTATTTCTTGTCTTCCGCTAGCTTTGGGGTTGGTTTGCTCTTCGTTTCCTAGTTCTTTTAGTTTTAATGTTAGTTTGTTAAACTGAGATTTTTCTGTTTGATATGGGCATTTAGCACCATAAATTTCCCTCTTAGCACTGCCTTAGCCATGTCCCAGAGATTCTGGTATGTTGTATCTTTATCCTCATTAGCTTCAAAAAACTTCTTGATTTCTATCTTAATTTCATTATTTACCTAAAAGTCATTCAGGAGTAGATTATTTGATTTTCATGTAATTGTATGGTTTTGAGCTATTTTCTTTGTTTTAATCTCAAATTTTATTCTGCTGTGGTCTGAGACAGTGGTTTGTTATAATTTCAGTTCTTTTGCATTTGCTGAGGATTGTTTTGTGTCCAATTATTTGGTCAATTTTAGAATATGTGCCATGTACAGATGAGAAGAATGTATATTCTGTTGTTTTTGGGTGGAGAGTTCTGTAGATGTCTATCAGGTCCATTTGATCCAGGGATGAATTCAGTTCCTGAATATCTTTGTCAATTTTCTGCCTTGATGATCTGTCTAACACTGTCAGTGGGGTGTTGAAGTCTCCCACTATTATTTTATGGGAGTCTGTCTCTTTGAAGGTCTCTAAGAACTTGCTTTATGAATCTGGGTGCTCCTGTGTTAGGTGTGTACATATTAAGGATAGTTAGCTCTTCTTGCTGAATGGAGCCTTTAACATTATGTAATGCCTTTCTTTGTCTTTTCTGAACTTGGTTGATTTAAAGTCTGTTTCGTCTGAAATTAGGGTTGTAACCCCTGCTTTTTTCTATTTTCCATTTGTTTGGTAGATTTTTGTCCATCCCTTTATTTTGAGCCTATGTATGTCATTGCATGTGAGATGGGTCTCTTGAAGGCAGCATACCAATGGGTCTTGGTTCTTCATCTAGCTTGCCACTCTGTGCCTCTCAGTTGGGGCATTTAGCCCATTTACATTCAAGGTTAGCATTTATATGTGTGGATTTGAGCCTATCATCATGATATTAGATGCTTATTGTGCAGACTTGTTTCTGTGGTTGCTCTAGAGAGTCACTGGTCTATGTATTTAAATGTGTTTTTGTAGTGGCTGGTAATGGTTTTTTCTTTCCATATAAGGCTTCCTTCAGGAGCTCTTGCAAGGCAGGCCTGGTGTTGACAAATTCTTTCAGTATTTGCTTGTCTAAAAGGATCTTATTTCTCCTTTGCTTATGAAGCTTAGTTGGGCTGGATATGACATTCTGGGTTGGAAATTCTTTTCTTTAAGAATGTTGAATATTGGCCTCCAATCTCTTCTGGCTTGTAGGGTTTCTGCTGAGAAGTCTGCTGTTAGTCTGGTGGGCTTCCCTTTCTAGGTGATCTGACCTTTCTCTCCAGCCACCTTTAACATTTTTAGTTTTATTTTGACCTTGGAGAATCTGATGATTACATATCTTGGGGATAATCTTCTTGTGAAGTATCTTACTGGGGTTCTTGGCATTTCCTGAATTTGAATATTGGCCTGTCTAGCTAGGTTGGGGAAGTTCTCATGTATAATATCCTGAAATATGTTTTCCAAGTTACTTATACTCTCCCCATCTCTTTCAGGGACACCAATTAGTCATAGATTTTATCTCTTTACATAATCCTGGTATTTTCTCAGAGGTTTTGTTTGTTCCTTTTTATTCTTTTTTCCCTATGCCTGTCTGACTTTCTTATTTCAGAAAGCCAGTCTTCAAGTTTGAGATTCTTTCCTCAGCTTGGTCTATTCTGCTATTAATAATTGTGATTGCATTATGAAGTTCTTGTAATGTGTTTTTCAACTCTATCAGGTCAGTTACATTCTTTTCTATAGTAGTTCTTTTGTTTGTCAGCTCCCGTATTGTTTTATTGTGATTCTTAACTTCCTTGGACTGGTTTTCAATGTACTCCTAAAAACAATTATCTTTGTTTCTGTCCATTTTCTGAATTATATTTCTGTCATTTCAGCCATCTCAGCCTTGTTCAGAATCCTTGCTATCCTTGAGATAGCATGGTTGTTTGGAGGAAAGAAGGCACTCTGGCTTTTTGAGTTGTCAGAATTCTTGTGCTGGTTCTTTCTCATCTTTGTGGGCTGATGTTTCTTCAATCTTTGCAGTTGGTGACCTTTAGATGTTTTTTTCTTTTATCTTTATTTGATGACCTTGAGGGTTTGATTGTGCCCTAAGTTAGTCAGTCAACTGGCTTCATTTCTGGAAGATTTTAGGGTGCCAACACTCACTTCCCAACTCCCGGACTGTGTGTTCTAACTCTGGGGGACTTGTATCAAGCCTGACTTTGTTCTCTGGCTCCTTAAGGTTAGGAATTATCTGCACTATGGAAGCCAAGGTGCTCTTAGACCACTGGTCACTATACCTTGATGTGTGGTGTCAGCTAAAGGGTTTTGTGATGTGGTGGCAGTGAGATCCATCCTTGTTTGCATGTGCCAGCAGCAGTGGGAGTGACAACACAGCAGGGTACACACTCGCTGTCTGCAGCAGGGTACTAGTGGATGCCAGCGTGCCTGCCTCCATGTGGGCATTCACAACACTGGTGGAGGCAACATGGCTCAGGCGGCAGGGGGCCCCTGCTGGTGGCTGCCCACAGATGCACTGGGAGTGATGGCATGGGGTCAGGGTTTTGGTGGGCACAGGTATGTGTGCACTTTCTGTGAATCACATTCAGGGGTGGTCACTCAGAGGTGAGGGATGGGGTGCTGGTGGGGGTGGGGCTGGCTAGCTGTGTGCCCACCCAGTCTCCAACTGCAATGGCAGTTCTTCTGTGGGGGTGGTGGTGTGGAGTGCACTCCCACCACAACGGTGGCAGGACAGGGTACATGCACACATACACACTGGCAGGGCAGTGAGCCCCTCGCACCCCTGCATACACACCCCAGCAAAGCAATGTTGGGGGATGTCCATGGGCCTGGGGGAAGCTGCAGTGGAGAGAGGGAGTGGGCGGGCCGGTGCATGGCCATGGGGGCCACCCTGCTGGAGCTCTCTGCTTCTCAGGCACTGTCTGCCAGCACAGGAGTTATGATACAGGCCCCCAGGACACCTGAAGCTGCCTGGCAAGCAGGCATGGCCAGCCTGGGGCCCAGGGAGAGGCCAGCAGACCACGGGTGTTCAGGTTGGACTGACCCCATCTGATGGGCAAGACTGCCCTGCAGAGTTCAGGTTTGACAGTTTCTCTAGGGCCAGAGTCTCTTCTGGGAGCAAGGCAAGTCTAGGGGGATGAGTGTCGCTGGCCGTGCTCTGCTACAGACGCTGCTGCACTAAACCTTTGGGCTCCACATCAGCTGGTGTGCTGCCCCTACCACTTCTCTAAGCAGTCTGTTTGCCAACTCTGTGTGGCAAGTGTCTGTAGTGGTCAAGAGGATTCCTGCTGCCACGATTCCAGAGGCCTATGGCGAGAGTGGGTTGCTCCTTACCAGTTCAACTCAGTCACTCCCGTGGAGTCATTGCAGGCCAGGAATGAGTCCTGGTACTTGGTAACCCCATGCAGGGTTCCCAGCTTCCTCCACTTTCAGCCCAGCTTCTGAGTCTTCCCTCTGTTAACTCTCAGTGCCATCCCTCTGAAGATCTGTTAGGAGTGTGCCAGTCATCTGGGTCCCTCAGTGGCAGCTGTTCCACCTGTCTGCATACTCAGCTATCTTGCCCAGTACCCTCACATATTTCTTTTCTTTTTTTTATTTTTATTTTTTATTTTTTGAGGTGGAGTCTCGCTCTGTCAGCCAGGCTGGAGTGCAGTGGCACAATCTCGGCTCACTGCAACCTCCGTCTCCTGGGTTCAAGCAATTCCCCTGCCTCAGCCTCTGGAGTAGCTGGGATTACAGGTTCACACCATCATGCCTGGCTAATTTTTTGTATTTGTAGTAGAGGCAGGGTTTCATCATATTGGCCAGACTGGTCTCAAACTCCTGACCTCAGGCAATCCACCCGCCTCTACCTCCCAAAGTGTTGGGATTACAGGCGTGAGCCACCGTACCCAGCCACCCTCACATATTTCTTGATATAAACATAAGTTTAGAGGTAAGGCATATGCCTCAGAAAGGTTGGTTGTTGGCAGGCTCCAGAAGCAACATGCTAGAGAGAGCAGAGGCCTCCTATCGCATTCCCAGAGGATGGTGGGGGTGGTGGCCCCACTCCCACTTCACATAAGTAGCCCTTTCACAAAGCTGTTTCTTTCTGACTCACTCCTACTGAGCCTGCCCTCTAAAATCAAGACCTCAGTCCCTGAAGCCAAGCTTGCCCATATTTAATTTCATAGCAACAGGAGTATTTATTCCACGCATACCTTGTGGTGAAAGGAAGCCATTTTGCAATTGATTTATGGCAAAATGAAGGTGATGTCCTAGCCGCTGACATCACTATCACTCCCACACCTGTGCAGCCACCAGCAAACCTCAGCTGTAATATTCCAGGTTGCCAGTTTTCTTCCACTTGGCTCCTTTTAGCAGCCCAGCTAAAGCTAGGTCTGAAGATATTTTATCCTCTTGGCATTTTAGCTTAACATGGATTTCAGATCAAGACACTTTGCCAGGGAGAACATGGGATTTAAAGCCAAACTCCTCAGGAGGTTTTGGTCTTAATCAGAGTGTCTTCTGTACTTCATGAGATTCTCACTACCTGAATAGATTCCCTGTGATTCTGTTTGCTTTCCTCTCCAAAAAGCTGCAGAGAAGGAGCGAAAAATAACACATATTCCTAATCTTGAGATGTCTGAAGCGTGAAATATACTTTTATGAAATACTATTAAAGTGCATGAGAAAGTAGCTAACAACAAAATAGGCTCAGTTCTTAATTTCCTTGCATCATATTTTTTTTTTTTTTTTTTTTTTGAGACAGAGTCTTGCTCTGTCGCCCAGGCTGGAGTGCAGTAGCGCAATCTCAGCTCACTGCAAGCTCCTCTTGGCAAATAATGCCTTTGTTCCCAGCACAACCTCAGTTCCAAAAGCACATCATTTTGCCTTCCAATTTGCTTGCCTTTAATTTTGGCAAAAATTACTGGGAATAATAAACATGCCACTGTCTTCACAAGTTAAAAATATAGGTGAAAAAATTTAATTGACTTATTGAACAAGCCTGATGTGGGGAAATGTAATCATAAAACAGTTTTATGTTTATATTCTGTGCTTCCCCCAGGCCCTTGGTGAGAATGCAGGCTGTCCTTATGATTTTTCTGGTCACTCATACCTAATGCAAACATCCTCAATGCAGAAATCTGAAACTACAGGACTTTATCGGAATCCAAGCAGGCACAGGATGTACAATTGTGCCTTCTCCCCTTCCTCCAGTGAGGCCTGGCCCTGGGCAGGACTCCAGTCCTGCAGAAAGGGCAGTGTCAGCATCTCTTCCCCTTTTACCAGCCAGCATTTCTCCTCTGCTTCTGCCAGATTTCTTTCCTGGTGTTGGACTGCCCTTCTGTCGTTGAAGAGAGAGGGAGGGGAGGTAAGGGGGGAAGGCAAGTTCTCCCAAATTGGCACTATCGTAAGCTGGCTTCATGCATTCTGAGCCTGGCAGTGATGTAGAGCTGTTTCTCTTGCTGGCGCTTCTGTGGAAGTTTTTGGCATCAATGTGGATCTTTCCCCGCAGTTCTCTTGACCCACGCCTGTGCATCTCTATCCCAGCTGGTTGTTTGAGGTTCCTAGGTATCTAGTTCCATCTTCAGCTTCTCTCTGCTGAACTGTATTAGCCTCTCCAAGTGGCTCCCTTAGGACTTGAAGTGACCCCATGCTGCATCTTTCATTTGTACCTGGATGTCATCCAGGGGAAAACTCCTGTCAACCTCTGGAAGGTCTGGTTCATCCCAACCCTGAAGCCGCTCTGCTTCACAGCTCTGCCCACCCACTCTCTGGATCTTTACTGAGGACAGCGTCAGTCTTTAGGCCTTGCTGACTCTATAACTCTAAGAGGCACATATCTAGCTCTCTGGGGGTGGTCTGTTGAAGCTTCTGCAGGGCTTGAAGATGGGACAGGCACCCCTCACTCCTCCTCCCTGGTGGGGGTTGCTGAGGCAAGGGCTGACTCACAGCACACTTGCAGCTCTTTGTACACAGCCTCCCCAACTCTCTTATCGCCCAACATCTCACACCCTTGGTGTGTGAACAAGGTTTAGAAGTTAACAGTCCAGCTCTGACCCACTCACTTTTGACAAATCTTACAAAAGGGGATGGTCTCTCACACAACTAACTTCAAAAAGGATCTCATACAAACATTTCATTTAACATCCTATTGCACCCAGTAAAGAGCAAGGTGACTGCATCTTTGTGCAGAGCAACTGGACATACAACATAAGAAAAGAAATGACAGAGTGAGATTTCCTCTAAGCAGGAGGTGGTTTGGGCAACAGTGTTTCAAAGAAGAGCATTGCAGACATGAAGGCCAAAGTGAGTAAATACATAGGAGAGGATTTTTGTTGTAGAGATGGGAGAAGGAACAGATGCTTGAAAGGAGGAGGGTAGGCTTTCACAAGTGAAATATGAAAATGAACAAATCTTAGATAAATAAACTTTGTGCAGTATACTTAGTCTGTGGGCCTCCTTTTTTCCTTTCCAAATAGAATGGCCTATTCTGCTGATTTTATACATATTATATATTTCCTAAGTAAAGAGATCATTTTAATTACTAGTAGTGACAGAAGAGGAAACAGGTGCTCACTCATTTAGGCATGAACAGAGGTTGTTCTGTGCCAGATCCTAGAGGAATAAAAACCAGTAAGATACAGCCTCTATTTGCAGGTAGTTCATTTCTTAGCAGGGGGAAATCTAGAAGGGCCTGTTAGAGAAGGAAACCCTGGAAGTGAGTTGTGATAGATAATTGAAGTGCAATGAAAGGCTCTTATTGGGAAAGCCATTCCAGCCAGAAGGGGTGGCACAAGCAAAAATCTCTCTGAAGATTAACGTTGCCTGTAGCATAAACTGAAAAGCTAGGCAGGCGGTAGTTGGATCAGGGTCTCTTCTGCCTCTCTACGAGATTATATTTTACTCTTTGCAATGAGTAAACTCAGAGCATTTTAAGGAGGAGAAAATGAGAATATTTCTTGAAAGACCCATCTTGGTTGCAGGTTGAAGAGTGATACACAGGATTTCGAGACCAGAAGCAGGGACAACAAGTGAAGACCACTGCCAGCTCAGGTGAGAGTAGAAGCAGATGAAGAGTTGGGCCAGATAAAAAACTTCTCGGGGAATTAATCCATAATGAAGGCTACATTAATTAGGATGTAGGCTAAGATGCTATAACAAGGAAACCCAAAATATAGTAGCTTAAATGTCTCATAGTACTCCAAACATGTGTGGATGGGCTAGGGCAGGGGACACCAATGACAGCCTGGGGGCCAAATCCAAACTTCTGCCTGTTTTATAAATAAAGTTTCATAGAAACCCAACCATGCCCAACCCATTTCCCTGTTGGCTATACCTGCTTTCCTTCCACATAGATACTTGAGTAGTATGACCGTGACCTTATGGCGAGAATGGCCTAAAATATTTGCTGTCTGACCCTCAGCTATCCAGTAAACCCCTGGTCTGGGACAAATAATTGTCTCTGAGTTTCACACCATCCAGGAATCCAGGCTGGGGTGGTGAGCTCAATTATCTCCAACCCGGACCTTCCACCCTGGATCCAGGGAGGTTACTGCAATGGTCACCAGTCCCCAGCCAGGGAACCCCAGGCTGCTCTCAGCCTAGTAAGTCACCCAGCCCTAGGCAGCTGCAGAGAAGACTGGGAAATGCAGACTCTAGCGACCTGGCCATAGGTCCAGCAGAAACATCACCACCACTATCTACTCTAAGACAGAGATACTCACATTTTGACATCTCTGAAACCAGCATTCATTTTACAATCACTCTCAGCCTGTACTGCAGTTGTGTTTTTCCAGAGTTGATTTGCATCTGTTTCTTCCTGTAATCTAGGCACATTCTCAACATGAGACTACTTTAAATTAAATTCTCTGCCTGACAAAAAAACCAAAGGAACAGGGGAAAAACTAGCCCTTTTATAATGGCATTCAACCCACCCATGAGGACAGAGCTCTCATTGTCCTGTCACTTCCCAAAGCTCTCCCCTCCTAACATTGCCACAAGAGCAACCAAGTAAATTTCAGCTGAGTTTTGAAGGGGACAAACATTCAAATCATAGCAATACCTAAAGGACATGGAATTACTGTCTTGAGGAGATGTCTGCACTCCCATTTCATCACAGCATTATTCACAATAGACAAGATATGGAAACAACCTAGCTGTCAATTAAGAGATGAATGAATTTAAAAAGGGAGGTGTGTATATCTATATCTATCTACCTATCTCTCTAGCTAATGAAATATTACTCAGCCTTAAAAAAGAAAAAAATCCTGCCATTTGCAAACATGGACAAATCTTGAGGAAATTACACTAAGTAAAATAAGGTAGTCATAGAAATACAAAATTGCATGAACTCACTTTTATGTGGAATCTGAAAAAGAGTAGGTAGAACTCATAGTTACAGAAAGTAGAATGGTGACACCCCCATGGGCTGGGGAAATTGGGATTACTGATCAAATGGTACAAACCTGTTGTTAAAAGATGTGTAAGAACTGAAGGCTCAATGTATAGCATAATGACTCTAGTTAATTATGTCATGTATACTTAAACTTTGTTAATAAAATAGATCTCAAATAAACCCACCTGTCCATTTTCACACTGCTAATAAAGACATACCTGAGACTGGGCAATTTACAAAGGAAAGAGGTTTAATTGAGAACTCACAGTTCCACCTGGCTGGGAAAACCTCACAATCATGGCAGAAGGCAAGGAGGAGTAAGTCACATCAGCAGACAAAGAGAGAGTTTGTGCAGAGAAACTCCCATTTTCAAAACCATCAGATCTCGTGAGACTCATTCACTATCATGAGAATAGCCCAGGAAAGATCTGCCCCTGTAATTCAACCCCCAGCCACCGGGTTCCTCCCATGACATGTGAGAATTGTAGGAGTTACAATTCAAGATGGGATTTGGGTGGGGACACAGCCACATCATATCACCACCACACCAAAAGTAAAAGAGTAACTCAATGAGGTAATTGATGAGCAGCAGGTGGTTTGGGCAACAGTTTAATTAGCTTCATCGTGGTAATAATTTCACAGTGTATAAATACATCAAAACATATATGTAAGGTTATGTGCCTTAAATATATATAATTTTTATTTGTCAATCATACCTCAATAAAGGTGGTAAAGATTAAGTGTAACCAAACTAATATCTAACTGTGTGTACATTTTATTTAAAACCATTTAAAATAACTTGTAGATTAAATGTAAATCTAAATTGACACAACTGTTAGTCAAAAAAGTTCTATTGAGGGAGCATGGTGTTAAATCTAGAATTAGATATTTAGCTAAAATACTTTTAACAAATGAAAGTAAATTAAAATATTTTCAAAAGTTAAAAGAAAGAAGAATTGGATCAGGGTTCTTGGTAGTACATTCTGTTTTGTGTTATCTGTGTATGATGATTTGGAAAACAGGGGTGAAATTGCCAAGAGAATTTATTTATATAGCCTATGCATTCATAATCAAGACTTAAAATCAAATGGTATAAATCAAGTCTTAAAATTCAGTCTTAAAATCAAGACTGAATCAAATGGTATAAATTTTATCTTTCAACATCTCTAAGAAATGGAAACAATTACCCTCATTTTTTTAACCAGTACTTTTTCTTACAATCAACCATGAATTATATATAAAAGTGTCCTGCATGTTGAAATGAATATAGTAACTCAAGATCTCTTGCTCTTGATGGTGATTTTAAAATGAATACCTTTGTGGATAGGTAAGTGAATTCATTGGTAAATAATAAAAGTACTCAAATAAATTAGCAAAAAAATTCTCTGGGGTTTTTTTTAAAACCACAGTTAGTATGAATTCAGACCACAAATCTAAATGACTAACAGCTCTTGGTTTAAGTTCTCAAGGGAAATTTTCCTTTTTCCTATCTCCACCCGTGTAAGACATGTTATTTTCTTGCCTTTTTTTTTTCTTTTGGTGGATGGCAGGCATACTTCTTGTTTCCCCTTCACTGAGGTGCAGCCTTTGATGTACCACCTTTGTTTGGGTTTTTTTTTCTTTCTTACTGGTAAAATAAAGCATGATGCATCTCACAGTAACGGTGTCTCTGATTTTTAAAAACATGGCAGAAGAATAAAAAAGGAGAATGTACACTAGTGGGCAGGTTAGTAGTTTGCTCCATGTGTTAACACATCCACTGTAAGTTTTATAAAATGGAAAAAACAAAATATTTACTCAAGCTCTTCCCAGTGAAAGAATTAAGTGAAGTTGGAAGAAGCATCTTGAGAGCGGCTGTGTAGTGAGATCCCTGAAGGCCATGCTTGAACCATGAACTGCCTTCTAAGGTATGTATGGGGGTGGTCTGAGTTTTTGGATTTTGCTGGATTTTGTTGTGCTAAGTGGGGTATGGAAAGGTGGAACAGCATGCAATGGCTCCAGATCTTACAGAAAGCATGCATGCCAACAGCTCTTCTTCCCCACTCCTCTCCCACACAACCCCATCGTCTAAAACAAGTGAAAATAAATGTAGAATAACAGTTAGTAGGTCCCCAAACGTCTCATCTGCCTGTGGTGGCCACAAATCTGAGTATGGTCTTGAGTGAGAGGTGATGAGGGCAGGAACCAGGATGTGGTGGTGGAGATGTAGAGGCAGGGATGAGAGTGGAGGAGGTAAATGTAGTAGGATGGATAGGCAGGGATGGTGGTGACCCTGGTTTCAGGCTGGGGTAACTCTGTCTGTGGCAGTGCTATTAACTGCACAGAAAACACACTCAGAAAAAGAAGTAGATCTGGGACACTGGTTGTAGAGAAAATTTGGCTTTTAGGGGGCAGATTATATTTGAGGTATCTGCTCATTCAACAGGAAAAGGAAGCAGTAGGGCCAGGAAATGCACACTCTAAACACACTGGAAGAAAAAAAAACAGTTTTTCTTTACATGTTAAAGACCATTCAATAATCAACTGGGAATGGATAGAGGAAAGGTGAGATCCCTGAACTTAAGACACAAATAGCATGCCAAAGTTAGTCAACTAAAAACCTTAATAAAATTAGAAATGTCATTAATAATTAAGTGTGTTATATAACATACATTTGTCATTCCTACTCTTCTAAGAACCTATCACATCCATGGTGGAAAAGAAGTTCCAAGCTTTCAAGTAACTTGTCAAGGACACTCGAGGTCTCACCATTATCACCACAATGCCAGCACATAACAGGAACTCAGTAAATATCAGCTAACTGACAAACTTCAGCTGCATAATGAGAAACCAAGCCCCAGTTTGAACCGAGGTCAGAACTCTTTCCAGCAGCCAGACTGCCTCACCTGGTAGACGGTTCCTCTTTTCTTAACACCATTTATCGTCTTGGTCTCCACGATGTCTCCTGCTGTTTATTATTCTGCAAGTTTCTCTGTCCTTTCCTTCACTTCTCCTCCTGTTCTCCCCATCCTTCTTCCTTGGTTCTATAGCCATTTCTTGACCTACTAACACTTCTTCTCTTAGAAATGACCTAAAATGATTCATACATCTTGGAATTAGCACAGTAAAACATTAAAAACAAAACAACAACAAAAACTTAGAGCATCAAAACACAAAAGTGAGATCTTAAAATAAAAATTCATATGCTTCAAAGCTCATGTAAGACAAGTTTAATTTTTCAAATAGAAGCAAATTTAAATTCAGGGAAATGCTTTCCCAGAGGACAATATAGAAACATTGTGAACTTGGAGCATCATTAGGATGGGGTTGATATCACAATGCGGTTATAATCTTCTCTGGCTATACAAATTTTTCATTAATTTAGGGTGTCCCTGTTTTATTGCTGCCTTTTGTTTTCTAAGTATTAGCGCTAATATTTTGCAGAGAATTTTCTCTTCGATTATAATGGCCACCATTGTCCTTCTTCACAACATCTTATCTCATCTTCCACTTCAAATTTTGATTTGAGGAAACGTTTTCTAGCATAAGCACCAAAATGCAGTCAATGTTTGTATAATGTATTGTTACAGGACATAAAACAGATTTTAATCTGGTTAATAGGGACAGTGGTCAGCAGAATTCCCTGCAGAAGTACTGATGCTTGTGAACAACACTGTGGTTCACATGATTGTGCTTAGGAGAGCAGCTATTTCTGTTTAGAAGATAACTTTCGCCATGAAATGAAAATAGCATGAATGTATTCAATCAACTAGCTAGCTTTTTTGATGGGGAGAAAGCTAAGGGGTGATTAGAATTATTTCCTTTTTTGTACATAAAGCAAAACTTAATTTCATATGACATTATTTGACATACACTGTAACTACATACATTTGATAAAAATCAAGGAGGTCTTGATTTCAAGACTTTTTAGCAGGATGAAAAGGATTATTTCTCCATTCTTCTGGCATATCTCAAGCAAAATGTTGAATGCACACACTACATATTTTTTAATTCAATGATGATGGGAAAGCAGAGAATGTAGGAAATTAAGGAAATATGGGGTCAGTCAACTGTATGCCATCTTGTAAGATTAATTTCTAAAAATATTCTCTGAAAAAAAGTAAAATAATCCTCCTTTTCCAGCCCTGTGATTTTAACACTATTAATAACAAAATGTATCATCAAGGGTTTGGTCCTGCAAAGGCAAAGGCCTTCACTGGATTAGAAATGAAACAATGTAACAAGAAAAATGGGGAAAATATAAACTATGTACTTCAGGCTCACAGGATAATTTAGGGCATCTGGAGACAGTTTAGTTTCGTAAATTAATGATTTCTAATCTCTTGTCATGAACAATACATACTAACAGAAAGTGAGGTTTTTGCAATTGTTGAACTAATTTACACTCCCACCAACAGCGTGTGTTTGTTTTTCTCCACAACCTCGCCAGCACCAATTACTTTTTGACTTTTAATAACAGCCATTCTGACCGGTGTGAAATGGTATCCCATTGTGGTTTTTATTTGCATATTTCTAATGATCAGTGATGTTGAGCTTTTTTTCCATATGCTTGTCGGCTGCATATATGTCTTCTTTTAAATAGTGTCTTGTTCATGTCCTTTGCCCACTTTTTAATGGGGTTGTTTGTTTTTATCTTATAAATGTGTTTAAGTTTCTTATAGATGCTGGATATTAGACCTTTGTCAGATGCATACTGGCAAAAATTTTCTCCCATTCTCTAGGTTGTCTGTTTACGCTGTTGATAGTTCCTTTTGCTGTGCAGAAGCTCTTTAATTAGATCCCCTTTGTCAATTTTTGCTTTTGTTTCCATGGTTTTTGGTGTCTTCATCACAAAATCTTAACAAAATCCCTTGACACAAGTTTATCTATTCACAAGCCTGCAAGCCTGCACATGTACCTGCACAACTTGAACTTAAAAGTTTAAAAAGTGAGTTTTTGTTTTGTTTTTTGTTTTTTTGAGACGGAGTCTTGCCCTATGGCCATGCTAAAGTGCAGTGGTGCGATCTTGGCTCACCGCAACCTCCACCACCAGGGTTCAGGTGATTCTCCTGCCTCACCCTCCTGAGTAGCTGGGATTACAGGTACTCATTACCCGCCACCATGCCCAGCTAATTTTTGTACTTTTAGTAGAGACGGGGTTTCACCACGTTGGCCAGGATGGTCTTGATCTCTTGACCTCGTGATCTGCCCACCTCAGCCTCCCAAAGTGCTGGGATTACAGGTGTGAGCCACCACTCCAGGCCCAAAAAGTGAGTTTTTTTAAAAAACCAAGTCTTAGAAGAGAAATTGTTTGAAATGTAATACATGCTCAGGAAATAACCAGATTGAAGATGACTGGCGTGACTCACACACCTGTAGTGCACATCGCAGTGTGCAGCTGAGATCCCCCTTTCAGAACTAAGGTGCTCATTGTCCCAGCTGTTGAGTGAGTTGGCTGCTCATTGCTCACCCACGAATCCCTCCACAGGAACTGCCCTCTACCAAAGGAAACTGCCTTGCCCAAGTTTGCACCTCCTTTCCAGCGGCGGCCTACATCTAATTACTGGTTGTGGGGTACAAAGGCCTGCTTTCTTGCCTCAGCCGGGACCCCCAGCTCCCTATTGACCATTCAAAGCCCCAGTTGCAATTGCATCGCATTTCCACTTTTCCCACTGCCCAGTTTTGCTTTCCTCACTCCTTACCAGTGTTGTCAAGAGCACTCCTCAGTAAACCTCCTGCATCCAAATGGGCATCTCAGAGTCTACTTCCCAGGGACTCAAGTTACAAAATCAGTACAGCAAAAAGTAAATTGGTTTTTAGAATAAGTCTTCATGTAGTGATCAAAAAACAATTTCCCTGTTTTTCTTACGAAGATTATAAAAAAATACTTGAGACAATCAAAGTCAAGTAATAAGTAGCCACAAGGATTTAGAAACAGTGCCTATCAGGCCAGGTGCAGTGGCTCTAGCCTACAACTGCAGCTACTCAGGAGACTGAAGCAGGAGGATCACTTCAGGCCTGGAGTTCAAGACCAGACTGGGCAACATAGTGAGACTCCATCTCTAATTTTTTTTTTTTTTTTTAATTAGCTGGGCAAGGTGGCTCACTGCAGTGAACTATGATCGCAGCATTGCACTACAATCTGGGTGACAGAGACCCCGTCTCGAAAAAAAAAACAAAACAAAACAATGCCTTACATGTGTTCAATCCTCAGAAGAGGGATCTGTGCTGAGTCTAAGAAGTTAACAGGCAAGTTTATCTCAGCCGTAGTACTGGAAAATCCAGTTTCTTAGGCTGATTCTGTTCTGCTTGAAATTCTGTCAGCCTAAGAAGCATGCAGAGGTCTCCAGTGATTAACCAGATGTGATGCATAAGTGCAGTGGAGAAATCTAGTCTGAATACATTGTCAAGTGGCAAAGAAAATGGAGATCTCTACTGAAAATGCTCCAGTTTGGGTGAAGTTTTTTCCACCAATCTTTAATTGGGCAGAGAAAAAGCATATGTGATTATTTCATAATAATATGAAAATTATCCTTTTCTTCCAAAAGTACAATAGACACTACGAAATAATATTTCCACTTTGAAAGTTAATTTTCACAATAAGTCTGTCAAGTAGGCAAATTTCTTTCCCCTGCTTTTGTAATCATCCTCTTTACCTCCCTACGTGTCCTATTTACAAACCCAGTCTTCCTCTTGTCATTGCCTTTTTTCACCCCATCAACACCCACAAACACCTATTACATCTAATTTTTCTTTTCCTTCCTCCCACTCTCATCCAAGCTAATGGGTTTCCTCAAACACAGCTTCTTACAGGTTAAACTATACATTTGATGCTAATCAACTGGCAAGAAACTTCCTAGAAACTTCCTTACTCGTTACAGAGGAAGGCGTGTCAAAAGCATAAGGGTTCAAGCTGCAAGACATGACCTGTTAATGAGTTGTGAAATCAATTTATTTGGTTTTGATTAGCACTAAAAATAATGAAATTGGAAATATGAGTTCCTTATATACAGTTAAGGATAAAGTAATATGTTGGGAAACTTTAGTTTCAGCTATGTACATGTATGTGTTTACTGGGTTGCTACGTAAAAGGTTCCTTCAAGAAAGTTGAGTTGCAGTCAGAAAAGTTAGAAAAGCACTGAGGTAGAAATTTCGAGAAAGAGGGAGCATTCCACAGAGTCAAATGCAGCAGACAGGTCTAGAAAGGTAAGAGCTGAATCAGTGTCCATCAGATGTGGACCCACAGAGGTCTGCTGACCCGGCTAGAGCAGTTCCACCATGCTGTGTATGGGAGCCAGAGTTCTCACGGTAGTGAGTGGAAACTTAGAAGCAGGAAGGACAAGAACAGACCTGTTTTAAGAACCTTGGCGGAGGACAGTAAGGAAGACTACGATGGAGGGGACTTAAGAGTCTATTTCTCAGGGACTCAAAAGTTAAAAGTAAAGCAAAAAGTAAATTGGTCTTCAGAATAAGTCTTTACATAGTAATCAAAAAACAATTTTTCTATTTGCCAATTCAATTTTCTATTCCTAATTCCAAGATTGTAATGAAAACACTTGAGACAATTAAACTTGAGTAAAAGTAGCCACAAGGATTTAGAAACAGTGCCTGTCAGGGCTGGGTGCAGTGGCTCTAGGTTTTTGACCTAGGTGATCAAGGGTTTTTGCTCATTTTGAACGGTATCTAAACATGTTTATAGAAGCTGCTGAGATATGGGATAAAATGGATCATCAGTGGAGCAAATTCTAAGAGAAAAAGGATCAGAGAGTGGCTGGAAGAGCTAGCTGTGATGAGGAAGGGAGGTCTGGGAGAGGACAGAGTCCAGCAAAGGCATTCTGTGGGTGCGGGTAGCAGGGAATAAAAACTGGCAGTTCACTTATGAAAGCCTTTACTTCCTCCATAAAATAAGGCTGACATTCAGTATCTAAATGTGCTGCCTTGGCCATTTTTAAAATATTGCATCTCTTCCTACAGGATGCTAGTTTCAGTCATGGAGTCTACACATAATGCAATGATGTTGCTTAGCCAGGCATACAGCCCATCCTTTAAGAAAATTGAATAGAAATGTAAGATAACAGTAGGGTCCCCAAACGTAATAGCATCGTAGCATTGGGACTTAAGTGTTGAGGGTGTGCTACAGCTCCTGAGCAGCCTGAGAAGGGGGTGACCCCAGGCATTTGTTGCAAAGCATCCCAGTGTTGGCAGAGCAAGTGGCAGGGCAGGTCATGCTGTTGGTAGGGAACAAGGAACAGGCTGAGTTCTGCCCATTTGGAAAACCAGGGTGTCCAGACTGGTGTCTGGCTGTGATAACCAGGCGACACAGCCAACATCCAACGCCCTCTGGTGGCAAAAGATAGCAGGTTGCACCTATTGACTAGAGGCAGAAACCCCTGCAAACTGTTTATAAAGGGTCAAATAATCAATATTTTTGGCTTTGAGTGCCATTTGGTCTCTGCACATTTAAAAAGGGACATAGTCATGTTCCAAGAAAACTTTATTTACAAAAACAGGCAACGGGTTATAGTTTAAGAGCCCCTGGACTTGAGTATTGTCATAGGAATGCTATCAAAAAAGTTTGATGTTCCCAAAGCAAATGATGGCCCAGGGAAGGGGATCATTTAGACAGCAGCCACCTACATTAAATAAGCCCTAAAGATGCAAAAATTTTGCTTATGTGTAGGCATAATTATGCAATATGATAAATGATTAGAACTACTACTCAGATCTCTAGAGAAGTAGTTTTATGATACATATAATATTGCTTCATATGACAAAAAAAGGAACACTTTCTAAAATGTGTGTATTGGTCTATATATTACCATATATTTCCATACCAGTTACCTATTTTGAGGATCATCCTTAGTGTGACAAGGGGGATAATGCATTTGGAGAGAGTCATGAAACCTTGGAACAGTTCAATAAGGCAACCTCTTTCCTAAGAACTCTAAAATGATTGTCATGCTACATGAAGAATACAGATGAGGTTGGAGATCCTGAGCTGGGGTGTTTCCCAATCTGAAATACCAAGATTGGAAGATTTCTTCCAAAAGCCCAGGTATAAGGATAGATTGTGGGTTGGAAGATTTATGACCTGAATGTCAGGCACAGATCTGGTTCCTGCTCACTGAAAGTCCAGGGTGTGTGGGCTGATATGCCACCAGGCAAGTCAGGAAGTGTTAATATATTCTAACCACATCTGGCCATCCACATTTTCAGTCTTCCCCTTAGGCACTCACCCAGAGGCAAGCATGCTTTCTACTTCTGTTACCACTTCCTCTACTCCTATTAGCTTGTATAGATTGGCAAGAAGAGCCTAAAGGTCAGCACATGGCTAAGGAGACCAGATGCTCTTATGCCTCCCCATATGGAGCAAATACGATGCGTTTCAGGATAGCAAAAGGAGTGGTAATTGCTGAAAACCTTCTATGTGCTCTGTCATCTAATTCTCTAGAAAGTTTTGAAGTATTATTCCCATTTTACAGATGAGTTCACTAAGACTTGGGGAAATTAAGAAAAACCTCTCAAGGTCACAACATGAAGTAAGTGCCATAGCTGGATTTAAATCTGCTTAACTCCAAAGCTCCTGCTCCTTCCAGCACACTAGAGCAGTGGTTCTCTAAGTATGTTCCCTGGACCAGTAGCAGCAGCAGCACCTAAGAACATGTTAGAGGTGCAAATTCTTAGGCCCCACCCCAGACCTCTGGAATCAGACTCTGAGAGTGGGATCCAGCAATCTGCTTTAACACTGCCACCAGGGGGTTCTGATGCATGCTCAAGTTTGGAAACTACTGTGCAACACAGCCTTCAAGAAGAAGAGGATACTACAGTAGGTTCCAGGTTACATGAGAGTGAGCAAGACAGGGTCAGCCACACTGAGCAGCCCTGGACAAACCTAAGGAGCTAAGGGTAGAGACAGCTCTTCTCTACCTGTATGCCTGACTGAGCAACATCACTGCATCATGTGGTTTTTCTGCCCCCAACATTGTACCAGTTCTTTAAAGAGCAAGTAGCTATGATAGCGGAAAAGAACCATATCAGAGCTTCACGTTTGGTTGTCAACATCATTTCTTCTAACAACCTAACTGCTACATAGATTTGCTGTCCTTGAGATGTGGAATAAAAAGGTTAGGTAATTTACCAAGGGTCAAGGGACCACAGGTGACAAACCCTGGGTTTCCCAAGGACTGCTGCTACCCAGGTCCCAGGGGCACACCCCCTTTACCTGCTGGCAGGCATCAAGACGAAGACAGGCAGCCACTGTTGGGGAGGGAGTCGACATCAAGCTGGTATCTCATCTAGCTCGTGACTTTTCTATACTGAACACCTTCCAGGTGTCCAGGTGAGAACACAACATGGATAAGGCTTACTTTACATCTGTCAGAGCCCTGGCAGATGCCTTCCCGGGCGCCTCTGGCATTCTCTGTGAGAAAGAGAGCCACAGCCTGGCAACTCCCACAGCCATCAATGGCAATGCTCCTGATCCTCAAGACATTCCAAACGGATTAAAACCAAGAGCAACCCCAACCTAACAGACCCAGCCCATAGCTTCTTCTCGAAACTTCCCAAACTAACACCGAAACTCGCCCCACCCATTCCGCCTCTGGGCCAATGGGCAGGACCAAAATTCAGGAAGAACATTCAATGCCCAGACAAGTAACCATGTTGTTTTGTTTTTCCAAGCAGTGCTGAGCGAGGTTTAAACAAACAAGCACTCACACCTACAGCCAAGGAAGGGCAAGAAGCAGCAGCCAGGTGTGGGAACATGAACGCCAGACACTCGGGATCCAGACAGTCTCCCAGGAGAGCCCATTTCCAATGAGTACTTTCTTCAGGTGCTCAGTGAAGTGCAGTCCCATGGGGAGCCTGGGCAACTGTTGGCAAGCTACTTTTTTAAAGCAGTAAGACTTCATTTATGACTTACCTTGAGAAAGCATCAAGAGAGAGGCATCTGCAGACTCTGCATTTACAGGGCATCAGGTGTGGGGTGTCACTCTATTACACCCTGTTACAAGCCCGGTTTCTTGCTATGGGAAGACTCCATACGACCTTCTCTTCCTATCACCAGGGTGGTGGAGCCAGTTTCAAATAAAATTAAACATTGCTTAGTCACACAAGTTTTCTAATCTTCCTGTTTTCTGCTTCTTTGATTAAATTAGTTCCTAAAGGAGCAATCATTATTTGTCAAATCTTTCACAACAACACATTATAAAAGGAGGACTTTAAATAATAAATTATGAGTCATCTTCCTCATTTCCCCCAAATGGCACGAAGGTCAAGTTGCAGCACCATAGATTTCCCAGTGTTCATTATCTGTCTTTTCTCCAAGGGTAGGCTATTAAAGGTAGTGAGCATTAAAAGTCATTCCTAACTAATTAGCTCACTCTGGAGCTAACTGCCAATTTTCAGAATATGCTGAAGCTTTCTCAGAGCCGATTACCAAACTGTCACTCTAGTTAATGTTGAAAACGTTACCAATTTTTTTTCCCACTAGCCAAATACTTTATCTCCCAAGTTTCTTAGGATTTGCACACAGTTTGAGATGGTAGAACAAAGACCCCATGAACATTTCCACAGCTCTTAGCCCAGGACAACATACAAGAAGTGGATGAAGGTGGCAGGAGGGTTAGAGCAGCGGTTCCAAATCTTTTTGACACCAGGGACCAGTTTCATGGAAAATGATTTTTCCATGGACCAGTGAGGGAGGATGTCTTCAGGATGATTTAAGTGCATTATACTTATCATGCACTTTATTTCTATTGTTATTACATTATAATATATAATAAAACAATTATACAAGTCATCATAATGTAGAATCAGTGGGAACCCTGAGCTTGTTTTCCTGCAACTCCCATCTGGGGGTGATGGGAGACAGTGACAGATCAGCAGGCATTAGATTCTCATAACAAGCATGCAACCTAGATCCCTCGCATGTGCAGTTCACAATAGGGTTTGCACTCCTATGAAAATCTAATGCTGTCGCTGATCTGCCAGGAGGAGGAGCTCAGGCGGTAATGCTTGCTTGCCCACTGCTCACCTCCTGCTGTGCGGCCTGGCTCCTAACAGGCCAAGAACCGGTACCTGGCCCTGGGGTACAGGTTGGGGACCCCTGGGTTAGAGAATGCAGAATCACAGTGTTTACAACCACTAGGCTTAAATGAAGGTCCAATTCTGCATCAATTTCATTAAATTTCACTCAGTTCCATGCCAGTCTTAGTCTACACCTTATAGCCTATGTAATTTTGACAAAAACGGAACCATCACCATTATGATAAATACAACTCTAAATGTAATTACAGGTTACAGTGCTTTGGCTGGGGGAGGGGAGCAAAGTAAAATAAAGGGGTGATTGAAATGTCAACAGAGATGCGAATTTGAATTCTGACTTTGTCCCTTACTGTTTGATCTTGAGCACATTCCTAAAACTATTTGAGTCTTAATTATCTGCTTTGCACAAAGGAAATCGTACCACCTACCTCATGGTGGTGTTCTGGAAAGCTGAGGCTGTGTTCAGCTAGGTCAGTGTAGGGCACATAGTAAGTACTCAGTGAACGGCTGCTGTAGTTCCTAGTACTATCTTACTGTAAAAAAAGGCAGCTCGTTTTTTGTTTAGAAGTTAAACGTTGATGCTGCAAAAGAAACTTGGGGCCAGGCACAGTGGCTCACACCTGTAATCCCAGCACTTTAGGAGGCTGAGGTGGGTTGATCACTTGAGGCCAGGTGTTCGAGACCAGCCTGGGCAACATGGTGAAACCCTGTCTCTACTAAAAATACAAAAAATAGCCAGGCATGGTGGCGTGCACCTGTAATTCCAGCTACTTGGGAGGCTGAGGCAGGAGAATCGTTTGAACCTGGGAGGGGGAGGTTGCAGTGAGCTGAGATTGCACCACTGCACTCCAGCCTGGGCGACAGAGCAAGACTCTGTCTCAAAAGAAAAAAAAAAAGGAAACTTGGAGGATTGACCCAGTCAGTTTCTTGTCCAGTCAGAACTCAAGAGCCCTTGGCTAAAATCCATGCTTGTCACAATGACTGCCCACTCTCAGAGTTAAAAGTTACACTATCCTTCTGGCCAACTGCCAGGCCAACTGCCAGACACAAAACCCCATCTCCAATCTTCCACACAGCCCACTGAACTCAAGGAACAGATCAGGTTTTTCTGGTTTCCCTTTCCCGCCAGCTGTCTGCTTTTTAAAAAAGAAACCACTCCAACAAAATGGGAGTGTTCTCTACATGCCCCACGTCAGGCTGCACTAATTTATTTGTTCCAGCAGGTTTCTCTCCCTGGATGATCCATGTCTTAAATTGACTCGTCGCTTCTGATACATGAAAGCCTCCTTTGAGAGAAAGGAGACAGAACAAAGCGAGAGGTAAAAAAGGAGATGCTATGAAAATCCAGGGTGAAATAGAGACAAGGCAAAATAAGCACCAGAGACCTGAACATAGAAAACCACGGATATGACAAAGAGGGGGACATTTTCTGGAAAAGGAGACCCCTTTCTCAACTAGCTCTCTCATGGTTTCTTGGTAGGATCTAGTTTTACCTTAAGGATGGCTAGTTAGTAAGTCTGGTTAAGATGAGGTGGTTACCATGAGACCATTGCTAGACCTACCATTGAGTAAGCACACAGGACAAATTAAAATCTCCACCATCCATTACATAATGCAGGAGTCGATATATAAAACCACAGGTGAAACAGTTTTCAAATAAAGTTTTCTCCATCAGAACTAGTGTGTGTCCTCATTCCTGAGAACATACTCATCTGATGACACACTGTTGGCTTGGTGGCAGGAATTGCAGGGCTGCTAATAACACTACTATAACAACGAAAACAGCAAGACCTGTAATAATAGAGGCCACCCGCTTCCTGAGAGCGCATGTTTTATGTATCCCACTTAATCCTCACTCTAAGCCTGAAAGGAGTATTACTGCCCCATTTTAAAGATGAAGGACCTGAGGCCCAGAGAGGTTAGTTTGTCCATACCTACGTGGCAGGCTGGGATTCAAACCTATATCCATATGCATGATTCCACTGGCATGTTGACTCAAAAATTGTAACTCCAAAGCAGTTTTAAAAAGCACATTTGCTTGCTTTTCCAGAGCTTAAAAAAAAAATGCTTCATTGTGCACTTTCTTATAGACATATTTTAAAACGTAATACATGTTTTAAAACATGCATAACACATTTGGTTCCTTATAAATGCCTTAGTCTTGTGTTGCTAATTATTGAAGGTGAGTGATAGCTATAGGAAGGTCAATGATGATTCTACTTCTGTATGTTTTGAATTTTCCATAATAAAGTTATCTCTCTTTTTTTTTTAAATTGGCTCTTTGGAAAATTGGATGAGGTAAGACAACAACAATGAAGTGAGATTTCAACTCTCCATGGATGTCACTGAGTGGCAATGTCCCTAATCGCCTTTTATTAATAAGCAGCTGCAATGCAGGCCCTTGTTTGAGTGCTGCTTCAGCCTTGCCACACACCAGCAGCATGCCCAGGGCAGAGCATCACTCATTTTCTTTTTTTCTCTAAGACAGTCTTGCTCTGTTGCCCATGCTAGAGTGCAGTGGCACAATCTCGGCTCACTGCAACTTCTACCTCCCAGGTTCAAGCAATTCTCCTGCCTCAGCCTCCTGCATAGCTGGGATTATAGGTGCCTGCCACCATGCCTGGCTAATTTTATGTATTTTTAATAGAGACAGGTTTTCACCATGTTGGCCAGGTTGGTCTCGAACTCCTGACCTTGTGATCCCCCCGCCTCAGCCTCCCAAAGTGCTGGCATTACAGCTGTGAGCCACTGTGGCCGACCAAGCGTCAGTCATTTTTACCAGGGAAGGACTGGCTGTTCAGAGTAACTCTCAGACACAGAATTTTCCCAGCCTCCACCCCATTCACTAAGCATGTCTTGCTGGGTGTGGGAGATTTCACAGGAGATGGCAGAAGTGCTGCTGTGAGAGGCTGGTGCAAGTGATCCCACCTTGCCTGTTCACCTCATTGACAGCCAGCTAGTATGTTTTTAGACAGAAAGATTGGGTCAGTCAGGACAATTCCTCCAAACTTTCCAGAAAAAAAACCAGTATCTAGGCAAATATTTTATGATTTCTTACCAATCCCTCTTTTCATTATCAATGACTTTGATTATTTCACTTCCTCTCATTTTTTCTTTGGCTATTTTACCCATTGAGGCATTATTTTCTTGCTAAAAAGAAGAAATAACTGGATATTGGGGGGAAAAAAAGTGGGTGAACAGGTCATACTAACCTCCTTTCCTGCTTTCACCTGTCACTCCCACAAGACAAACAGCCAGCCATATACTGTAGTCCTCCCTTTCCTAAAGGAAGGGCTGGATGGGGACGCGGGTCGGGGCGGGGGGGGGGCACTGACAGAGAAAGGTATTCTTTCACATAATCAAGTTTTTCTTATAACTACGAGAGGGTCCTTCCTGGAAATGGCTTGGCATGTTCTCAAGGCAGAACTGTCTGGTTGGTGCTGTTTCCACTGTGAAGCTTGAGTTTGGTTCCAGCACCCTGAAGTTCAAGAGCACTGCAGTGTCACCAGCGTAAAAGATTCAGATGAAAGCGACATTTCCCTCTCAAAGGAAGAGAGGAAACAAACAAAATCCCCCAAACTGAAAACAAAAAGCAAGTGAACATGAACTAAAGGAGACAGGCCAAAGGAAATAAACTAGATGCGTGACATTTCCTAGGAAAATCTAAGCACACACACACCATTCTGTCCACCTCCAGTCCAGAAAAGCCATGATGAACTGAGTAGTAAAGGATGGGCTTTATATAAAAACAAACAAAACACACCATGCAAGTTCTACTTGTTCTTCCACGTCAAGACAATTCTCATCGAATAAAACCAATTTGCTTATATATAATCAGCCCATGAGATAGTGGCATCATCTTTATAAGCTTAAAACAAAATAGAGGATGTCAAAAATCTTAGAGAAAAGAAAATTGGCATGCACAGATTAGGGAGCAAGCTATAAAACTGACCAGCCGAAACTCACTTACGTGTTACTTACTTTCAGCTCCATAAATGGTTTTTAAAATACACACATATTTACATACACACAGACTAAAAAGCTAAGTGAACCCAATAAGTAAATGTATAGAAGTAAAAGAAAGTATTGTATTTAGTTGTTTGAAGATGGGTTTATAAGGAGTCCAATTGGCCAGACAGCCACAGCCCAAAATTACTAGCCAGAGTCAAAGGCAATTCCGGGCTCTGCCCCACGTGAATGCAAGTCCCACAGGAGGTCACTCACGACTGACAGGTAATTTAGATATTTAACAGACCAGAGCACACTGTCAAAGAGTTTGGCTACCTGCTATCACTTGAACATACAAAGTAATAATTTTAAAAACCTGTATGGCCAATGTCCAGGATGAATTTATTTCTTGGAGAAAAAAAATATATATGATTTTCCTAGACACCACGCAGTGACTGGCACTTTTCATTTCTCTTTTATCACAGCATACAAAAAAGAAATCAACAGAAACACACCAAAACTTTTCCCAATATCCCTTAAATTAGCAGATTTAAAATTAAATCTTGAAGCAGTATTTTGTGATACTTTGATTCAAACTCTATTTACAAATTAAATTGCACTTATAAAGATAGCAACATTTCTATTTTGATAGTAGGTTATTTTGCTTTATTATGGTTGTATATCTGGATATAAAACTTTTAAAGCTTTCTTGAATAAAAATCATTATTTTGCAGTCCATAATTTATTTGCCCACTGAATGTCTGAACCAGTTTTCTCTTTTTGTGCTTTTCTGCTCTATTTTATTTTACAAATGGCACATACCATCAGAGTAGGCACAGTCTGACACAGCACTCATTATGAGAGACTTATTCAGAAACAGTTAAAAGTGTAAGGAATAAAATATTTGCAGTCAAATCCTTTGGTTCATCTTTTCAAAAAAAATCAACAGATATAATTACAAATCATTGATAATTCATCTTTTTTGGTTAAAAACAAATCCACCAGGTAGATTACTGATTAAAATGCAACATTGCTTTAAAATACCATATTCCTATTCTCATCTCACTGTTCAAAGATGCCATTGTTTACAACTGATTGGACATGACACAGGATACAGTAAGGCACGAGTGGATGGTACAAATAAAAACAAATACTTTAGGACTTGTTTTTCTGCACAAATACTAAAATATGTACCGTTTTCAAAATAAAATAACAAAAAGGAAATACATATTTTTGTTATGAAATACCTATACAAAATTTAAAAATTTACACCATCTGAGCTGCCAAAAAAGGTTTAAAAAGTATCCATTTTTCCCCATACATAAAACTATCTCTCATCAGTAGGTCCAAGAGAACTTGGGAGATTCAAAATGTCCCAGCACTTTATGGAAGGGAGGAGGATAAAACTTCCCCTTCCTGCTTTCCTTTACCCCAACATAAGACAAAAACAAAGGTCATATGTTTACAGTAGTGTATTCTACTTATTACAAACAACTGAAATTTAAAAAAAAAAAAAATCACACCGGGAGACCACTGGCGCGCTGACTGGTTGCGGGATGAGTAAGGCACTTCCTGGGAGACAGCAGCTTCCCCACACTCCACGGGAAGATGGCGCGCGGGGGCTGGTTAGGACAAGGAGCACATGAGGCTCCCCGGAAGCAGACAGGAACGTCTCGACAGCAGAGGAAGACACAGGAGGTAAAACTTGGAGGTGAAACTCTACACAGAAGTGGTCACTCGGTCAATGGCATGATTGACCTCGTTTTTGTTTGAGTCCAGTCCTTTAGCAGCATTCATGTCATTCCGTAAATTCTCCACTGTCTTTTTCATGTGCTTTAACTCCCCTGGGTGTGGAGTGGCTCGCCTTAGAAGTGTTCTCTAAAAACAAACAGTGGAGTGAGTGTTTTGGTTTTATTCCACTACTTTTTTCAAAACATGCAGCTTCAAGGCATTAGCATTCCAATACAAATGTTACCTTCTTAGAAATTCTGAGTTAAAATGGGTGGAAAAGCTTTCTTTGGAGGTATATGCATTTATCAACTGCTCACTGGTGGTTAAGGGAAAGGGAAAGTGTTCCATATAACTTACCTAGTTACTATAGAAGGATTACTTATAGAATAAAAGAATACTTGTAAAATGTGAAATTACTAGAAAATAAAAATAAGGCTCCATAAACAGCAAGAACATTTATTTTAAAATTTAGGATATAATTATAGGGTGTGGGGAAAGAAAAAGATAAAAGAGTAAATAAAAAATCCTAAATTAAAGTCACTATAATGTTCTACTATTACCCAAAGCGATTCTGGCTTCTTTCAACCCAGAATGAGGCACGGGAGGCAGGGGAGAAAAAAGGAAATCAAGAGGGAAGTATACCTTTTCTTATTTTGCTGCTGTGTGTACTATTTCTATGACCTACTGATGAAAGTTCACACTCTTCTAATAAAGACTGGAAGTTAAGTAACAGGGTATGAGTAATTTTTAAAATATTATTTAATATGTTACATGATCTTTAGCTCATAAAATAGCATGTACATCTTTTAAATGGCCTATCCAAGAGCTTTAGGGGGAACCAAACTAGATTAACAAAATACTGGAAGAGGCAATGAAGTAACTGGCGATAATCACACTCTAACAAGTCTTGAGGTAAGCATTAAAGAGTCATTGACGGTGAGTTACTTTGTCATCCCTAATTTGCGTTTTGCCCTTTACGATTGTAAATGCCTAAAATCCCATTTGGTGACAGCTGGAATAACAAAGACTATAGGCAATAATTTAAAAACTGCCTTTGTTTTGGGGGCTGCAAGTACTCCCTCTAAGCTCTGCTTAAGAAAACTCTCAATTAGTTCAAGGAATTTAAGAAGCCAAAGTCAACTGCTAGGAAGATGTCAAGCCTTGTCACCAACACCTAGAGATGATGGATGACTGAGAGACATTTTCAAGTACAGATGAAAGTAAGGGTGACTAGTATTTTCCAATTTCTGAACAAAAACTTGTTAACTAATCCAACTAAGATCATAAGCCCTCTACAAGAAGGCTAAGGTGAGCTGGTTACATGAAGAAGGCACAGAGGTCTGGCACTAAGTCAAATCACGGCAAGTGAATGGATTAAACATGGGAAGAGACAGCATTCACTGGGAACAATTAAAAAAAAAAAGTTTCTCCATGTTAAGAAAACAGTGGGAGTGGGAGGGGAAACTATCACAAATAAAGAAAAAGAACCACCATAAAAGCAGCACAGCACAACAATAACAGGCCAGGCACAGTGGCTCACGCCTGTAGTCCCAGCACTTTGGGAGGCTGAGGCAGGTATGTCACTTGAGTCCAGGAACTGTAGACCAGCCTGGACAACATGGTGAAACGTCATCTCTACAAAAAATACAAAAATTAGCCGGGCATGGTGGCAGGTGCCTTGCAGTCCCAGCTACTTGAGAGGCTGATGTCAGGGGATGGCTTGAATCCAGAAGGTCGAGGTTGCAGTGAGCTGAGATCACTCCACTCACTGCACTCCAGCCTGGGTGACAGAGGGAGACTCTGTCTCAAAAAAGAAAGAAAAGAAAAAAAAAAAACATGAGTTCTATTTGCCTCATTTACCTTTTGTGAGTGTGTACCTAGAATTACCTAGTTTTGTCTTCTAAAAAAATTCCTAAATGCTGAAGGCAAAGCAGAGAACATACTAATTGAAAATAAAGAATATCCTTATTAGGTGCCATTCTCAATCTTTTAATTTTGAACTTCCACAGAGGCAAAGAATCTGCGTTTCCATACCGTCTCATTGTCTTCTTCATCCTTCTCATCCTCCACAAATCGGATTGCACTGACTCTGTTGACAGCGCGCTCGTTCCAGGCTTCGTCAGAGACATCATTTACCAAGCTCTCCAGCGCACCACAGCGAGGCAGATTCTCTGCAGTGACAAAGACCACATCAGCTGGGAACTGCGTTTCATGTGACCGGTAAATGCTATGAACTTTGCGGCTGACAAGGTAGAATCTATACGGAGGACCAGAGGTAGAACACCAGAAATAAGGGGGGTGTTCTGTTGCAAGTTTGGCTTTAAAACACAAACATACACAAAATTCAAAAACAAAAAGGCCTGGGACAAGGTTGCCCCTTCTTTTTTAATGATGTATAATTCTATTCGAGATCATATAAAATATCTGCTAAATTAATATGTTTACTATTTCATCACAGAATGTCATAATTTAGAGTCCCTTTTAAAATGCTTGTTTTATACAACTTCAAAACTGTTCTGACAGTGATGTGGCCGCACATGTTGGACACTAGTACTTTCCCCAGTAACATACTCTACCACGTTTTTCTCTAGGGTCTTAAAGTCCTCCCACTTGGGCTCCTATTCCCCCAGGGCACTCCTGTTCTCCTCCACCAAACCCAGCTCTCAGCAAAGGGTTTATAATAGCATTTTGATGTTAATGTGAATTTTTTGTTTAACCACACAATTTACAAAGCAAAGATACAATGACTCAAAATAATTCAATGGCTTAAAAACAGTGGTGTTAACACTAATCCTGTGAACTATCAGTTTGGATTTTAAGAGACTCTGTTACCACTTCTAGAAGTATTGTATTTTCAGCCTTAGCTATAATTCAAAACCACTGCTTATGAAATTTCAAACATGATAAATAGATATGAGCGGCCCTTCTTCTGCAAGGATGTAGGGTAACCTTCCCGGAAGAGTCCCACAGTGGCCTCACCTGAGCCGGCTCTAGGCGCAGACTGGATAGAACACAATCACACGAGGGAGTAAGAGGCCTTATGGACAGACATTAGGTCCTACTCAATCTCGTGGCCCTGTGAATACTGTCCTTAAATTAAATTCACCTTGACAAGTAGGTTCAGAAGGCAGCTGAGGAAGTAAGACACAGGTTAAAATCTTCTCTCCTGTGGTGTAGTCTGTGTCTGTCTGGAATGTAAGCAGGGGCTGGGACTGGTTGTCAGATAGCCACAGAGCCTTCAACTTCAAGGCAGTCAGGGATAAAGGTAGATGCAGCAACCTATTTTTTTTTTTTTAAAAAGAGACATCACAACCTCAAATTCTGAAATCAAATCAATCCCTATCAACAAAATGAGGAAAAATTAAAAGGAGCTTCCTGAGATTGGTTTCAAAATGTAAAACGGTGTTATGTTTTTAAGACACGACATACTCTTTGCAAGTGGATTCTTCAGTAGGTTCCTGTGCTTCCCTTTTCTGCTCTCACTTCTCCCATTAGAACCTCCAGATTACAGAGCAAAAAAAAAAAAAAAAAGGAGAGATAATTACAGGACACATTTTTACGGTCTTGTACTAGGTTTCAACATAAAATGAGAAAAAAAGTCAAGGTGATTTTGGAAGGACCCAGAAGGAGGAGTTCTTTACCTCTGATGGCCACAGCTTCACTGACAGGGCTGGTGTGAAGCTGCAGGATTACCTGTTTCCAGGAGCACCTGATGAATCAGGTCAAGAGGAAGGAGGTGCCTGGGGTGTCAAAGCATTTAAGTTGCAGCCAAAATAAAGATTAAACACCATTTTGCATGGACCCCATCTGCTTTCTCTAGGGAGATTATTTCAGCTATTCCCTTCTAAACCTTTATCTCTCAGTTTCTAGAAGCTCTTACTTCTCAGAGTCCTAGGTGACAATTAATATCTGTATCAGATTATTTCAGTTTCAAATGACGTAGTATAAATGAAAGTACTTTAAATGTTATAATGTGACACCTAAATATTAGTTTTATATTTATGTTTGCACAAAGATTTCACAGATTGGCTGCAACCAGTAGAATCTATCTAGTAAAGACCACTGCCAGAAATCATATGTACACCTATCTCCAGTTAACGTTAGCAGGAAATCTACCTATACATCTTACCAAAAGATTAATAGTGAATTATCAGACACACATACCATTTCAATTGACAGAACTTACAGGAAATAAACTAGAACTCTCTAAAGAGATGAAAAGCAGCTGTATTCCAATAACACAAAACTAATCAGAGTAAAAGGCATAAACTGGTTAAATTACTTTAATACAAGAAGTAAAAAAAATAATCAAAGAGTGCATGGACAGTATTAACAACAAATGCATTATTAACAAACTTTTCACAGTAACAATACATTTTGCAAAAGATTTCTGTGTTAGTTTCAAAGATGAGAAAATATTTTCTTTTCCTTAACAATTAGTCCAGTAAAGGCTGAGTCCATCTCATGCATATGTATTGGGTGCAGTACTGAGGAAGTATTGTGAAACTGTAACTTAAGTGGGAGTGAGGTTCTTAAGCCAGTGCATCCACGAGAACTGCTTATGTTAAAAAAAGACTATGAATTGTACATTATAAGATTTCACTAATGAGAGCAATATTAGGTGAGAAATACATATTTTTAAATCCTAGAATCCACCCGGTGCCACCATGTGCTGATAGCTAGAGAAGGACACCTGAGGGAACCTCAGGGAACAACAGATTCACAATTCCATTTCTTCTTACTCTGGGATATTTGTTCTTTAAGGGACAGAACTGAAATATCTTGTGCTTATAAAAAAATTCTTTCTCTTTCTATCCAAAGAATGTTGCATACATGTAAACTCAAATGCAAGGAAGTTAAAAACATGTATTTGCCAGGTACTGTGACAAGGATTATCTTAAATAGGCATTATACACTGTTAAAGCTTCAAGTACATCAAACTCTCTCATTTTATTGAACAAAAATATAATTTCCTTTAAATTTTTCTCCTACATCTTTTAAAAGAGGAAGCAAGCTAACAGCCACTAGAATGTTTAAAGTTTCGAGTCTTGGGCAAGACACTTACAGTCAGCATCTCTACCTGTCTTACTCATGAGAACAGAAAGAAAAAAATCAAGTCTTGAAAACTGGCACAAAACACAGATACTCAAACGTGGTCATTGTAACTTCTCAGACTAGAGCTGAATGTTAAAGCGAAAGTATAAATAAGAGGCTAAAAAGAGCATCAATAATATTAATAACAGCTTCTACGGATGACAAACCATATGACAAAAGCTAAATAAATTATTAGACTCTACAACAACAAATCTTATCAATATATTTCAACTCAGATTAATGAGTTGCCTGAAACACCAGTTTTGCTTCAAAGAATCAAGGTACCAGCTTGAATGTGGCTGCTGCTGACTGAGTCCACACCACACGAGCTGCCCACTGTCTTGCGGACAGAAGTGTTGCCAGTGGTGTCCAAGAGAAAAAAACGCCCTGTTCCCTGAACAGTCTGCCCACAGAGATTCTGCAGGCTGGCTGATCCTCTAACTCACTACGGCCTGGGGAAAAAAAGACATACACATGCTTTTCTGTCTCTCTTGGGTAAACCATCCCAGCTACAAGTCAGAAAATAGATGAGAAATACATTCCTGCTTTCCAAAGGAGCTAATAATACATTTTTGGTTTATTCTGGTACCTTCTGTACACTACAGAATAAACAGAATCAACACACAAGAAACCACAGCCCGCAGGCATCTCTGTGTTCTATTTAGGACCACATGCCCCCAGAAATAAAAAACTTGTGGTTACTATTCACACCAATGGTACAAGAACTAAAGCAAATGAATAACCAAACTGTAAGCCTCTTGTCTCCAGTTATGTCCATGACCAACCCAGCCCCAAGTGACCTTCCATGCCTGTGAACTACTATAGCAACTGCTCTCTCAAATTTAATATCTAAGCACGGCCTACTGATTAATATTAACTTCACCAGTGACTGAATATGCCTTACAATGTAGTTTCATCTTTCTGTTACTTTCTACTAGAATTTTTAGTTTTAAGCAAAGTTTTCAAAAATATTTAAAAATATATGTAAATTGAGAACATAACTGGCAAAAAAGTAAACAATACTAAAATATCTAAAGTGAAAATTCCCAGTACCCTCAAGTCTCATCTAGGGGAACTACTATTAGTATTGGGGTATAATGCACAAATAAGTGATTTTTTTTTCTTTTTTAAGGAAAAAACCCCACCAAAATAAGAGCTCTATATACTGTTCAATGCTTTCCCTTTTCACTCAGTATCTTGGGTCTCTTTCTATGTCACTGCACAGAGAAATATCTCATTCTTTGACTGCTTAGAATTCCACAACAGTATGCTGTTGTCTTTTAATATTTTTAATTATTTGGATTGGGTAATACATACATACATAGTACAAAATTCAAAAGTATAAGCTATTTCCTATTTCCCAATTGACAACCCTTGATTCTAATATTCAGTACTACTAATATTGCAAGTAAGGAAGATCCTCAAATGCCCAGTTTTGCACACTTGGTGGATATTCCTATGGGAGAGAGTCTAAGTATTAAGGAATTTTGTGTTCTGTGCCCGAGTAACTGGTGATATAAGACATTTTCTTTACTGTCACAGAAGGTTTAATACTTAGTTTCCAAGTGACAGGTTACAGTCATCCTTGCTATAATTTATCCTACCAAACTGCAAAAGTTTCTAGAAACTCACAGTGTAGGTTTCCTGCCGCCATGTGTTATTTTCATATACTTGAAAGAAGAGGCAGAAGCTTCTGTTGTATTTAATGATTTAGTATGATTTCCCACGGTATGACATTTCTGCAAGCTAAAAGGCTGACAAGGTAGCCCCTTTTAAAAGATTACTTTCTATACTGATACTTTTAATAAGTAGTGATTAAATATTTTAATAGGCTTAAAATTTGGTTATGAATCTATATATGTATGCATGGACTAAATGACACACTTAACTGACTCAAATGACAGCTATGTAACTCGACTTTTTAACTGGGTTTTCTCCATCCCAGCCCAAGCATAATAAAAATTTAACTTTCTCTTTTTCTGAGAACTGGAGAAATCGGGCCTTCATTCATGTAAAAACAGTTTTTCGGCATCACAGCCATCTTTTGGCTCAAGAATTGAAGCAAATTCATGCTCAGCAGTGTGGCAAGAACCAGCGAATGTTGACTCATCGAGTTTCTACTGCTAGAGGATAAAGATCAGGAAAGAAGTACCCTTCTCAAGCTGTAAAGGCTAATGCCTTCGTTCTGCTTAGTTCAGCAGAAATCCGAGGTTCAACTCAATTTAATCCTGGGTTTCCGGCCACCAGTTAGTGGTCTTAAGAATCTATCAAGATGTCCTGGAAGCATTAACTTTAAAAAGGTGAGCATTCCCTGGGGCTATAACTCACCTCTAGATTCCAGCTGAGAACTGCTGTTTATTTAGCCCTGCTGTCTATAATCCATTAGCAAGAATAAAAAATGGTGACCTGTGCCTGACCAAAATGACCAGCTAATCAGCACTCAGGAGACAGCCTCCCAAACACTCTTTAGACTGCTGGCCTTTATCATTTAAGATCATTGATCATCTTCCCCCAAGCAGTTGAACCTTTTTCTCCTCTCTAACCATATCACACTCAAAAGCAATTTTTAATTCCTTTTGGCAAGGAAGCCTATGATATAAGCCATTCTGCAGTGGCCTGCTATTCATCCTGTAAAACTATTAACATTTTTGTTCCACTGAAAATATTTACCAGGCATCTGTTATGTGCCAGGCACTCTGATGGGACAAGTGACACAATGACACATAAATCAGAAGAATATCTAACTTTAGATAACTTCAGACTTAGTAGGGTTACCCATATGAAAACAGGCAATTCTCATATGGTACTGTGACTGCCATGGCAGGGGAAATTCCCTAAATGCGGATTCAGAAAGGAGGCTCCCTGGAGAAAATAAAGCTTGAGTGATGAAGAAGATAGCCAAGGAGCCAGAGAAGAGGGTCCCCAAAAGAAAGAATAGCCTGTTTCTGTTCACAGAGAAGGCGCATATGACATCTAATAGGGTGCTGAAATTAGCTCAGAATGATGGAAACAAATGTGTTCCACAAAGATGATGAACAGCCATATTCTAGAAAATGGCGCTCAGTCCAACATGATGTCTGCTCCCGAACTTGAGAAATGGTGATGCTGTGACCTTCGGGATACTAGTCTGGCGGCTCTGAACTTTTTTTGTATTATGAATCATTTGGAGATTCTGACATTAGCTGTAAACGCTTCCCTAAATACACAATTCTGTTTGTATTTTCAGGGGGTTCAGAGTCACCAGCAGAGTATATCAAGGTCCCCTGGTTAAAACTGAGTTCAAACTCATTTGCGCTCACTTTGCAGGTGAGGAAACTCTGAAGCCCGTGATGACTTACAAAAGCTACTTAGAAGAGCTAAGCTACAACCCAAGTCTCCCCATTCTCAGGTCAGTGCTCTTTCCCTAGCATCACTGTACTGTCATTCTGGGAAGCTTTTCTACGAAAGTGTCCACTGACACTTTAACCCATGCTCAGGTTTTCCCTGACCTTCTCTGCTCCACTGGGCTCAAGCACTCTAGCCCCCATATGAAGAACTCCCTGAGGCCTAGGTCATTTGAAAAATCGGGATTATATTCTGTAAGATAAAGCAAAGACAAAAATTTGAAGATGCACGGCCAAGATTGGGATGCATGCATATTTGTTTCCCTCAAGCAAAGCAAACTACAACAGGCTTACCTGTTCCCTGCCACATCCAGGACATGAAGTTCTGTTGCCTGTGACACCTCTGAGGGTATCCGAGTTAGTCTGTTGTCACGCACACAGAACACAGTAAGGCTGCAGCACCCGCCGATCTATGGTGAGAAAGAAAATACACCTTTTTTCCAGTTTTCTAGGGGAGATAGAGTAGGATTAGAGTACCTTGTTTACCAAACAGTATAAAAAGGATGCATAAACTTATACCACATAACTCACTGTTCTCACTGATGACCAATAATCATTAATTTAAGTCTTACAAAACACAGCCCCATATGTTCATAAAAATCTCTGCAAAATGTTAGATGTACATGTTCTAAATTAAATCAAGAAAATCAATGATACAGTTTAAAAATTTTACTCTAAAGAAAAATCATTTTCCACTGCTGATATCCAACGCAACTGCATCTGTTAAATGTTAACCAAACTATACAATCCGGAAAAATACTATGTGGTAGTATGCGAGTTTAACAATCCTATTTTTAAAAGTTAGGCCAAAGGTGATACTGACACACACATAATTCAAGAATTGCCCATTCTATTAACTTCAGCATTCTCGGTGTTCCAGTTTTGTTTTGTTTTTTTTTTTTTCAAAAAGAGGGGTATCTTACAGATGATACAGTCCATTAATTTCCACCATACATCTTTTAATAGCTGTTGGTCATTCACAAATTAATGTGGTAAATTCACTTTTTTTGATGAATGTAAAATCAACAGTATCTTTACAAAAAGTGAACTGAGTAAATCTATACATCCATTTCTTCAGCTGTGGCCTGCTCATAAAAGCACACAAATCAACACCTCCATCCACACCAAATTTGATTACCGTTTTTTTAAAGTAAGCAATTTAAAGGTAACTGAGTTTTGTATGAGTCTGGTCTTCAAAAAGGAACATAAACACATAAAAAAAATCCAATGATTCTCTTGAACAAATTGGTGGTGGTTTTTACAGTCAGGAAAACTGAGTCAAGAGGGCGGAAAAACAGCTCGATCCCAGACACAACATTCTGCAGGACTCCATAGAGTACTACATTCTTCTTGTACTCACTCTCCCGACTAAGGGCAACCGCTAGAAAAGGCTCATGAAGGAACCTATTGATGTCTCTCCAACACATGGAAAAATACTACTCCAGAGCCTCCCACTTGAGAAAGAGCACAAGACTTGAATGGTCAATGATATCTGAATAGATCTTCTGCCCTTTTCTATTTATACATGTGTTTAATATATGTATACAATATCTTCAAAAGCAGAATGCATATTTGTGAATGGCTACATAATTACTTTCATACATCATCTTTTTATTTCTTCCCTTAAAAAATAAAGATTTCAAAATAATGTATTGAACCACAATATTCAACCATAATGTATCATAATGTATATAAAAGAAAAATAAATATATAAGTAAATGTAGACTAACATTTGTCTCTGGTCATGTGGAAAGCACCCAGATATGTAGAAAGGCTTTTAGATTGCTCCCTTTAGTCTCTGCATTCACATATTTCTCATCCCGGCAAAAATGGTCTAGTCATTATACCCTAAATACATTTTTATATTTTTGATCCCACTGTTTTTTATAGAAATGCCTTTTTAAATCTTACCAATGATCCAAAATTAGCTAAACATCGTCTATTCCTCCACTGAGTCTTCACAGAACCCTTTGGTCCATATAATAAAATGCATTTCATAATTATGGTCTAACCCTCCAAAAGCACAAAATACCACATGAAGAACCCTAAGATCATTTACCTGAGTTACTGCTTAACTTGCACATGTTTATGTACACTCAAGGTACTTGGCAAGTATAGTATTCATGCTATCTACCCATCATGCATAGCCTCTCTGCCCACTAAATTTCTCATTTACATATGTTTATACACTTTATTTACTTACTTGTGAAAGACCTCTACTTAAAAGTTATCTGCCTCTATGTGTAGCACTGGAGACAACAAAACTCTTTTTTGTTCCAGTAAGAATCACCAGAGTAGCCTCTCTTAGGTTTTATAAACATATAGCCCCAATAGAGTGTCCTACAAGAAATGTGCAACTGGATTTCCCATATGGCTGAGCACATTCTCCCTCCCTTGAGGAAGGGAATCAACAATTCTACCTAGGTGCCCAGAAATATCATGGAAGGAAAGCAATCAAAACCCTGATCCTTTTGATGATCAATATTATTAGTGTCTCTGATAAATTTAGACAATCCTGACAAAGATCTACTCATGAGAAAGAATGACTAGATTCCCATGGGGCACCCTTCCCGCATCCCTGCTCCAGGTGCAGGAGCTTCGGTGTGAGGCTGGGGTTCAGAGGTACAGCTGCATGCCCTGAAGGAGGGCTTCCAAGTCAGCAGTTGGCTGAGGCTGAAGACCCCCGCTAGCGTCCTGATCCAGCTTTGAAGAGACAGGATTTATGTGTGACCCAAGGGGGGCAAAGCAGATATTATCATTCATATGATCGTCTGGATGGGATAATGAGCTCCTGGAAGACATACAGAGCTGGGACTGCATTTTAATTCTGGGCATCTTGTCATGAAGCTGTCCACTGCCCTCCCACCACACCAACCTGTAAGATATTTGTTTTGGGGCCCTACTGCTATACCACGTGAACATTTTCAATTTGTATCATGTGCATATATTATGTAGTCAAAAAAATTAATTAATTAAAGTGGGTCAGAGAAGGCTCTAAATAAATGTTCTGGACAAGATCCATTAATCATTTGGGAACATCTAGTGTAAACTTCAATGAAGTGTGTGAGCTGTCTACTGTGTGTTATTGTTTCATTTTTCTTTTTCCTTTCCCACTCCAATCTCACACCCATTTGAGACGTCAAGGGGTGGAAAGCAATTGCGTACAAGAGCCTCTTAGGCCCTCTGGGTTGTCAAAGCAGGCAGTGTGACCTCCTGATCTCTATTGTCTATGGTTTTTGAAAAACAATGCCAACAAAGAGCACATGTTGTTGCAGAGTGTGCTCGGGATGCCTTAATCACCCCACAAAGGCACATGCTGTCCCAGCAAACATTCACATAAACACAGCCCTCCTTCCAAATCAGCCAGGAAGGGACGGCACAACCTTTGGTTTTTAGAAAAGATTATTAAGCATTCAAACCCACAACTGAAAAGATATAGTTCATTACAGACGTCAGAGGGAGATGCGGTATGATGGAGGGAGCAGATGCTTTGACACTATACAAACCTGGGCTAGAATTTAGGCTCAGTCATATGTTTTGCAGGTTTGGATATGTTACTTTAACCAAAAGTAACAATAATGATTAAATTAAATGAAACCACATATATAATTTGGCGCCTATCATAGAAACTGGCCTTTTGCTGTTGCCAAATAAATGTGGTAGCTATTTTTTTTCCAGAAAGTAAAAACCTCAGATCCAAATGATGAGTACAATCAACACCTGAATACCTACTATGTTCTTAGAACTCTACTGATGCTGGCAGTCTCTTTCCTGAACTTACCCGAATGTCTTAAAAAACCCATCTCCCTAACGATGTATCACAGTGACATTTTGTATTGATAATAGTGAAGACTGACATTATACACATCATTCATATATATTTTGGCTTTCTCTTTTGGGTTCAGGAGGCAGAGTTTACAGGTTTCTCATTGGTCATCAGGATAAAATGTATCACTTAGAAGTTCTGGGAAGCAGAGTCACTGTTTAAATAACTTATTACCAGTTATGTAGGAAGCTGATATTTTTAAGCCTCCCTTAAACCACATAATAGCACCTTCCCAGAATACAAGGGGTTGGACTTGGATTCTCTGAGAATTATGGAATATAGCTGAGAATCTTTGTCCAGCCGTTTTGTGACTCTCTTAATTCAAAATGATACTCTCCTTAGCTGTTAGGCACTGGATCTCACCCATCTCAAGAAAATAGGATCTGCAGATTATTGAGCAAACCTCTGCTCAGGTTAACTTTCACTAAGTACGAATTGCCTGCAGGTTAGCTCACCCAAGGAGGAGATCATGAGACAGATTCAGTGATTCAAAAAGGGAGCCTATGTTAGTCACGTTTGTTCATATTCCATTTTTAAATGCTTGCCTTAAGTATAAGGGAACTTTCACTTTCCTTCAGTATATTCCTTTTAATAATATTTGTAACATAATTGAACACACATCCCATTGGCAAAAAAAGAAAAGTGTACAACAAGTAAAATCTGGCCAAAATGCAATTTGAACAAAATTAATATGAAGCATAATTTTAGAATCCCATCATCTATGGCATATTATTCAAATGTTCCCTACTTCACAAATATTTTTGGAAATCGTGTGGCTTTGGGATTCCCTGAATTCTGGGGCCACTGACATCAAAATATCCACTAATAGCTACGGAATTCTTTTTTTTTTTTTCTGATTATAAAAAAGTACCTTACATTGATTAGAAAAATAAAAACCAAACATACACGCACAGGAAAACACAATGAAAAAAAATCAAATCTTACCACAAAGGGATAATCAGTATTAACATTATGAGGTACAATCCTCCAGTACCACTGCCATGCATTTGTGATTATACATACACACTTTAACAATGCTTCTAAGAGGACTTTTATGGACCACATATTTATTTCCTTCTATGGATGTGTCACAGATTATTTAAGAAACTGCCCAGGTTAGACAATGCTACTTAGGTCTGCCACTTCTTTGCTGTGTGATTTCTGGACAAGTTACTTAACCTCTCTCAGTCTTAGTTTCACAATCTGTTGGACATTAAAAATGATTTACCTATACCTCATAGAACTGTTGTGATAATTAGGTAAGAATAAGTGCAAAAGCCCTTGGCACCATGCCTGGCACATGTTAGCTGCCTCTATGGACACTTGGTATGGTGCCTGGAATATGTAAGCTGCTCCTATGTATAATGTGAGAAATGTTCTTGTACATCATTCTTAGTGTATATCCATAAATGTTTTCCTAGACATGGAATTGCAGAATCAAAGGGTACGCACATTTCTAAAGTTTTTACTATTATCATATTCCCTTCCAGAAAGTCATAACAATTTATATTTACATGATAATATACATTTCCCTCCACCCTTGCCAAAATTTGGTATTATTAAAATTTTTTGTGAATACTGATGAGGCTGAAATTGTTTCACATTAGTTGCCATTTCTATTTGTTCTTCTGTGAATCACTTGCTGGTTTTTGTGGAAGTTTCTTTGTGTTTGTCTAGTTCTCTATAGTAAATACATCTTTTCCTTATTGGTGTAAAAGAACTTCTAAAAGAGTAAAGACAGATCTCTCATTTAAGATGCCTTAAATGTCTCCCTGCCCCCTTTCAAGAAAGTAAAGGCTGCCTTTACCTTCTTGAAGATCAGAAATCGAATTTTCCTGTAGACAAATCCATCAACTATTTTTTTATGACTTATTTCAAGTTTAGGAATTATTTCTCCATCTTGAAATCTGATGGTCAACTATATTTTATCTAATTTTTATATTCTATATTATGTCTTTAATCAATAATTCATTTTAGAATATAATAGAAACTTATACTGAAAGAATTTTGAACTGTAATAATAAGAAGGCAGAAAAACTATCCACAAAATGAATATTCTATCACCACAGGCATTTCTGAGTATCATAGTAATATTTATGGGTGATTAATATTTACAGGTTGCCTGATCGAAAAAAAGCTTTGATGAATGATCTGCAAATGCTATCTTGCCTCATCTGACTGGGTAAGTGTGGCTTAGTTGGCGTCACTTTCATTTGGACTTAATGGAGACAAAAAGAAAACAGGACCCAAACTTGGATATAAGCTCAATTTCTTCTAGCCAAAAACTCTTTCTGGTCTGGCTCTCATTCATCATACTCATGCTCACACATATACCACCAACTCCATCTATCCATGAATTAATCACACTACTGCACAGTATGTTCCTTAACTCTCCTCTCCACCAACACTACGAGTTTTTAAGAAATCGCCTTTTCCCAGAAGTGTATATATACTTAAGCAACAGGATGAAAAATAAAAGACACAAATAAGTGACTTGAAAAAGCAGAGGCATGCCAGGTGTAGCAAATAAAGCAAATCTAGCCTTTCCATTAGAGACAGATTTGTGCCGACAAACTTACAATTTAGTGAAAACAGATGAGCTGCCAAATGATGCCTTTCAGGATTTCTGAATAACTTAAAATGTAATTCACAGAAAAGCATTTTTTTGAGAGTGAATAATCTGAACAAACATGAAAAACACATAACAAAATAAGGTTCCAGGCCATGCAGTCATTAAAAAAAAAACAAAACTGAATTTAGAGGAAAATGTCCAATACTTTACAATGAAGAGCACACAAAGCAGTCAGCCAATTTGAATCTTCATGCATTTAAGAAGCAGAATGGAAGTTAGAGATGCAACTGTGGTCTGAACAATACTTACAAGATAACAAGTTTACCTGACTTTTCTAAATTTCCAAGCGGCTAACAATTAAGAAAACAAAAGACATTCATTGATTTGCAAATGTTTACTACAAATAACACCACAAAACACAAACAGAATCCATATTGTGACCCACATGGTACAAACATCTTCCTCTCAACCATTTGGGGAAAAAATGCAAATAAATGCTGCTACAGACTAAGGAGCTGTGCCCTAAAACTGGCAACACACAATACTATAAATGTTGTTTTTTTTTTAAAGGAAAAAATATAGGAAGAACTACACAGCATACCAGACCAATGGCAATTAATACTACTATGGATTTTTGGCATATGAATTGAATCAGTCAGCATTTCAGTTTAGATATGCATGCAACTTCACTGTTCAAGAGAAAGCAATAAATTTTTGGAAGAATCCAATCAGGAAAATGCAAGATTTGATCAAATGGCATCAAGCTTGGAGGCAGAGCTAACCATACACACAGTCACAGGGCCTACCACACTCACTGCACAGAGACTCATGACATGACAGTGCTGCCTGGGCCAACGTGATGCAATGAGAGGTCAGGAGGCTCTTGGTGGTTTAGCTGCTCAGCCCTGATGGTCAGAGGCAAGCACTCAACCATTTCTGCTAGGCAGCAAACTGTGATCCGTGGGAGAATTGGAAACATGTGCTCAGCACATTTTCCTACTCTGGGAGCTGAGTATATGTGAGTAGGAGGTGATCTAGAAAAGATCCAATTCCTAAAAACCTAAACATTCTCTGCTTTATCAGACAGCTGAAAGGAAAGGCACAGACTATTTCTTTCTAAAATGCCAGATGCCAGAAAACCAATCATGATTTCTCAGAAAATAGACAAAATATGACTAAAACGCTTTGAAGTTAGAAATATTTTCATAATATTTTCACTTTTCACATCATGAAAAACTGTTCTAGTAAATTTAGTGAACACATAGCATGGACTAGATATAACCCTCTAGTCAGAAACTCTTGAGTGTGTTTCATTCTTTTAAAGTGAAAAAGAGGACCGATGCTGAAATGATGGTGAAAGTTTTATGAAAGTAAATTTCCAAGGTTCTTGTCTGGAACGTAATCTTGTGAAAGAGAGTCAGGGGATCAGGGAAGCTGGGGATGGGTGGTGAAACTTGCTGGGAATTAACATTACACCTAAAAGTGCTCTCCTCATGATCTGCCTTGAAAGTATACCTAAAATGTATTAATTTTCTGTAGTGTCCAAACTAAAGATACTTTGGCTTTTCCTTAACAAATCAGGGGCTTGCCCTACCTCAAGGTCACACAGATGGAAAGGTTGGGCTGAGCCTGCATTACCTGAGTGGTCATGTGTTTACTGGGAGACTCATCTTTGGAGTCAGGTTCTACCAACTCCTAGCTGTGTGAGTCCTAGTAAGAAAAACTACTTACTGGCCTCAGTTTCCTCACTCATAAAATGAGGAAATTATCATGACTGCAAAAGCTGTTGTAAGGATTCAACAAGTACAACAAATACTTGAAAGCACCTAGTACAGTGCCTGGCATTAAAAAGGAAAGAAAGAAATCTTTTCTACATCTGTATATGTGTTTATATGTCCAATCTACTATCCATCTGCAAGCACTACTCAGCAAGAGTAAATTTAACTGTTCAGAATATCAGTTCTGTATTTTGGTTTATTGCTTAGAAACTAGAACCCAACTTTTCTAATTAGTAGAATCTCTTAGTTGAGTCCCAGTTTTGCTGAGAAACAGACTGAAGTCTTACAGCCGGAAACAGTTTACTTAGATGCCAGTGTTCATATTAAGGATGTTTCAGAATATGATCATGTTTATAGTAAATATTCTCAGGTCTCCATTTAGAAATGCTGGCCACTTTACCCAGGGAGAAGACTGGGACACTGTGGGCCGAACACCAAGATGAGGAAAGGAAAGAGGAAGTTCAGATACCCTGAGATGTGGCCCTAGGAAAATAAGAACGCCACATGTTCTGACTGGCTGGAAGGCAGCTTTGAAATTACTCCAAAATAGATGTTAGAAAAAGTCAAAACAGAAATATGAAGCAAACTACACCCAGCCAGTGGTCATATCATACAAGGAAATACCATACCTTTCTAGACGAGGACCCAGCAAAGGAGAAGGCTCATCAACAGCTAGTTTTTGGCTTTATTGCTGATAAAAAAATCAAGCTCAGTATTATCCTTCTCCCAGCAAGCTCTTCTAGTACCCAATAGAAAGTAAGCCTTCTTCTTTTTCTCTTTTCTTTTCTTTTTTTTTTTTTTGAGATAGAGTCTCACTCTGTCACCCGGGCTGGAGTGCAGTGGCATGATCTCGGCTCACTGCAGCCTCAGCCTCCTGGGTTCAGGCAATTCTCTTGCCTCAGCCTCCTGAGTAGCTGGGACTACAGGCGCCCGCCACCGCGCCTGGCTAATTGTAAGCCTTCTTTTTAAACAACACACTTGACACCTCCTTGTTTGACCCACTATAAGCTTCCTCCTCATTGTCAGTATTTCTACCTCCCTTGCCAGAATTTAAATGCCTCTCTGTCCACACAGCTACTCTCCACAACAGATCGTGATGTCTCATTTTCTCGTGCTTAGACTAGTAACCAAAAAGAAAAGTCCTAGGAAGCTGGCTTTAGCTTCCCATTCACCTTCCTCTATGTGAATGCCTTTGTGAAGAGTTTGTTCAACCTCATCCAAGTCATGAGCATGGCCCGATGTAAATCTCTGCCCAGAAACATGGTTGCATCAACATCAATTTTTATAATTCCAATTGCTTATGGGATAGAGCTTAATTTCACATTAAATTCAAAAATCAAACCCAAAGTCATCCACTTCCTCTGCCAAACTCCCAAATTATCCATTTCTGCCAATGGTGTCACCATTCTCTGTATGTCAAACCCAAAATGTCAATCTCTTTCTTTCTCCCATTTAAAATCCTATAAATTCACCTTTCCCAACTCTCCTTAATGTTACTGATGACCATTCTTTGACATAATTATGATCATGTGATTTCTCTAAAAGCACATACCTCTTTTGGTAAGGACACTAATTTATTTCTGTCTGCATTCAAGTTGCTCAACTTCTTTAGTTTTCCAATGCTTTTAGGCAGGGTCTGTTAAAATAACAATTTCACTATTAATTTAACACATATTTTTAACATGGCTCACAGTAAATAAGATCTTTGCAAGGACCTAAAGAATACAATCTCATGCAGCAACAGAAGCAATAGTTCTTGCTGAATATCAGATATTTGTAATGTTTACTTAGGGGGTGCGACATTAAGTATTTTGAATTTTTGTTGAAATGATAAGTCTGTTTTAAAGGAATTAAGTCAAAAGTAGAGACCTGGGAACAGGGAAACATCTCGTAAAGGGAAAAAGATGCTGTTCAACCCAAGTAAGTGAGAATTTGCACCCTCAAGATTCATTCCTGCCCTGCCTGCACCTTCAAGGACCACACTGGGACAGTGGCTTAGATGTCCGTGGAAGCCAGAGCACTGGGGCAGGGAATCAGCACCTGAAGCAGGGTGCCGCATGGGCAGGGGAAGGCGAGGGCTATGGGGATGGCAGAAAGGTGAGCATCCTGGAGTGGGGAGCAGAGCTCTACCAGAACCAGGCTGGCACCCACATAGGGGTCTTCAACACTCCAGTGCAATCCAGGTGAGAATATTATTTTTACAGTTGTTGTGATTACTATTTGTAAGCCTAAAATCACAAAGCAGGACTGGAAGATTCGGCAACTCCCACCACACCTGCCAGAGGCTGGCTGCTTGAGCTGTCTGAGGAGAGGGGCTGCTGGGCTCCCCACCCATGTCTGTGCACTCCATCCTTTCTTGCTGTCCCTTCTGCTCTTTCCACCTAAAGAGCATTACTTACTCTATTTATAGAGAAAGGAGAAAAGGGAAAAGGAAAAGGGGAAAAAGAGTAAAAAAAATAAGATGACAAAATGAAGATGGAGAAAAGAAAAGAGAAAAGCAGGAGAGTAAACTGAAGAAAAGAGAGTGCTATACGACAACTAAAAGAGGGGGAGAAGGAGAAGTGACAACTGAAGGACTGACAAAAGCAGAGGGGGCAACAGGACAGGAAAAGACAACTGAGATCTGCTGCCACCCTGCCCACCCACCCTTTGCCAGGGGGTGCACGCATTGCCCCTGCCCTTGTCTGGTGGGAGCCTGGTCCAGGTGGAGGACCCTCCAGCCCCCTCCACTCCCAAGTTCTAATAAGAAGCAGCCTTAACCGGAGCCCATCAGATGCCATCATCTGGCTCCTCGATCAAGAGCGTTTCCCAGCTCCCATCCTGCCAAGGCTTTTCCTGGCCAACGTCCATCTCGTTCCTCTTCTCTCCTGTTCTTCCCATTTGCTCAAAGAACCCAGGGAGAGGCCAGAGGAATCCTGACAAATATTCCCAGTGGTGGTCTCTGGGCACCACAGCTGGGGCATCAACACATCCAACGAGGGTAGCTTATCCCCACACCTCACTGGAGACATCTGTGAGGCATTTGTTCAGTCCCTATATTCAAAACATCACAATTGGGACACAGGCTCAACAGGGAAACCTAAGCACCGCTTTCTTTGCTTAAGCAGGTTAAAAACTGATCTTTAGGTCTTGCATTTGCTTTTAAGACTGTTTTGGGATGTAATATGAAGAAACTTCCATTTAGTCTACTCAAATTACAAATAAGTGGAATCTACCCCCATAAGTCTTTATGATATACGTGCAAACCACACTTACCAGGAGCTGATTTTCTGTAAGAACTAACTCAGTGAGACCTTCACAATCCCCAACTGCTTCAGGCAACTGTGTGAGTCTATTCTGATCCACCTTCAAGATTGACAGTTTCTTTAGTTTTCCTGTAAAAGCATTATTATTATCAAATTCATTAGTTACAATTATTTTCGTAATCACTGCTTGGAATTTCCTATCTGCTGTTCTTTTTGTTTGAAACAGTTATTTATTTTTTCTTCATCTAGCTTTTCACATTATGAAACTCTATCATTTAGATTACTAAAGGTTAGGAGTTAAAATAATTTGTTTAGAACATCAAAAACGGTCAGCAATTAGAAACAAAACATTTTAAAAAGCATACAAACATCGCATCAAAGCCAAGAAATTTACAGAAAAACAAAATAGCTTTCTCTCCATGGAGGTGTTTCATGCACAGAGGAGACTTTCATTTTACTCCAAGAATTATCCTTACAATAAACAAAAAAAATAGTTTATTAAATCACCTATGAATGAAAATGACTCAGCGAAGATCCCTACAGTGCGGTATTTCTACAGGTGCAGAATAAAGCGGTAACCTCTGGAAAGCCATATTAGGGACGGAGTCTATTTCACTCAGGCTAGGAAGACTTGACGTCCTAGTGATACCCACTGTTCATGCGAAAGAAGAACAAGTCTTACTGCAGCCTCCTCAGAGTCCCCACTAGCCACTAGTAAAGTCATTCAGATTCTCACTTCAACAAGTCATGGGACTAAGCCTACAGAGCAGGCGCCCTTCGTTCTCTACTGAGTGCTAACACATTGACACTTTCCCCACTACATCAGAAAACAGCCTCTATTCTAACACAGTCATAAAGCTGGAAAGAAAAATACCGAAAGGTGTATCTTGCCTCGGGTACAGCCACAGGGCAAGATAGGAGAAGGAACCAATTTTTAAGCTCTTTATTTAGCATAATCAATAGCCTAACACTGTCATTGGAGGGTTTCCACCTGCCCTCACGGTCAGGAGATCCACCAGCATTTTCTGCAGGGTATACTGAATGGCACAGCCAAGCACCAAAACATCTCACCCCAACAGAGAAGTCTCCTGGCAACTAGTCTTCTAGCCTCTCCTTGAATACTTCTAGTGACAAGGTACTCATTTCTTCACTAAGCAGCCCAAACGAATTTGTAACATATCTTTGCTTTTTTTTTTTTTTTTAAGAGACAGGGCCTCACTCTATTGCCCAGGCTGGAGTACTCTGGTACAATCATGGCTCACTGCAGCCTCAAACTCCTACTCCTGGACTCAAGCAATCCTTCCCCTTCAGGCTTCTAAGTAGCCAGGACTACAAGCATGTGCCACCCCACTTGGCTAATATTTTTATTTTTTGTAGATAGGAAGTCTCACTATGATGCCCAAGCTGGTCTTAAACTCCTGACCTCCCAAGGTGCTAGGATTACAGGTGTGAGCCATGCCCAGCCATCTTTGCTTTTTAAAGCTCTTTCTTAAATGAAATTCACAATCCTTTCATTTTGCCCATTTGATCAGAAAGCTGTAATACATCTCTTTCTTTGGAAGACAGTCCTTTAAACGTTTGAAGTCAGCCTCTCATGCTTGCTGCTGCTTCCCATTCCAAGCAATAAAACATGCCCAGTCTCTACAACCCTTTTCAGATGCCATAAACGATTCTCAGTGAACATCTCTGCACAGAGCCAAAATCCCTATCGATTTTCCAGCCTGGTTTAAACAAAACACAATGTCTGAATTTCTACTGAAATTTTCATCTTGACCACGTACCACGGAGGGAGTGGTCCTCTGCCATACAAGTTCTCCAACTATTGAAAACCTTTCAAAAACTTCCTTTGATGTGATGTTCTGAATAAAATTAAAGATAGCAATCCTATGATAACTCCATGGTTAAATATAGTCTCTTTCAACTTCAAAGTGGCTTTGCTACGATGGAGCTCCCAAGTCCGTATCTGTTTATACCTTCTCTGCGTTTAATTTCTCACACTGGACTAAGTTCCTTCATAGTAAAGAAAATGTCTGAATTGACTTTTTTTTTTTTAAAGAAAATAGCACAGAATGATTAAAGGATTATTGATGTACTAAAAAAGGCTCAATTCAATTACGCCACTCTTCCAGCACCTCCCTGAGGTCATGGAATAAGTCAGTTATTTTCTCATAAACTATTAGGATGCCAAATTAGAAATTTCTTAGTGACTGCTCATATGCCTTAAATACATTTTATTATTTGGGGTAATCCCTCATGAAATCATTGAGAGAAGATACAGATGAAGTAGAGATGAATCGATGCTTAAAAGTAACGACAGCAGTAAGAGATACCAAGCCAGGATGACAGAAACATCTGCATATAGAGAAACTTCTGCTGTAATAAATACTCTTTGTTTTCCTTCTTTAAAAACAAACAGCAAGGCCGGGCACAGTGGCTCACACCTGTAATCTCAGCACTTTGGGAGGCCGAGGCAGGCGGATCACGAGGTCAGGAGATCGAGACCATCCCGGCTAACATGGTGAAACCCCGTCTCTACTAAAAATACAAAAAATTAGCTGGGCGTGGTGGTGGGTGCCTGTGGTCCCAGCTTTTTGGGAGGCTGAGGCAGGAGAATGGCGTGAACCCAGGAGGCGGAGCTGGCAGTGAGCTGAGACTGCACCACTGCACTCCAGCCTGGGCGACAGAGCGAGACTCCATCTCAAAAACAAACAAACAAACAAACAAACAAAAAATAGTAAGGAGACTTGAAGGAGCCACATCCTCAGCATCTGAAAGTGGTGACCAAAGGATCAAAGTGCGCTCCAAACCCTCAAGACGACAGCAGAAAGTATGTTTAGCAGTTAGTGATTTCCAATGCCTACCAATGCCATCCGGAATCGTTTCTAATAAGTTCTGGGAAATGACTAAATCCGTTAATGAAGTCAGGCCACTGATTTCTTCAGGAAGTCTTTCCAACCTGTTTTCAGAGACATCTAAGCACAGCAGGTTCTTCAGATTTCCTATTTCCTATAACAATGACATGGAAAAATAAACGCACACTTAAACCTGCCACAGTGCAGAGGCATTTGTTCCAGTGATTTTTCACAATTAAATCCCAGGGTGGTCCTAAGGATGTTATCTTTAGCATGAATCCAAATGTGAAGGCAGGGGCAAATTCCTAGATCCCCTTCCAATGAAAGTGGGAAGTTGTATGAATCACAGACACAGAGCTGGGAGGGACACAAAGCCCTCCACCTTTCAGGCAGGCAAGGAATCATTCCCACTTAATAGGTGAAGATACAGGAGAACAAACGACTGCAATTAGAAAAGAAAAAGGAGGCTAGAATTTAGCTTTTCAAGTTCGGAACTGATCTCTAGTAAGCAGCTTACACTGCAGGGTGACCCTGGGATTTCCTCTGGTAAGAACCTGCCTACTTTGTATTTTCCTTCCATGACAGGTAGCACTTGTTAGCACAAACATCAGTGCAATTGTTCCCCAGCAAAACTGGAACATACATATCTATCTGTGTCTTTAACATTAAAAGCAGCATACTGCCTTTAGTGAAAACAGTCTACCAGGATAAGGTAAAGTACCTCCATGAGTCTAACATTCTATTCAAGACCTACCTTTCCTTCTATTCCCAAAGTGCAAGCTTTCTCTCTTATCACTGACTCCACTTTTCCATTCCACTTCCCAATATTAAATCTTACCCTCATTACTCCCTTTACCTTGACTGTCAGCTCTGCCTCTTGGGCTTTAGTCTTAACTTCCCCTTTCCTGAGACCATTCCATAAACTGTGCTTCCTCATTTCCTTCCTGAAACATAGCCAGTTCTCGTCCTATAATTGGACCACCTTCTATTCAGAAAACATCTTGTGGCTCCCTGATGTCTACATAAGTACAAAGTCCTCCATCTATATTTAACTTGGTCTGATCTATTCTTTCCAGCTTATCATCCACCTGATATTGCCTTATGATCCTGTCCCTGTATTTCCTGTCCAAAGGAAACTAGACTAGATTTCTACTAATTTCAGGCCAGATCCCTGAAGTTGTTTTATTTTTCATTAATTCCTTTTAACAATGCCTTTGTATCTTTCTCTTTCCATCATCATTGAAGATAAGAAAAATCATTCTAATTATTTGAGACTTTTTGTTGTGTTTATGCTGATTTAACACACATTTATACTATAGGAGCAAGTGAGATTTTTAAATAATCATTTACAGCACAATCACTGGAATTTTAATTTTTGTATTTAGAATATCACACTTTGCACAAAGTCATTTACACACATCTGAACATACACAACTCTTTCCTTTCCCCTTTATGTCCCACAGATATTTTATTACTTTCCTGATAATGTCATGATAGTTTTCTCCCATCCTTTGACTTCTAAAGTAACTAGCATTCTTTCAACCAGGATTTCCCACATATTTCCTAGAAAAATCTAAGTACTAATCGAACTCTACCCACAAGAGTTGCTAATCTGTCTCCTTTTCCCAACTGTAGCCAAGATCTCATAAACAGACTTAAATTAGTTCCTTAGTTCCATTAGTCATTAGGTGACATCATGGAAACTTCAGTGCTATAACAACTAAAAATTTACTAAAGTGCTTTCTTCTAGTATTAGGGTTCCCTGCATTGATATGGCATTCCTCACTGAAAGTACAGAGCCCTTTACAACTGGTCACATGAAAAACTGGCTGTGAGAGACATCAAATAATAAAATTCAGTAACAGTTGGAGAAAAAAATACAAGAGGAAAATGCCTGTTGGTTTTGTTTGTTTTAGACTTCTCAGTTTCTGTCTCAGAATGTAGGCCTGTCTGCTAAGACTCCACAAGATGACTATGTGCTCAGAAGTCTATACAAGACTCCACTTCATTTGGGACATGGTTCTTCCACTTGGGAACAGTAGGAAAGGCCTGAACGCTATGACATGCCAGCTAAACCATAAGCAACATTTGGAAAAATCTGAAATAAAAGCATTTAACATTGCTTTTACACGCACTACTATGGGGCAAAACATGGTCAAATTATCCTAAAGCACTTGTCACATCATGGAGTAGAGAAGCGTATACCATCAGAATCACGGGTCCTGGCAACTTACTCATCTGCGGGGCTTGAAGTAAGCTATATGGGTAGCAAGGACACAATAAAATACAGATTTCACAAATTAAAGGAAATATTTACTATATTTACAAATGGTGGCTTGAGGTTTTCAGTTTTTATATGGCAATGGAGAATGATGCATGCTCAATATGTTTTTCCAAATGTGCTTTTTCAATCAATGTTTTTGGTTTTCAAGATCCTTTTATAGCAAACCTTATGTGGCAGCAAGAAATACACAAAGCTTATTGTTGCTGTTTTATGTTTGGGGGAGACACTGTGAAATTACCACTTACCTGAGGTAATTCTGACAGTTGATTTCCATCCAACCAGAGATCTTTTAGATGTAAGAGGGCTCCGATTGATTCTGGCTAAAACAAAAGAAAAAAAAGTTATGGTAACAAAGATTCGATTTTCAGTCTTCCCTGAAGAAAGAAAGAATCTGAATTCATCTGTTAACAACTGGGTACCTTAGCGGATGTTCACTGGTACTTCTCTTAAGATCCAGTCCCTTTCCTCAAAGTGCCCAAACTTTCCCCAAGAATGCCAGTTGTTTCCACCTATGTCCATCGTCTCTAGTCCTGACCTCCCCCACCCACGAATCATAATTCCTAACTTGTGTGAAATGAAGCTGGTTCTCTAGTGTTCCCAAGCTACCCACTTCTGTGGAAATACTGGCTTCGTAAAGATCCCTATAGAACTCCCCCAAATACTGTGTGACCACAACTAAAAACAAAGTTAAATTCAAATCTCTAATACGGACTTACCAAATTATATATTTCATTGTTTCCTAAATCAAGTTCTTCTAGTCTCCGCAGCTGGGTAAGAGAGCTATTTTAAAAAATAATAAAGAGCACTTAGAGAATACTTAGAAATGCTGAGCAATATAGTATCCCTCGCTTGGACTAGCTTCAAAAATTAGGTCCATTTTGATTTTTACGGTAGAAAATATTGCACAGGAAGGACTGTTAAGAAAAGGCCGGCTGGCATCCCCCAAACTTCCCAAAACACACAAATGTTTTGACATAATACTGTAGTCCTGTTTTTTTAAATACTTAAATTCATTCTGCACTAAATCTCCTCTTATTTTCCCCAAAGACTCACTCAGGAAGATATGTAAGAAGATTCTCTCTCAGTTCCAGTGAAGCCAGGTTATAAAGACTAGAAATGAACAGAAGGAAAAAAAAGTATAAGAGAAATTCCTGAGATTCTTCCTACCTCCCCTCCCCCATACACACACTGGACAAGTTGCAACACTTAATAAAACCTAGTAGGCCACTTCCCAGGGCAAAAATACCTATCATCACCACCCCCCACACCCACTAAAAACAATACCATCTCTACCTCTCAAATTGTAATCTTAAGATATTAATAATTAATAAAAGAGTAGTGTGTCATGACTACAAAGCACCTTCATTCAAATACCTTGTACATGTGATATGTGGAAATAACTTAGCAGCCAATAAAACACAACCACTCTCAGGACTGAGACAGAAGCCGAATGTGTGCGTCTAGACTTTCAAATGCCAAAAATGCACTGTTAGCATAAAACAGTAGCACCTTCAATCTTGTAGAGCTCAGAGCTCTTCTTCCCAGTATCAGTGAGAGATCATCCCTGTTTTAAAGTAGGGGACACCTCAGTCCAGAGAGTCCAAGTTGATCTACTTAAGATCATAAATTCATGGAGCAAGCAGCAGCTGCGCTAAGGAAGTAACTTCCATTTAAATGCATTCAGGATAATGTCATAATGTATCTTGCACAGTGCCTGGAACACAGACTGATTTAATAAATGGTAGCTATAATAATGTTGCTTTTATTCTTATTAAACCCTAGAATGAGGCTCTCTTCATCAGATTCTCCAGGCTCTCGGGTGTAATCCAGTCTATTAGGACCACAGTGGAATGGGACAGATGTTTGACAGATGGGGCAAATCTTGACAGGCAGTGGCAATTCTGCATCACCAGAAACCCTCATGAAGTTATGTCAGCACTGGCAAAACATATTGATTCAGAAAACAAGTGACTCAGTCTATTGCCCCACAAGCACTGTACTAAACTATACTGACCAAAAAGTCACATTTTGCTAATATCACCATAGCAACATCCAGATTTGGAGGAATTTCATTTCTGAGCACACAGAACACAAAAAGACATTATCCCAACACTCTAATCTGCCTTAATCCTCCATTCTCCCTCCTTCCAACAAAAAAGCCAGAATCACGTGTACTAACAAGGCTGGTTTTATAACATCCAGAAATGCAAATTTAAATGAACAGTGTATATACATGCTTAAAACCTGTTTGCCGGAAAATATATTTTAATTGTACTATGAAATGTACAAATCCTGCATCTCCTTCTCCAATTTTACAAAACCAAATAATTTTCATACTTAAAGCAAGAACAAAACTTTCAATTTCTTTTTAAAAAAACAAACTCCCTGCTAATATGTCACCATGAAATTAACACCAACGTTCTTCAAATCAAATGTAACTTGGTGCGGAGTTGCAGTTCTCTAGTTCTACTTTCTCTTGACCAAGTGTTTACATAGAAGAAACAACAAAAGGAAGGGGAGGAGGATGAGATGTACACCACCCAGTATCTCCTTCCAAAAGCAATCTGTAAATAATCTGTAAATCGTAAGTTTACTTGAAAAGTAAAAATTTAAAAACAAAGGGCTTTGTTTTCAGTTTTAAATTTCCATGTAATGCCTAACCAGTTTTATTAAGAAGACAGTAATCTCTCAGCTATTTTCCCATTTAAATTTTTAAAATCAATGTTAGGATTGTCATTTTATCTATTCGGTATCCATTACTTTCACACCTATTTTAACAAACCAAGGACACTCACTAATGAAAGAAGGAAAATGTCCTTCTTTGCATCAAAAACTTGACTCACTGGGCATCACTGAAAGCATCTTGCAAAGCAGTTTCACACAGCCTCACGCTGAGTGTTATGCCAAGTTTCCACAGCCATGCTCTCAGCATCTCCTGCCTGAAACATAGACCAGAGACGAGGGGGAGAAACCCGCCTGCTAAGGCAGAAGGAGCTGTGCAGGGCGCCTTCCGTGAGCCATCTCATCTGGTTAGTAATGACCCAGCAAGTTGATGATGCTACCATGACATGATTAGGACTGTGAGGTTTTGTGTGAGGCCCACTTGATAGAAATAGGCAAAACCACAATTCGACCCTGGCCAAATGCCAAAGCTCCCGCCCTCACCCTCACTGACTGAGGCATCTCCAGGTGTCTCTGTTATTCAGAACTCTCTCATTTAAATTTTAAAAACACCTCTCAGTTTTAGGTATATACATAAGTCTTACCTTCTTAAACATACAAAGAGACACTGGAATTTTTGCTGTTTGATTTTATTTTAAGAATGTGATACACGTTTTAAAATTATCTTTAAATTTTGTCTTCAGAGCAAATGGCATAGGCCACAGTTACTATAAGCAAACAACACTTGAGCAAAAATACTGCTGAAATGCCCTAGTTCCCACCCCCATCATGCTAACACCCAGATATAATATCCTGCTAAGTAAAAAAGTTCTGGCTACAAAACCTCTTAGTCTCTACTGTTTGGGGGAAGTAAAGAAAATGTGGATGTATGGGTGATACATCAACAACAAAAAATATCATATTTTTATAATATTTCAAAAGTAAAAATTAACAAAGTACAGGCTAAGTATCCCTTATCTGAAATGCTTGGAACTGTTAGTGTTTCAAATTTTGGATTTTGGAGTATTTGCAGTATACCTAATCTGAAATCCAAAATGCTCCAATGAACATTTTCTTTGAGCAAATGCTCGGCACTCATAAAGTTTCAGATTTGGGGGCATTTCAGATTTCTGGATTTGGAGTGCTCAACCTGTATATAAGAGAATATCCTCATATTCTGAGATAATACTTCCCCAATTATTTTAAACTATTTAAAATAAAGAAACTTGGATATTATAATCAGACTCTATAGACCCACTGATGAAAGCCACTCTAAAAAGAGCACATGGAATCTGAGAGGCCTGGGGCCCAGGCTTGAATCCTGTTTGTCCCTCACTAATTAGCTAGGCTTGCTTGCCTGAGGTGTTTACTGCTGAATCTCGATTTTTCCCTAAAATAAATATAATCATATCTATTATGGCAATTAGAGCATAATACATTTTCCCTTCAAGTTAACAGAGCCAGTTTCTTGCCTTATTTCCTCAAGACACCCTTTGTCCCTAAGTGCAGCTGGGTACCTTACAAATGTGTGTGCCTTGAGTCAGGGTCTTCAGAAAGATTGCTACAAGATGCTACTAATCACAGAAGTCATCTACACTACTAAAAAACTCCTTGAAGGACACGCCCTACAGCTGGCATTGGCCAATTTTTAACTCATCAAACATTGTCCGTAACCGGACTGGAAGAAATAGAAAGCAAACAAAGGCTCTGACTATAGACTCCTACCTCCTGTATGAGCCCAAACCTCACAGCATAATCTGGACAAGTCATTCTCAGTTCCAAGTATCATTAAGTGATTCTGGAATGAAACTATGGGTTTGGTTCACATCAGTAGCTTGCCTTGGACAGTCCTTCAACAAAATGCAGAACCCAACCAGCCCACTCCAGAGCATGGTTCTCCAAATTGTTGTGGTAACAGAGCTGACATAAAACAGAATCAGCCTAAATGCAGAATTGGAACAGAGACATTAACACAAAAGTGAATGAATGAATAATCTCCTTTTATGGTCTTTCAGATTACAGTATCTTCAATCAAGTCCCTGTCCCATCAAAGCAACCCACTGAATTCAAATATCTTCACATCTCTTACAGCACCCCATTAGGAACACACTCCTGCGCGGCTTTGGGAGTGAGATCTGAACCTAATCCTGTGTGCTGAAGAGCCCAAGCTCCTAATCAGAAGGTCAGGAGAGACAGAGGGAGACCCCAACTCCACAGGCCTTTATCCACTATTTCAGTTAAACGTGGTATTACAGAGACACATGAAAGAATCAGGCATTTCTAAAACTTTTACAAATGCGATTTAAAAAATTAAATACTTTAATAGTTCTACTACTAATAATAATACTGGCAACTTACTATATGACAGATTTTGTTATAACTTCTTTATGAGAATTAACTTATCGGATGAGAAAACTAAGGCACAGAGAGGAAGCTTGGACAAGGTCTCACAAAATTACCAAGTAGAAAAGCCAGGATTCACCAGGGAACCTGCATTCTTAAGCACTATGTTGTGCTGCCTCTCACTCTTGAGTTGGTAAGTCAATTTTGCAAATAGGTAATAATATATTTATGTATATACATATTTATTTTTATGTGTGTGTGTATATATATATATTTTTATACAGAATCTTACTCTGTCACCCAGGCTGGAGTGCAGTGGTGTGATCTTGGCTCACTGCAACCTCCGCCTCCTGGGTTCAAGCAATTCTCCTGCCTCTGCCTTCCGAGTAGCTGGGACTACAGGCACGCACCACCACACCCGGCTAATTTTTATATTTGTAGTAGAGATGGGGTTTCACCAGACCAGATAGTTGGCCCGGCTGGTCTCGAACTCCTGACCCCAGGTGATCCGCCTACCTAGGCCTGCCCAAAGTGCTAGGATTACAGGCATGCACCATCACGCCCGGCCAATTTATATATATTTACAACAATATATTCAGTAGAGTTCCTTCTTTTCCCCCATCAATCCAGCTTCCCACCACCAAATCGTTTTCACAGGAAATTACCTTAAAAATTTCATATGGATTCATGCAGGGCCTTCTTTAGGTATGAATGTATATAGTCTCTCTCCCTTTTTTTTTTTTTTTTTTTTTTTTTTTACAAGAAAGGTAGCATTCTATATATATATACGGCACTTTGCTTTCCTCACTTACCAGATTTTTTTGTCTCCTTTTTTATTTGTACATACCAGTAGTTTTTCAACAATTGCACAGTATCTTACTGTCTATGGATACCTTAATTTTTTTAACTAGAACCTTATTAACAAACATTTCACCCTTCAATTTTAATTTCTGACGAATTAATTTCTACACAATACTGCTGTAATGACCTCTTCTTCCTCCTCCTACCAAAAAAAAACATGACTTTCTATCCTCCCTGTCAAGTCTTACCATTTTTACCAACAAAGGAAGTTGGGGGGCAGGAGAGCACACCTAATAAGCTCCTGCAGGAAAAGAATACATGAAGTATTTCTTCTCAGCACACTAATTCTTAATGTTTTACACTGTTCATAAGAGCAGGGACAAAAGTTGCACTCTTTTGTAAGTCAGAATGTAGGCCAACTGTATTTTTAGGATTCTATTTCGGTGACTGGATGAATGGTTACTTTAAGGAATTTACATCTGTTCTCCACTATGTTTTCAAAACCCTTTTAAACCCACTTGAGTTAATTTTTTTTCCATTTTAGCGGCCAAAATCATTAAGAAAATAAAGAGTAAAACACATTAAGGTAGACCAAACAAACAAGTGGCAGTTCACTGTAAACCCATTAATACATAAAACAACTACTACTTATGGCAACATTATTTGATTGGGAAAAACTATTAATGGGGGAATGGGGAGTTGCTCATACATTCATAATACTTCTACTCTTTCAACATCAAATTAGAATTCAAGAAACCTCTGGTTACAAATTTTCTTATGGTGGCTTTGCTCTAGAAAACTTTTTTAAAAAAATCTTTATTTTTGTTTTTGAAATAATAAATATTTTATAGTAAATCCCAGGCCTCAAAAAAGAACATTAAATATGGTAATAGTTTTCAAAAAAAGGATTTACTCCTTTTAGGCAGCATGCACTTATAATATAGGTAAGCTGTCTAGCACTAGGCCTTGTGACTGTGGGCCACATGGATCACTTAGTTCAAGCTCACTCAAATTAAGGTCACCATTCCCAAGGGCAGCAGATTCAGTAGACATAAAATCAGACCCACACGCTCTAGTTCAATCTGCCAGAGAACCTAGGGCCTACTCATTCTACTTCTATCAGTGACTTGTAATAATTAAATGTTTATTGATAATGACCTTTTAGTGACTGAATAACTGTTTCGGGTACTGGACTATTTCATTACATATATTCCTTCTCCTCTAAGAATGCTATTTTTGGAGAAGACAACTCAGTTAAATAGGGAGTAGAGATATTTAGGCTAATATATTTGAGGGTATTCGTTTAACGGTAAAGGATATGGAATCTCATGGAAGGGAATATCAAGTAAAGACAAAGCAGCATGCTCCCAGACACAATCATAGGCTTCCCAGAACCTCAGAATTTTCCATCAGTTGCCACTGGAGTTTTTGTGTGCTCTTGACCTCCACTCTCACTCTACATCACTTGAGCATTTTGGAGACTCTGGCTATGGGTACCTGTCTGATCACCAGGTGCAAGTAACTAAACAAAATGATCTTAGCACACTACTTGTAAGGTTACATTATAGAGTATTTCCTGTAAGAATAAACTGGGTCGGTTTCCCAGGTATAACATCATCCTTCAGCAGTACCCAGCTTCAAATTTGCCTAAGGTCCATTCTTTTTACTGAGATGCAATTCACAAACTATGAAATTCACCTTTGAAAGTATACAGTTCAGTGGTCTTTAATATATTTATTCAGAAGGTCTAGAAACATCACCACTAGCTAATCCAGAAAATTTTCATCATACCGAAAAGAAAATTCATACTCATTAGAAGTCATTCCTCCACCCCACAACCCCCAACAACCAATAATTTAATTTCTATCTGCATGGATTTGACTATAGCATGCATTTTGTAAAAAGTGAGTCATAAAATGTGTGATTGTTTTTGTCTGGCTTCTTTTACTTAACATGTTTTCAAAGCTCATCCAGGAATACTATTTCATTGTATACATATGCCACATTTTGTTTATCCACTTACCCACTGATGAAAATTTCAGTTGTTTCTATCTTTTCATTATAAATAATGCCAGTTAACAACCCTCCTAGGTTTTCAGTTCTTTTGAGTATACATAGCTAGGAATGGAATTGCTGGGTCACATGGTACTATGTTCAATTTTAAGGAGGACATGCCCAAACTGTTTTACAAAGGGGCTAAACCATTTTACACTCCCACCAACAACATATGAGGGTTTCAATTTCTCTACATCCTCAACAACACGTTAGCATTTACCTTTTTAATTATAATCATCCTAGAGGGTATAAAGTAGCATCTCATTGTGGTTTTGACTTGCATTTTCCTGGTGACTAATGCTGTTAAACATCTCTTCATATGCTTATTGGTTATTTGTATATCTTCTCTGAAGAAACGCCTATTCGAATCCTTTGCCCATTTTTAATTGGGTTGGTTCTTTTATTACGGAGTTGTAAAAGTTCTAAATATATTCTGGTAACTAGACTCTGATAAGATATATGATTTGCAAACATTTTCTCCCATTCTGTGGGTTGTCTTTTCACTTTCTTGAAAGTATTCTTTGATGCACACAAGTTTTAAATTTTGATGCAGTCCAATTTATCCATTTTTTCTTTTGTTACACAGACTTTGTTGTCATAGCTAGGAAACCACTGCTTAATCCAATGTCACAAAGATTTACCCCTGTTTTCTTACAGGGCTTTTACAGTTTTAGCTCTTATATTCAGATCTCTGATTTTGATTTAGTTTTTGTGTCTGGCGTGAGGTAGGAATATAACTTCATTCTTTTGTATGTTCATAGCCAGTTTTCCCAACAGCATTTGTTAAAAAGACTATTCTTTCTCCACTGAATTGTTTTGATATCTTTGTCAAAATCAATTAACGATATATGTAAGGATTCTGATGGGGCTTAAGATGAGTCTGTAGATCGACTTGTCGAGTACTGCTATCTTAACAATATTAAGTATCAGCCTATGAACACACATTATCTTACCACTTATTTAGTCTTCTTTAAATCTTTCAATGATGTTTTATACTTTGCATGTACATGTCCTACATTTCTTCTGTTAAATTTATCCTAAGTATTTTATACTTTTTCGTGTTTTGTAAATAGAATTGTTTAATGCTGATATATAAAAATATAACTGATTTTTGTCTTGTAATCTTGTATCCTGCCATCTTCCTGAATTAATTTATTAGCTCTAATAATTTTTGCAGATTCCTTAGGATTCTTTCTATATAAGATCATGTCATCTGAAGAGTAACTCATTTTTAAAAAGTAAAACACAAAGTGTGTGGCTTGAGTAGAAACTGATATAACTGATCCCAAGAAAAATATTTTCAATATTAAAATGTTCTTTTGAAAGACAAATTCATTCACACATTGTACCAACATTTCAAAACTCCTTAAAGCAAAAATTATCCTTCCTGGCCTTACCAGTGGAATCTTCTAAGTGTTTTTAATGATAGTAAAGCAAAAAGCCATTGTTCACTAGGCACTGTTTTTAAGGGCATATCTAAAATATCAATTTTTTTTTATTCAGATAGTTTTCTGAAATCCTGTCCAAGACTCGGAACTCGACTCAGTAAGACCCCACTGCATGCTCTCCCATGCCAACCGGCATCTGCAGTGACATACAAAGTCATTCACTTAATTATACTCCAACTTTTTTCTAAAGGGGATTTAAATAAATCTTTAAAAATTGCAAATATGCAAAAAGGTTCATGAAACAACGTTAGGGCCATGAAAGAGGGGAGACAGTAATGTGTTCATTATGAGAAGCACGCAGTAAAGAAAATGCAGTATCTTCAAGGAAGAAACTAAGTTCAAATGCCAGCTCTACCACCCACCAGCAATGCACACCTGGGCAGATCACTTATCTCCACTTCACAGAGGAAGCTAATAAAGCTCAGGATGGGTAAAGCTAGCCTCAGGAGGAAGGGTGTCATGAGACAGTGTATGCACCTCAAAGAGTCCCTACCCCACCGAGACTGTCAGCATCACCTCTCCCTTCATCGCACAGAAAAGAACACAGCTGCTCTCACTGGTTATCAGAATTAGCTTTAAGCTTACTGGCAACAAAGGCAGGAAAATAAATGTTAGAAATGTTATTAAAAAGGAAGAGGCTTAACAGTTCTTTTGGTAAAGCATTTGTTTCTTTAAAAATAATTTATTGTCTCCCTAATATTACATCAGAGATAGTAAGCAATATTAATAGACAATAATTATGTTTCCTTGGAAGGTTTTAGAGCAACAGAAGCTGTTTTTTTTAATAGTTGCTTCTTTTAAACAACTTTTTCTAGAAATTGAGTACAACTGCATTAGGCCAAAAAAGTGACAATGCAGGAACAGGCTAAAGTGGTCCCAGCACAAATCTTCCAGAACCTGAACTTGACTGCCTGTGATGTGATGTTGGAAGCAAGTGGAATAAAGGAGGCACTACTCTGTACCTTGTCACATGTATTTGTTTAGTATGTGAGAACAATGCCAGGGTAGGTACAGACACAAAGAGAACTGGACAACCAAGGTCCCTGTAGTATCAGGGTACAAGCTGATCCCAGTACATACACCAGTTATATACATAAAATTAAACAATGAGCAACTACACTTCTGTGTAAAGACAAAGGACTAAAGTACTTATTGTGTGGGGAGTATGACCTGCAAGTCTGGGATCTATTTCACCTGTCAATCACTGGGGAAGGCATGATGAAAGATGTAAAATTTCAATCATTAAATGAAACACCCTAGTGAGTTAGGAAAGAGACAAGGCAGGTAAAAAATTTTAACATTCACCTGAACTGGAATAAGCGGGGTGGAAAATGAATGAATGAATACAAATTACCGTAAAATAAAAATTAACAAAGTGTATGAAAGTCATACAAATGCACAAAAATAAATGATGCAGTACAAAAATAATCAGCGAGCCTACCCTATTCATGATTGCCTTTGAACTGCACCATAGGAAGTGCTCCTTAAAATTTTTGCTTTACAAGCATTTATTCCTTGATTTAACCCACCACCATTATAACTGCCATCCCTCACTGGTTCTCCAAATATTAGGTAAATAATTATATCTGTATTTATTAACCTTTCTTAAATGTATGTATAGCTCATATTTATGTCAATGTTTAATATTAGAACTGCTTTGGGTTTTTGCTTGGAAGTTTCATGATGTTTTTCTGATCAGAAATATGCCACAGTAACTTAACTCTTGTTTATATCAATTAACCTATGGTAAACTCGGCTTCATTATACTTTGTTTCACTTGATGTCGCAGTTTTCAAGAACCTATGGATGTTTATGTGAGGACTCACTGTAAATAATTGGGAATATTTAAGAATGAAATAAAAATATGCATTCTTTCCACTTATATGTAAAATTTTTTTCAAACAGCTACTAGGTTATTAGGACTTAAACACTTATTAAGATGTTTGGACCTACTTAATGAACTGTTAGATATTTCCAGGAGTATTAAAAGAAAGTTACTGAGCCCATAAGGGCCCCAGGAACCAACTGTCCTAGGGCAATGGCAGAGTAGAGTAGTAAAAAAACACAGGACTGGGACCTGGAGAGCCGTAGTCCAGTTTTAGCCCGTCATCAACTCCTAAAAACTTCTTCAAATTAACTGACCATAGGCAAACCAAACACATGATGGGAGAGATGTGTCCAGGTGCCCCCAGGTTCAAGGCATTGCAAGTCTGCTCACTCTATATAAAGACTTTTGCCCTCCCCTCTTAGTCTGAGTACCCCTGACCATCCTGAAGAGGCCCAAGTCCTTGAGACATCCGTAGCTTTCCCAGTTAATGCCAACTACTGTGCTAGGTGCCAAGAGGAGAAATGAAGTCCTGTCTTCACTGAAGCTTGCAAGGCCAATGCTAATGTGGTTTACCCATCTGACCACACAAGCAGAGGTAATTTATGTAAAGATTCCACATCAGACTCCACAAAGATAACAGTAAGAATCAAGCATTCAAATGGCCATTCCATGTTCTTTCAAATTTTGTGGAATATTAAACAGGTATGTCTTCTATGCAAAACAATTCCATCTCCAAGAAGTTGTACTGGTTTCTAAATATTGGTTAACTAAATGTTTTAAATGCTCTAAAGAAACTATTTGGGAATCCTTTCAGAAACGAATGAAGCCTTCCCACGAGGAAAGCTTGCAAGTTTCAAATAATTTGCTTTAAATGTAGTGCACTTATGCATATATGAGGTTTCCTCAACAATTCACTGTTTCAAGTGCCTTTTCCACAAGGTCTTGGACACCAGGTATGCCCAATCTTCTCCAAGGAAGAATTTGTTCTTTGATTTTTTCTTTCTGATATGTGAGAACAGACCATTACTTGAGCATGCATGAGGAAGAAATCATAGTTTCTTGCTATGGTAACAAAATTACTAACAACAAAGAATAGAAAACTCTCTCTTTTTCATTTAATTTCACAAAGTGACATAATAAGAATCAGTTAACTTCAAGATCAAAGTGGCATTTTATTCAGTAAACAATCAGTATCCACAATGCTATAATAGTAACGGAAGCTGATTAAGTCTACAAACAAAACAAAAAAATCTTGAACATTGACAAAAACAGGTAGATATTAACAGAAAATATATAATAATGAACATTGTAAAAAATGTACTCTAAAATAATACTTTCCATTAAAATAGTACAGAGGGACACTCTGGTTTAATAACATATTTTATCTCAAAGCATTAAGACTTTTTAAAAAGACACAAAATGGGAAAAAAGGAGAGGGGTAGGAATCAGAGGCTAGAAAGGAGAACCATCTAGGCAGCTGCAGACCAAGAATGAATGGAAGGGAGGGTAACAAGGGAATTAAACTCCAGACATCCTGAGGAGCAAGAGGAGGACAGTGTCAGTTTGGGTGTTTAAACGGCTACTATATTTAAGAATTTTTTGTGTCGGGGGGGCAAAGCGGGGATGGGGTCTCGCTCTGTCACCCAGGCTGGAATTCAGCGGCACAATCACGGCTCACTGCAACCTCAACCTTCTGGGCTCAAGTGATCCTTCCTCCTCAATCTTCCAAGTAACTGGGACTACAGGCTTGGGCCACCAGGCCCAGCTAACTTTTTTTTGTTTTTGTAGAGATGAGTTACCGTCATGTTGCCCAGGCTGGTCTTGAACTCCTGGGCTCAAGGATTCCTCCCACCTCAGCCTCCCAAAAGGCTGGGATTACAGGTGTGAGTCACCATGCCCAGCACAAGAATTGTTACATTATAAATATCTGACACTTGATACAGCAAAAGTGAATTGTACATGCATGAAATTCACAATAGAACACCACTGTTTTCTCTGCAACTGATACCATAAACCTAGAGTGTATTGAGGGCTTCCTGTCTTCTTCTCCTCCTGAGAGTTTAAGGGCAGAATTTTTAATTAGCAAGTCTAATGGCATAAAGATAAAACATCAGTGTGCATTTCAGAAAGACACCAACTTGCTGGCTGAACAGGTGTCAGCTAGTTGTCTTCTGCCTGAAGAGGATGGAAAGGAGAGGGAAAAGCTGTCTGCAAATATTCTTATAAACCTCTGGAAAGAGAACTTTTGCAAAACAGACATGTCAGACTGTGCTCAACTGCTTATTGCAGTTCTCAAAGAGCAAGTCTCTGTTTTGTCTTAGAACTTACGCAGGACAGGTACAAACAAGGAAAATCACTTATGATGCTAGGGAACACTGGTCTACCAGGTTAGGGCAGACAAGTCAGACTTTTATTTTTAAGTGGTTAAGCATGAGCTACTGCATCAACCTGATTTAACCTACTGCATGTCCTGGAAAAGTGAAAAAAGTCTGCAAAGATAATTCAACTAGTTCGTCTGTGGGAATGTATAACAGAACATTTATTCACCAGCATACATTGTCTTCAATGGATTCTATTTCTTGCCATGACTAGGTTCTCCACAACCTCTAAGCCAGCAACATGGAACGTGCCCATATCATTCCTTTCCTCTCCCAGCTCCACTCCCACTCTCCAAATACACCATTCTCATTCCCTATTCTTGGATCCACAGTTCACAAATACTGTCAGACATAGCTGTTCTTTAGGGGCACATACTTCTCGTTTTTAATGGAGTTGTTGTTGGCTCTCCAGCGTGGTTTAAAATTACTGAGTGGTTGTTTCCACCAGTATTTACTGACCACCTACATGACACATAGTACTTGGCTTAAATTAACTACTTTGCCATATATCAGTTTAAAGAGCACTTCCAAACAATTTAGGGTTTTTACTAGTAACAAGTAGCAGCACCCTTTTAAACCAATAAAATTTAGGGACAATTAGATGCAAAAACATAGGAGGCTGGCTATAATCTTTCTTGAAGGTCACATTAAAGAAGGAGTAAATGGCTTTCTGAGTAGACAAATAGGAGCTTTAAAAGGGAAGGAGGCTAGAGCTGATGATATAAACCCCCTTTCACCCTGATCCACCCAAACTTCACAAAAAAACTTACTTGCCAATATTTTCAGGTAGAGACTGCAGTGAGATGTCATTTACAGAAAGACATGTTAAATTCTGTAATTCAGGAAAGCTTTCTGGCAACCTAAAATGAAACAAAGAAACAAACAAAATCCTGTAAATTAAAAAAGAAAAGTTCATGTATAGTGTATACCAAGCATAAATATAATGATTTACTCTATGTGCTAACTGAAATAACCTCCTAAAAATAACATTATATATGGCATGTTTGCCTTGTCTTCCTATATATAAGATGCTTGTAAGGAAAAAACAAAGACTTCATATACATAAAAGATGTACAGGGGCATGATAAACACATTGTTATGGTGATCTAGAAATAATTAAAGTAGAAAGATATGCAAGCTCTAAGAATAAAGGCAAAAAAATGTTGAGACTACTGAATACTCTATGAAAGAAAATGATGAATTATTGCTGCAGCTAAAAGTGCCTAAGAGTAAAAATACTTTATTGATTAGCAGAAACTAAAGAGAAAATTTCATCAGCCCGTGAGATTATAATAAAACACGGGACAGCTACTGCATAATTTTTCTTCCTGTAGTTTATAATACCCAGGGGAAAGCTACAGAATACTTATTGATCCGCTGACAGACAATTGCTACTTTCCTTTTTTTTTGAGACGGAGTCTCACTCTGTCACCCAGGCTGGAGGGCAGTGCCACAATCTCGGCTCACTGCAACCTCTGCCTCCCGGGTTCAAGCGAGTCTCCTGCCTTAGCTTCCTGAGTAGCTGGGACTACAGGCACGTGCCACCACGCCCGCCTAATTTTTGTATTTTTAAGTAGAGACAAAGTTTCACCATGTTGGTCAGGCTGGTCTCAAACTCCTGACCTAGTAGTGATCCACCCGCCTGGGCCTTCCAAAGTGCTGGGATTACAGGTGTGAACCACCGCGACAACTGCTACTTTCTTAACATTTTTCTTTTAGTTCTATTTAAGTTGCCAACCACCTGAAATAATTTTATGTTTTACTATGTTCTACACAAAGGGATATTTTTTATATGTCCCTTAAACTGTACAGAATAACAAGGCTTTAAAATAAAATCATTATTTAAAATTTACAAAGAAAGTTTAGTTTCAATATTTCTATGGTTTCCATATTTAGGGAGGGAAGGAAAACCTAACTAAAGGCAAAGGATCTCATTGCATCTAAAATGCTGAAGGTTATTAAACATAAATCTGCTAATAAAGACAACAGAACATTTAAGTATCACTTTTTTTCAGTGGGGGAGAGATTTCTGGCTTTAGTGATGGTCTCTAGATTAGAATCTTCCATTTTTATCTTTCTAGGTTCCTTTAAAAAAAGGCCTACATAACATTATGTTTGATATTTAATATAGGTTAATTCCAAACTTCAAAACCAAATCCAGACCCACAAGATTAGGGTATTAACTGGAATATTTATAATCACTGGAATTTGTTCTGAGGAACAGGTAACAGAGGTAAGATTTTTACTTATAATTCAAAAGATGCAACTTATCTGTTCTGCCTGAGTTTTTAACCAGAAAGTATATATCATTTTATAATTTAAAAACTAGCTAAGATATTCTTAAACATAAGAAAAATATAGTTTTAAACAACTGATTTAAATAGGTGCTTTTTTACTGGCTGTTAATCTAAGAGCTAAACTAGATGTGATGATGAAGTACAGACCCAAGGTTAGGAGAAATGAACTGCAGTCCGACCTTCCCATTCATTAGCTGTATGATCTTGAAAGGTAATTTGACCTACATGTGCCTCAGTTTCTTTAGCCATAAAATAAGCAAGCCAAACTAAATCATTTTTAAGGTCCCTTCAACTCACAGATATCAACTTAATTCTTAAAAAACAGCACACCTGCCAAATTAAAATGGCTTTACTTTAAGAACCTGCCAAATAGAAAGCCAGAATTAAAACAAACAAAACAGTAAAGCCTCACACAAGCTAGGTGTGTTCCAGTTGAGAGAGCACTGAAGTAATAGTAAAGTCAAATGTCAGCAGACATTAGAAAAGGAAAATCAAAGAAATAGAAAAAAAGAATACGCAACTGAATGGTTAAAAAAACCCAACAGCAACATAATGAGTATTTCCCAGCTTGCCAAATCCTGTAGGCTGCCTTAAGCTTAGCCCAGTTCAACAAACATTTATTGAGCACTTACTCCACTCCAGGAATGACAGTAGCGTTGAAGACACAATAATAAATAATAGAGGAATTCAAGTAACTTCCTTAGGTTAGTCAAGAAGTCTTGGTCAGAGAAATAACTTAAGAGTAAATTTCAAGTGTTATGAAAAAAGTACACAGAGAGCATTACGGGAGCCCAGAGGAGGGGCCTGAAGGTAGTAATTGGGAAAGCCTTCCGGAAAACATGCGATGCTCAAACTGCATCTTAAGGAAGGTGAAAAGGTTGGAACTGTCAAGAAGACAGAGGCATGAAATGAGCTAACTAGAAGCACTTTATATTATAGCAGAGACTGATGTCCAGCACAGGCAACTGAGGTCAATGAAGATGGAGGGACACACCAAGGTCAGATGGAGGAGAAAGAAGAGGCTCACATAGCACATGGAGGAGCTCTGACTTTATCTTATAGAGATGGGAGCTATAGAAAGGTTTTAAGAAAAGAGACAGTTGAATGGAAGATGGTGGGGAAAGAGGATAAGATTGGAGGGACAGTGATAAGTAAGAAAGCTAATAGGGTATAGCTTACTAGATTACTATTTTTCAGTAATAAATGTTACATGTAACTTAATCACTACAATTCAAAGAAGGACAAACAGAAATAGTTTTAAAAAGAAAACATTTATTTATTGGCAATAAGAAGGTATTGGAAAAAAAAAAACTAGTGCATTCTCCAGCACTCCATACCCAAGAAGTCCCAAGCAATTTTGAAGTGGGTGAGATGACTCAGAAATTTTAGTTTAATCTTACTTTTCCTAGATCAAAAGAAAAAAGACAGAAAAGAAGGGAAGAGTGCATTTCTTCCGAGATTCCTCTCAGATTCTTGAGAAATCTTATAAATGGACCCACCTGGCCCAAAGAGACATCTAAAACAGATGCCCAAGGGCTATTTCTGCATTGCACATGGGCACAATTCAGTTATCCTAGTAACAAGATGCCTGAAAGCCCATGGTGAGTGGACTCACGACTAAGCCAGAAGCCATAAGGAACAGCTCACAGCAATGCCACTCAGCCATGCCTCGGCAACAGACTGTGTCATACCAGGAAGGGTAAAGCTGGAATAAGTAGTAAAACTGACACAGTGGCTTTATTTGCAGGGGGAAAAAAAAAAAAAGAAATCCTCACAGCTATTGCTAAGGAAATAGTGATGTTGATAGGGGTTTTTTGTTTTTTTGTTTTTTAATGCAGAGCTAGAGGAAAGTTGAGACAAAAAGATAGCATGGCCGGGCAAGGTGGCTCCGGCCTGTAATCCCAGCACTTTGGAAGGCTGAGGCGGGTGGATCACGAGGTCAGGAGATAGAGATCATCCTGGCCAATATGGTGAAACCCTGTCTCTACTAAAAATACAAAAATTAGCCAGGCATGGTGGCAGGTGCCTGTAGTCCCAGCTAGTCAGGAGGCTGAGGCAGGAGAATCACTTGAACATGGGAGGTGGCGGTTGCACTACAACTCCTCACATTGCTTCAGAAATGCACTCCTCATCCTGTTTTGTACACTTTGCTGTGCTGCACCTTATCCCTACAACATCCTTTGAGGTTTCTATCAAAAGAATAGTATGCCTTTCATTGTACAGGGCTATTTATAAAGAAATATCTGTGAAAGTCAACCATTCTTGATAAAGACAGTGATCCATCTAGGTACCTCCAAGATGGTTAACCTGACTGTGTTCTTTGCTTGGCTCTCAAAAAAGATATCCTTACTACTATAGATAGAAAAGTAAGCAGAAAGCTTACCTAGTCAGTGGGTTTCCGCTGAAGTCAGCTATCTGCAGTGCTTTACAGAATGAAATGCTTTCTGGAATTTCAGGAATCTCTGTAGGAGTAGAGAAAATGTCTATAATTTGCCATCATTATTAACAGTTTTCATCATTCTCAAGATGGATCACACTCACAAGAGAATATCTGGAAATTCCTACCTCCATTCAAACATGACCTAGACTTATAAAGTATTTTAATGCATTTATATTTGCTTTCCTAATACAAGATATATTCTCAACAGAAGCACATTAAAGAAAAATATTAAAAACATCAAATCTCTGACAAAATTATAGCTATAGGAGGAATAAGTTCTAGTGTTCTATGGCAGGGGTCCCCAATCCCTGAGCTACGAACCAGTACCTGTGAGGAACCGGGATGCACAGCAGGAGGTGAGCGGCGGGCAGGTGAGCGAAGCTTCATCCGTATTTATAGCCACTCCCCATCACTTGCATTACTGCCTGAGCTCCACCTCCTGTCAGATCAGCGCCCACATTAGATTCTCATAAGAGCATGAGCCGTATCGTCAACTGCCCATGCGAGCATCTAGGTTGTGTGCTCCTTATGAGAACTTAATGCCTGATGATCTGTTTCCCATCACCCCCAGATGGGACTGTCCAGTTGCAGGAAAACAAGCTCAGGGCTCCCATTGAATCTACCGTATGGTGAGTTGTATAATTATTTCATTATATATTACAATGTAATAATAATAGAAATAAAGTGCACAGCAAATGTAATGAGCTTGATTTGTCCCAGAACCATTCCCAACACTGGTCTGTGGAAAAACTGCTCATATGATTTGGTTGTGTCCCCACCCAAATCTCATCTTGAATTCCCATGTGTTGTGGGAGGGACCTGGTAGGAGGTAATTGAATCATGGGGGCAGGTCTTTCTCGTGCTGTTCTCATGATAGTAAGTTTCACTAGATCTGATGGTTATTATAAGGGGGAGTTTTCCTGCACAAGCTCTCTTTGCCTGCCGTCATCCACATAAGATGTGACTTGCTCCTCCTTGCCTTCCACCGTGATTGTGAGGCCTCCCTAGCCACGTGGAACTGGAAGTCCATTAAACCTCTTTCTTTTGTAAATTGCCCAGTCTCAGGTATGTCTTTATCAGCAGCATGAAAACAGACTAATAGAGTAAACTGGCACCAGTAGAGTGGGGTGCTGCTGAAAAGATACCCAAAAATGTGGAAGCAACTTTGGAACCGGTTCACAGACGGAGGCTGGAGCAGTCTGGAGGGCTCAGAAGACAGGAAAACATGGGAAAGTTTGGAACTTCCTAGAGATTTGTTGAATGGCTTTGACCAAAAGCCTGATAGTGATATGGACAATAAAGTCCAGGCTGAGGAGGGAGATGAGGAACTTGTTGGGAACTGGAGCAAAGGTGACTTGTTATGTTTTAGCAAAGAGACTGGCAGCATTTTGCCCCTGCCCTAGAGATTTGTGGAACTTTGAACTTGAGAGAGATGATTTAGGTATCCGGTGGAAGAAATTTCTAAGCAGCAAAACATTCAAGAGGTGACTTGGGTGTTGTTAAAGGCATTCAGTTTATAAGAGAAGCAGAGCATAAAATTTGGGAAATTTACAGGCTGACAATGTGATAGAAAAAAAAAAACATTTTCTGAGAAGAAATTCAAGCTGGCTGAAGAAACCTGCATAAGTAACGAGACGCTTAATGTTAATCCCCAAGACAATGACAAAAATGTCTCCAGTGCATGTCAAAGGTCTTCATGGCAGCCCCTCCTATCACAGACCCAGAGGCCTAGAAGAAAATTGTTTCCTGGGCCCAGTCCAGGGTCCTCATGCTGTGTGCAGTCTAGGGACCTGGTGCCCTGCATCCCAGCCACTCCAGCTCTGACTAAAAGGGGCCAAAGTATAGCTTAGGCTGTTGCTTCAGAGGGTGGAAGCCTCAAACCTTGGCAGCTTCCACATAGTGTTGAGCCTGCGGGTGCACAGAAGTCAAGAATTGAGGTTTGAGAACCTCTGCCTAGATTTCAGAAGACGTATGGAAATGCCTGGATGCCCAGGCAGAAGTTTGCTGCAGGGGCAGGGCCCTCATGGGAAACCTCTGCTAGGGCAGTGCAGAAGGGAAATGTGGGGTTGGAGCCCCCACACAGAGTCCCTACTGGCGCAGTGCCTAGTGGAGCTGCAAGAAGACGGCCGTCATTCTCCAGACCCCAGAATGGTAGATCCACCAACAGCTTGCACCGTGCACCTGGAAAAGCCACCAGACAGTCAAGGCCAGCCTGTAAAAGCAGCCAGGTAAGGGGCTATACCCTGCAAAGCCACAGGGGCAGAGCTGTCCAAGACCATGGGAACATACCTCTTGCATCAGCATGACCTGGATGTGAGACATGGAGTCAAAGGAGATCATTTTGGAGCTTTAAGATTTGACTGCCCTGCTGGATTTCGGACTTGTATGGGGCCTGTAGCTCCTTTGTTTTGGCCAATGTCTCCCATTTGGAATGGCTGTATTTATTCAAGGCCTGTACCGCCATTGTATCTAGGAAGTAACTAACTTGCTTTTGATTTTACAGGCTCATAGATGGAAGGCACTTGCCTTGTCTTGGATGAGATTTGGACTGTGGACTTTGAGTTAATGCTGAAATGAGTTAAGAGTTTGGGGGACTGTTGGGAAGGCATGATTGGTTTTGAAATGTGAGGACATGAGATTTGGGAGGGGCCAGGGGCAGAATGATATGGTTTGGCTGTGTCCCCACCCAAATCTCATCTTGAATTCCCATGTGTTGTGGGAGGGACCCAGTAGGAGGTAACTGAATCATGGAGGCAGGTCTTTCTGAGCTGTTCTCATGATAGTGAGTAAGTCTCACAAGATCTGATAGTTATTATAAGGGAGAGTTTCCCTGCACAAGCTCTCTTTGCCTGCCACCATCCACATAACATATGACTTGCTCCCCCTTGTCTTCCACCATGATTGTGAGGCCTCCCTAGTCAGACGGAACTGTGAGTCAAATTAAACCCCTTTCTGTCTTAAATTACCCAGTCTCGGATATGTCTTTATCAGCAGTGTGAAAATGGACTAATACAACTGTCTTCCACAAAACCGGTCCGTGGTGCCAAAAAAGTTGAGAACTGCTGTTGTATAGCACTGCAAGATGACTACAGTTAACAATAATATATAGTTTCAAATGGGTGAAAGGAGGATATCGAAAGTTCCTAACACAAAGAAATGATAAATGCTTTAGAGAAGTATGCTAATTACCTTGGTCTGATCACAATACATTATATGTATCAAAGCATCACTATGTACCCATACATATGTACAATTATTTAACAAATCGTTTAAATAATAAAATAACAAAAACCACCACTACCACCATCAAGTCCCATCACTCTATCAAAAGCACTGATGGCATTCTGTTGTAATTACCATTAGACTTTCTTTTCTGTACATTTTCATGTGGTGGTATCAGCACCAGGTATTCTAAAGTAGTGTACTTTTAAATTATGATTTTTTTTTCTGATTACAAACATAAATATTTGGAAAATATACAAAGAAGAAAATAAACACCACCAACACTCTCATCACCTAGAGGTAATCTTTTATTGTGATTTTTTTTTTTTACTTGTCACACACACGCATGTGTGCACACACATATACACACACAGAATATGTGTATAGATTATATTTCACAATACTAAGTTCATGATAATTTGTTTTTTGCACTTTACATTACTTTACAAGCTTTTTTCTCCTATCATTATTTTTCCAAGTAGTTTGCTGTTCTTAATGGCAGAAAAGCACATTGTATATATTTTCATACTTCATTTAATCAATCCTCCATTGTTGGGTATTTAGGTTGTTTCAAAGTTCCTGATGTTATATTTATGTGCATTCCTGATTATTTCCTTAGGCTATGTTCCCAGAAGTAGAATTACTGTGTCAAAAGCATTAACATCTCTACAGAGCTTGAAAAATATTGTTAAATTGCTCTTGCGAGCAGCAACTTATGCCTACTTATACTTTCATCAGCCTGTACAAGATGCCGTATTCAACATCTCTCCTCTTTTCTTTCTTTTACATTTTAAAAAATGTCAATTGTATTGCTAAAATAGCATGGCAACATTTTATTTTATATTCTTTTTATGACTAATGCAGCTGAATATTATCCCCCATATTTACTGGCCTTTAAATACTGTGATTTTTAAATGACCAAAGTTGCTATTTTAAATTCCTTTCTTGATACAAAACTTGAGATTATAGCTTTTAGGCCTTTAAAAGGTTAGTCTGTAGCATTTAACTTCAAAAATTCATTTATTTTGGATGTATTAACATTGAGAAGGGCTAAAATAGAAAGATTTCTCCTGGTTCTTGCTGTTTCTTCCACCAGTCTGACTCATGCAATCTGAGCCAAAACATACTTAATATTTCTAAATTGTGGGTGGTAGGGAAAAGGGAGAATTAAAGGAAAAAATGGATATCTTGCTCCAACAACCTCACAATAATCAGATGCTACGTGAAAGATTTTAGTTCAAATTTAAAAGTGTAAAACATTTGGATCTATGCTAACATTTTCCTCACACTATTTTCTGTCTTGCATGGTCAAATGAGGTAGTGAAAAACAAACATTATGATCCTAGTTTATATAAATATAATCGCTTATTTATGAAGGTAATAGCATAAATATAATAGCTTATTTGTGAAAGTAGGACCATAGTGTTTGTTTTTCACTAATATAATATATATATATATATATAGCTGTAGAATCTATAGTTGAATCTGGAATAGATTTTTAAAATTCACAAACATTTGTGGACCCTTAGTACAAATTCAGCTGTAGCCCTTTTATAAACATTATTTAATCTCCTCAAAATAAATTATTTTAACTTTCATTATACAAAATGGACACTAAGGCTCAGAGAGATGAAGTGACTCACCCATCACTACAGGTCTATTTCACTGAGTACTGGCCCTCCCACGTTCAAGTCATCACACTGCCATGCTTAAGAATAAACAAGCAAATTCATTACAGGATGAGCATCACTGTTCAGGCAAGCAAGGCCGCGCCATGCCATTGGCTTGCCATGGTCTGAAAAGTGCTGGTCAGCCTGAATACTCCATGATAGTCTCTCTTCTTGTCGCTATTTCTGGTTCTGAGGAGCAGTCTATAAGGCTGAGAAAAGAGATGCCTCATTATCTCAGCACAATAAAGGCCATTTATGACAAACCCACAATGAACATCATATGGAATGAAGAAAAGTTGAAAGCTTTTTTCCTAAGATCTAGACAAGACAAGAATATCTACTCTCATCACTTTTATTCAACATAGTACTGAGTGTCCTGACCAGAGAGATTAGGCAAGAGAAAGGAATAAAGGGCATCCAAACTGGAAAAGCAGAAGCTAAATTGTCCTTGTTTGCAGATGACATAATTTTACATATAGAAAACTCTAAAGACTCCATAAAAAACCCGTGAGAACTAGTAAATAAACTCAATAAACTTACAGGATACAAAATCAACATAGAAAAATCAGAAGCATTTCCCGGCCGGGCGTGGTGGCTCGCGCCTGTGGTCCCAGCACTTTGGGAGGCCGAGGTGGGCAGATCACGGGGTCAGGAGATCAAGACCATCCTGGCTAGTGCAGTGAAACCCTGTCTCCACTAAAACAAACAAAAAAAAAATTAGCCGGGCGTGGTGGTGGATACCTGTGGTCCCAGCTACTCGGGAGGCTGAGGCAGGAGAATAGCGTGAACCCAGGAGGCAGAGCTTGTAGTGGGCCCAGATCGCACCACTGCACTCCAGCCTGGGTGACAGAGTGAGACTCCGTCTCAATTTAAAAAAAAAAGAAAAAAGAAAAATCAGTAGCATTTCTATACACCAATAGTGAACTACCTAAAAGAGAAATTTTTAAAAATCAATCCCATTTATAATAGCTACAAAAAAAAATGCCTAAGAATAAATTTAACCAAATAGGTAAAAAATCTCTACATTGAGAACTATAAAACACTGATGAAAAAAATTGAAGAGGACACAAATAAATGCAAAGATATACTGTGTTTATGGGTTAGAAGAATTAACATTGTGGCCAGGCATGGTGGCTTACACCTGCAATCCCAGCACTTTGGGAAGTCGAAGCAGGCAGATCACTTGAGGTCAGGATTTTGAGACCAGATTGGCCAACATGGTGACACTCCATTTCTACTAAAAATACAAAAATTAGCCAGGCGCAGTGGCGCATGCCTGTAATCCTACCTACTCTGGAGGCTGGGATGAGAGAATTGCTTGAACGTGGGAGGCTGAGGTTGCAGTGATCCAAGAATGCACCACTGAACTCCAACTCCAGCTTGAATGACAGAGCAAGCCTCTGTCTCCAAAAAAAAAAAAAAGAAAATTCTTAAAAGTGTCCATACTACCCAAAGCAATCTACAGATTCAATGCAATTGCTGTCAAAATACCACTGATATTCTTCATAGAAACAGAAAAAACAATCCTCTAATTCTTACAGAACCACAAAAGACCCCAAAAAGCCAAAGTAATGCTAAAGAAAAAGAACAAAACTGGAAGCAACATACTACCTGATTTAAAAAGGATACAAAGAAAAGGAAATTCTTATACACTGTTGGTGAGAATGTAAATTACTATACTACAAAGCAATAGTAACCAAAACAGTATGGTACTAGCATAGAAACTGATACATAGACCAGTGAAATAGAATAGAGAACCCAGAAATAAATCCACTCACTACAAATTAGGTTCAGTGTATACTGCTTGGTTGATAGTTGAACCAAAATCTCACAAATCACCACTGAAGAACTTATGTAACCAAATACCACCTGTTCCCCAAAAACCTATGGAAAAAAAAATTTTTTTTTAAAAGAGAAATAAATCCACTCATTTACAGCCAACTGATCTTCAACAAAGGTGCCAAAAACACACATTGGGTGTGCTGGAAAAACCGGATATCCACATGCAGAAGAATGAAACGAGATCCCTCTCACCATATATAAAAATTGACTCAAAATGGGTTAAAGCCTTAAATGTAAGACCTGAAACTATATAACTACCAAAGGAAAACAGGAGAAATGCTTCATGGCATTGGTCTGGGCAAGGATTTCTTTGGACAAGACCTCAAAAGCACAGGCAACAAAAGCAAAAAACAGGCCAGGTGCGGTAGCTCATACCTGTAATCCCAGCACTTTGGGAAGCCAAGGCGGGCAGATCACCTGAGGTCAGGAGTTCGAGACCAGCCTGGCTAACATGGCGAAACCCCGTCTCCACTAAAAATACAAAAATTAGCTGGGCATGGTGGCACTTGCCTATAATCCCAGCTACTCAGGAGGTTGAGGCAGGAAAATCGCTTGAACCTGGGAGGCAGAGGTTGCAGTGAGCCAAGATCACGACACTGCACCCAAGCCTGGGCAACAAGAGCAAAACTCCATCTCAAAAAACAAAACAAAACAAAACAAAACAAACAGACAGATGGGATTTTATCAAACTAAAAAGCTTCTTCACAGCAAAGGAAAGACTCAACAGAATAAAGAGACAACCTACAAAATGACAGAAAATATTTGCAAACTACGCATCTGACAAGGGATTGTTAATATCCAGAATACAGAAAAAACTCAACAGCAAAAAAGAAAAATTTGATTTTTAAAAATGAACATAAGGTCTGATCTGAATGACATTTCTCAAAAGAAGACATACAAATGGCTAACAAGTACATGAAAAAAATGCCCAGCATTACCAATCACAAGGGAAATGCAAACCAAAACCACAAGGAGATATCATCTCACCCCAGTTATTATAGCTATTATCAAAAAGACAAAAAATAACAAATACTGGCAAGGATGCAGAGGAAAGGGACCTCTTAAACACCGTGGATGGGAATGTAAATGAGTACAGCCGTTATGAAAAACTATGGCGGTTCCTCAAAAAATTCAAAATGGAACTAGCATATGGTCCAGCAATCCCACTACCAGATACATGTCTAAAGGATATGAAATCAGCATATCAAAGATATATCTGCACTCCCACGTTTATCACAGCATTATTCACAAGAGTCAAGATATGGCATCAACCTAAGTGTCCCTCAACAGATGAATGGATAAAGAAAATGTGTGTATTTTACACAATGTACTATTCAGCCATAAAAAAGAATGAAATCATGTCATTTGAGACAACATAGATGAGCCTGGAGGACATTATTTAAGTGAAATAAGTCAGACTCAGAAAGACAAATATCACATAATCTCACTCATATGTGTAATCTAAAGAAGTTAATCTCATAGAAGTAGCAAGTTGAATAGTGATTAAGAGAGCCTAGGAAGGGTAGTGGGGTGGAGGGGATGGGAAAAAGGTTAATAGGTATAAAGTTACAGTAAGATAAGAAGAATAAGTTCTAGTGTTCCATTCCACAGTATGCATGGTAACTAGAATAAACAATAATCTATTAAATTCAAAATAACTAAAAGAGAAGATTTTGAACAATCTCACCACAAAGAAATTATAAATGTTGAGGTCACAAATATGCTAACTACCCTGATTTGATCACTATGCACTGTATAAATGTATCAAAACACCACACTGCACTTCATAAATACATACAATTATGTGTCCATTAAAGATAAAACTAAAAAAGATACCTCCTAATAAATTACAGCACTGAGATAGAAAAATTTGAAAAGAGGTGTCTCACAAGTACTGAGGAAGAGGATGAAGCCACACATTGAAATATAAATTTTACAGTGGCTTACTACTCCATCAACGAAAAACAAAACTCAAAGAAGCACAGGGTAAAGAAGAAAGGTATGTCTGTTAGGTAGAAGGCTTTAATATTACTCGGAGTAACAGAAGCATCACTGAGACCCGAGAAGATGGGCCAACCGAGAAATCACATGAATGGTGGCAGTAAGAAATTCAGGTCGAGCTGGTCTGGAATTCAGCGATCAGAGGATAACAAAAACAATTGCCAGAGAATACAGCTGGACTAAGTCCAGACATAGCTGACCTAGAGGTCTGGTTTTCAGGAAGGTGCATTCTCTCTCCAGGCTAAATTGCTTCTATGCACAAAGTAGCAGACAGTAAACAGAACGCAAGTCTCCTGACTCCCAACACCACTTCTTTCCATCCCATGCATGTTCCTAGCTTGACCCTTTGAATGTATTTGTCTGTAAAATAAAAACTTTAGATAAGAAAGGCAATAGTGTGGATTAAACAGTCTTGATTGCTGGTTTGCTTTAAGCAAGTTGCTTACCCTGAAATACTCAGCTAACACGTCAAATCCTCAGGGGCACTTTCCTTGAACTCCAAGATTAGATTGGGTTCTCCAGCTCTCAAGTTCCTTGGGCTTCACCTTTGTAAGATGTTACAGTTTTAATTAACTAATTGTTTGATGATGGTAAATCTCCCTTACTAAACTCCAAGGTCCCTGGGAAGAGAGACCATAGTGGCCTTGTCAGTTGCAGTTTCTCCAGAGCCCCCACAGTATTAAGCATATTGTACGCAGTCCATAGGTCCTGAAGGAATGGATGAGAAACTATATGCAACAAAGACTGTATGACAACATTGTTCTTTCATGTGGTATATAGTATCTCTATTCTACCACTAAGAAAACCGCTTACTGCCAGATCTCTTACAAGAGACACTATACAGCTTGCAGGTTATTCCCAGCTGAAATCACTTTTAACTGATTCCCAAATGTTCTGCTGGGGACAAATGTGAGGTTTAAAACTAAATGTATGAAGAAAAAAAAATCTTCTTCTCAATGAGGTCTATCTAGCCTGACCACAATACCCCATTAAAAATTGTAATTTGAATATTTCCCCCAGACCCCACCATCCCCCTCTTTGACACTCACATCCAATTTCCAAATCCTTTTGGTATTCTCTAATTATTTTTCCTGTCCATCTTTTTCTGTCCACTCCTATTATTATCAACGTAGTTCAGGCCCCAATCTACCAGATGATGACAATAGCCTCTTAAATGGTCTCTCTCTGTATTCAATTTGTCCTCCATCAAATCCGAACAGCCATAAGAGCAATATCTGCACCAGTTTTCTGCACTTAGTAGGTTTGCGGCCCTGGGTAAACTACTTATCTGTGCCTCAATTTCCTTACCTGTGAAATAGATCATTGACAAGTATTTTTAAATAATGCTAGTATATCATAATGTAAGTGTTGCAGGAGTTGAGAAGGGAGGAAGCTAGACAAAGAAGGACCCTGTTATGCTTTGAATCAAATAAATAAGAGCAAAGGAGAAGCACAGGCATGAATGTGATATTTGATGCACAGTGATGAGAGGGTGATCCCTAGGGAATGATGGTACAGTCTGCCTGAACAACAGGGTATCAAAATGAGAGTATCTGAAGAGAAGGCTGGAAAGATCTCTTAATAGCAGATTACCATATGCCAGCTTGATCTGTTTATAATTAATCTGCTAGACAAGGACTTCCCCTCTCCTATAAAAAAGATGATACACCTCCAACTTACAATCTAAGCAGGATAAAGGGGAGTAAAATAAATGGCACACTAGAACACTGCATGAGGGGATCAAGAGAGATGACCTCTGTTTTCCATTCAAGGCCAAATAATTTGAAGAGTAGCATCTTATTGGCTGGGCACGGTGGCTCACGTCTGTAATACCTGCACTTTGGGATGCCAAGGCAGGCAGACCACTTGAGGTTAGGAGTTCGAGACCAGCCTGGGCCAACATGGTGAAACCCCATCTCTACTAAAAATACAAAAATTAGCTGGGCGTCGTGGTGCATGCCTGTAATCCCAGCTACTTCTCGGGAAGCTGAGGCAGGAGAATCGCTTAAACGCGGGAGGCAGAGGTTGCCGTGAGCCAAGATCAGGCCACTGTACTCCAGCCTAAGGGACAGAGTGAAACTCCGCCTCAAAAAAAAAAAGTAGCATTACCAATAGAAATAACATTTAGAGGGTTTTTGCTAGTTTTAACTATTTGAGAAGCAATAATGATGAAAGCCTAAATAAGCATCTATGTACCTTAAAGTACTAGAAATACTTATTATCATATAGTTAGCGTACTAATAATACTTAGTACTATTAATGAGATTTTCATCTACTCATTAAGGAATGTAACCCAAAATTACTACGTGCCAACACTCAGTTCAAGCTTTTACACAAGGTGAAACAAAAAAAAAATTTTTTTTTTTTTGGTAAGACAGGGTCTCGTTTTGTTGCCCAGGCTAGAATACAGTGGTGCAACCTTGTCTCATCACAGCCTTGATCTCGAGGCTCCAATAATCCTCCCATCTCAGCCCCCAAGTAGCTGGGACTAACAGGTGCACGCCACCATGCCCAGCTAATTTTTAAATGTTTTGTAGAGACAGGGTCTATCTTGCCCCAGCTGGTCTCAAACTCCTGGGCTCAAGCAATCCTCCCGCCTAAGCCTCCTAAAGTGTTTGGGATTACAGGCATGTGCCACCACTCCTCGTTAAAAAAAATAATAATAATAAAAATTTAAAAAATTAATCATACTTTTCATTAATTCAAATTGGGCTTGTTCTACATACATCAAGAATAAAAGCATAAAATTTGATATTTATAAAATGTCTAAGAATGATTGTAAAATTAATCTTTTTCCTACAACTTTCTTAAGCTAACCTTTAACTCTGACCCCACTCTAAGCTATTATTATTTCTGAATTATAATTGCTTTGAATTAGTGACATTTACAGTCGTACTTTAGAAATAAAAACATGAAATCTGTAGTTTAGCAATATAAACATTACTACAGTCCTGGATTCAGCCCAGGCGTAGACCAATTTCTTTCTCCTGGTTCCAGCCTCACTGCACTCAGAGGGCCCTTTACCACCCTGATCATAAAACTGCAGTGGCAGAACTTTACTGAGCACCTACTAAGTGTGAGGCACAATTCTAAACACTGTGCACAAATGAACTCATTTAAACCTTCACAAAAACGTTAATGAGGTACTATTACTATCATCTCCATTCTCCAAATCAGCAAACTGAGGCACCAAATGGGTAAGGGCCTTGCCCAAGTTCACACAGCTGGTAAGTGGGAAGGCCAGGATTTGGCCCTATGCCATCTCAGTCCTGACCCACGATCTTGACCACGAAGACATCTTGCCTCTGAAAATAACAAGTGAGGGTGAAGAGATGCGTGCCACCTGCCAAAGCCAAGGATAACGCTGTCTCTGAATCTTCAGCAGCTCAGTCTAAGGGAACCAGAGAGGAAGTGCATCATCTGATCTGACTTAGGGTAGATTTAAATTTTTTCTTTACCTAATTCTTCAGATTAAACTGGCCAAACTAAGATTCATTTTTAAGATACATAATTTAAAAAATCAAAGTAACAAAAACTTTAAAAATCTAACCCTATTTAATTCTTTAGTATGAATAATCTTTATCAATTTTGGATTACAACTTAGTATTTCAGTACACAATATTAAAATGTTTCATAATTATTTCTTACTTAATGTAGCACTAACAAAAAGGCAACATAGTATCTTACATTTTCAGTTAAATCTTCCATGAATCCCCCAAAATAATGAGGCCTTCCACGGCGCCCAATACTCCTTGTTTGAAGCATTTTTATCAGCAGTGATTATCTATAAAATCTATTCAATAACTTTCCCACTAGCTGTATCCTCCACTAGGTCAGGAACCAGACCTATATTGTTCTCTACTGTACCCCACCATCGCCACAGTGTGGGGCCTTGGCAGGCATTCGACAACACGTACTGACTAACCCCACAGGGTCTGGAATCAAGACTGGCTCCACAGACAGCACCTTCATTTAATACAGGCAAACTTCAACCACTTTGGGCTTCTGTTTCCTTGTGAAAGGGATCTGGAATCTCTGTCTCATCCACCTCACAAGTCTACTGAGAGGTAAAGTGAGAATGTACTTTATAACTTGGTAAAGTATGCAAATATACAGGATTATATGAAGGGAGAGGAAGTCAACCTTCCCCAAGTGGCCCAGGATGGTTTTTACATGTGGGTCACTTTTCATACCAACTGGTAAGGCCTGGGGCATATGCTTTCTTGGTCTCCTCTCAACCTGGACACACTCAAACCAGAGGAAGGAAATATCAAGATCTCTGTCAATATAAAAGAACTGAGTCTTAGCCAGGTGCAGTGGCTCATGCCTGTAATCCCAGCACTTTGGGAGGCCGAAGCAGATGAATCACAAGGTCAGGAGATTGAGACCATCCTGGCCAATGTGGTGAAACCCCATCTCTACTAAAAATACAAAAATTAGCTGGGCATGGTGGCACATGCCTGTAGTCCCAGCTACTCAGGAGGCTGAGGCAAAAGAATCACGTGATCCTGGGAGGTAGAGGTTGCAGTGAGCTGAGATCATGCCACTGTACTCCAGCCTGGCGACAAAGCAAGACTCTGCCTCAAAAAAAAAAAAAAAGAAAGACTGAGTCATTAAGTAAGTTCTCTGTCATTAGTATCCAATATTAGATTTAAAAAACATGTAACTGCATAAGCAATCAAGAATTTGAAGACAGTACCCTCACTGCCACATCACTGATGTTAAAACAAATCAGACAAACAAAAAATAATATGGCATAAACAAATAGTACCCTCACAAATAAAACTACTCCACGAACTGTCCCATCAAGAGGTCCAGAGGCAGAAGCAACCCTAACAGGAATCAGCAATTGCATGTAGATATCAAAGACTAACAACCTGCTGCACAGACATTCTTTACGTCACCTTGGGACTTGCTCAAGATAAACAATTTCCCCATTTGAATCTAATTACATTTGTGTTTTGAGTGTTTAAGGAGAAAATGTGTAAGACGTGACCTACAGGTAAGCCCACTTAGGGTCTCCTTCTCATGCTTCTCATGTAAACTATTAACATCTGTATTGATCACCTTCTATATTTACCAATATTAAAGTGCTATGGATAATGCAAAAGCAAGATTACATAGAACTTGATCTTCTTCCCATACAACACTGTCCTCTACTATGAGAGGAGAGGAATTATTACAGCAGATTAATATTCTTCTTAGCACACTGAATTCTCAAAATGATACAGCAACTTCTGATAAGAAAATGTGCACTATGGCTCATCCTGGCCGATGCTGAGCTGGCGCCTGTGCTCCAGCCGGCTGCCATGGTATCATGGCTTTGTTAAAATTAGTCACCTGACAGCTGGTGTCACTGCCACTTTAGACATAAGTGGTAAGTCCTAGGCACTGGGAGAAACAGCAGAGGAGAGGCTCAGATCAGGAAAGTGCAAAGGGGAATGAATTACTTCCCTCCAAGCCCTCTTTGACTACATAACTCTACACAAGAAGAGCTGCCATTTTTGAGGGCCTGTTACGTACCGTGTATCATGACTGGCATTTTGCATGCATTCTCTCTAATCTTTGCCACAAGTATTGAGATAGATAGCAGGAGTCCCATTAACAGATGCAGAAGCAGGCTTGGAAACATTAAATAAGTTGTCCAAGGTCATTCTGCTGACATGTGAAAGAACAGGGCTCTGAAATTCCAGCCATCTGCCTCGTGGCCGAGGAAGACTGCAAAGTAGCAGTTGAGGGTCTGAAGTCAGATCTGATCAGCTCCAGACACACTGCAGGAGTCAAAAATGCTGGAGGAATGCATACAGAGAGACAAAATGAGGAGTCAGAAACAAAGCCTGAGGTTCCAAGATACCATTTGGTACTAATTTTACACAGAGATGGGGGTGGATGAGCAGTGTGGGGAGAGAGGAAGCAAGTTTGCAAGGAAGTGAACCTGCTGTTATGAGGAGGGGAACAAGACACAGGCTTCTGTGGAGACCCAGGAGGCAGAGGGGAAAAGAACTGCGGAGTAGTCCCAGAAGTCAAAAGAGCAGAGAGTCACCCAGAGGGTGGATCATTGTGGCAACACAACAGGTAAGACAGACGTGGCCCTGGCTGTCAGGAATCCGTGGTCATCTTTGAGAGAACAAGGGCAGAGTGGTTTGAGGGAACGCCAAACTATTAATACAAAGATTGAGAAGGCAGTGGATAAAGAGGAGGCAGACAGAGTGAGCATGCACAGTAGTTGTCAAATTCTAGTCGGAGACACAGTATTCACAGTTGGCAAAATGAAAGAAGTGGAGAGAAAGGTTTTCTGATAATAAAGCTGAATTTATTTACTTAAAAGGACTGTTGTTTAATCTGAGATTATATACTGACTAGTGGGTTGAAATCTTTGTCTTTTACTAAATGACAGTGATATGTTTTTATTATCGAAATAAAGAGTTAGCAATCCTGTGTCATATCCCATTAAAAAAATTACACTGTTCTGTTAAATCTCCACATCTGAGAACATGGGGTAGAGTATACCTTCAAAGAGCCTGGCAATCAGAAGAGAAAAAGGGTGAATAGCTTGAGGAGAATTCCAAGGTCAAGGGAAAGTTCATTCTGATGTTTTCGGGTTTGACTCATCTGGAAAATCTGAGGAGCTAGCAAAGAGGTAGACAAGACAAACAAAGTCCTTCTTCAGAAGGCAGCAAGGACAGCCACAGAGCTGAAGGGAGGGCTTGAACATGAAGACTTCAGAGACCTATCTACGTGGAGAGATGAAGAAGAGCCTGGGAGCGGAAGATCTGGAACAGTACAAGAAACCCCATACATCGAGAGCAGGCTCTTGGGATGAGATTCACTCATCCACAGAAGAGGCAAACGACAAAATCCCATGATCTTAAGAAGGAAAATGAGGTGCCACAATAGGAAACCCTTCTGGGCAAAAATGAACACTGCATCTACTTGGCAATGCTATGTAAAGGGAGGAGGGCAGGGAGGAAGGGCCACAGTGGCAGAAAACATAGGATCCTATTATGTATGAAAACCATGAATCCAGACCTGGCCAAGGATGGAATCCAAAAGCTATACTGAATAAAACAACTAGCAGTGAACAGAACAAGCATGTAAAAAGAGATGCTGACAGGCTGTAGTAAAATACTGAATGCTGTGACTTTGGGTACATTCAGTACATCATATTGCTTGATTTAGAATTATTTACTACTAGGATAAAACAAAGTCCTTGTGTGCCAAACAGGCTGGCTGATTAAGACAGTTTGAATGCCGTGCTGTGGGCTGCCTGACTCAAGCCTGCTTAAAAATATCTGGAATTGTCAAACAAGACTAAATATGAATCCATGAGCCAAGTCTGCATTTGCTACCACAGCTGTTGTTCCGGGTGTGCAGAGGAAAAAAAATGTTAAATGGAGAATTTTTTTCAAATGCATCCATTTATCATATTATTCCAACCACCACAGACTCACAGAGGAGGCAGCCAGCCTTGTAGACGAAGCCATAATTCCAAGCAGCCTTTCCAGAGCATAGGCAGGCAGAGCGGCATGGGTCTCTTGACGGTACAAAAGGGAAGGCAGGAAAGAGAGATGCCCTTTGTAAAATTTTATTTTGCACAATTCTTGGTACTTGCGCTGGTAAAAATTTTTCCTAATCAAAAAGGTTTTCACCTAAAGCCACAATTACCAAAATAACCCTTATACCTCAGCTTTTCCTCCCACACGGAGTTGGCTTAAATAAACACAAACATGTCTTGGGGTACAAGATGCTGATTCACACACACACAAAGTAAAGGTGAATTCCAGAATATTAAATGTTAGGTTTCATACGGGATAATGTGCAGAAAAAAATGTGGACAGTTTGGCACTTTTTACTTACTCTTCTTCCAAAACTATATACATAAACATACACGCGCGCACGCACGCGCGCGCACACACACACACGATTCAGGTTAATGGCTACTTCAAGAAGACAGCAATCAAATGTCAAAAATGAGGGGAAAAAGTTGTATTCATCTGATACATATCTTTCACTCAACATTACAGCTCATTTTAATCACTGCCATTTAATATGGCCAAAATTACAACTACTGGTATGTTTATGCCAAAATTCTCTAGAGAAATGGAGTCCTCCAATGGATGAATGCTTTGATCCAGAAATGAAGTCTTTAACTTTCTCCGAAGTCTCTCCACCTTCCTTAGGCCATGGGAATCTTTTCCTCCCCTGAACGGCAAATAAGCCTCTATGGTCAGGCTCACTCTTTCAGCATGAATTCAATGGTACCAGCTTCCATCCCTCTGTGCTGCCTTTCTAAGCAACACTTTTCTTTCCAAATAGGATCTGTGATTGTCAGCTGGGATAGACATCCTACTATGTGTTCTCCTCTCACACACCCAAACCATAGTGTTTGTCAATTAGACACTCAGCCACAGGCTGAATGAGTCGTTCAGACCCAAAAAACCTTCTCTGGGTAACACACAGAGTAGGTGAGAGGAGGGTGCAGGGCCAGGAGTGAACACACTTTTCCAGAAGGGCAGGAGAAGCCCTTTGGCCCAGATAAACTAGCTAGAACACTGATTCTCAATAGTCTCACCACTGTTTTCCAAAGCACAACCCTAATCCAGGTTTAATATAACCACTGGGTATCGCAGAGGCTGGGGATTCTCAAACTTCAGAGCACAAAAGAATCATCTGACCCGCTTAAAGAATGGTCTGGTCCCACTCCCAGCGACTGATTCAGCAGATCTAGGATGACGACAAGGAATTTACACTTTAACCCAGCATTCCCTGAGATTCAGATAAAGGAGGTCTAATGGCAACCTCTAAAAAACACTGAGGGATTTAACTTTAGTGGTTCTCAGCTCCGGCTGAGATCAAAATCACCTGGGACCACCGTCACCTGAGAATTGGAAAAGTCAGCCTGGGGTAGGACTTGGGCATTGTTCAAGGACAATAACAACAAAACCTACATGCAGGTAGGTGAATCTAACATGCAGTTCAGAACCACTGCCAATGAGGACCTGGCCATTTTATTTTATTTTTAACTTCTATTTTAGGTTCAAAAGGTACACGTGCAAATTTGTTACATGGGTAAGTTGTGTGTCACAGGAATTTGATGTACCAGGTAATCAGCATAATAATACCCAATAGGTAGTTTTTCAATCCTCAACCCTTCTCTCACCTGCCACTCTAAAAGTGGCCCCAGTGTCTATCGTTCCCTTCTTTGTGTCCATGTGTTCTCAGTGTTTAGCGCCTACTTATAAGTGAGAACATGCATTATCTGGGTTTCTGTTCCTGCGTTAATTCCCATAGGATAGTAGCCTCCAGCTCTGTCCATGTTGCCCCGCCCATTTTAGTGTGGTATCTGACAATTACTCATGGCTCCCATCCACACTTCACCCCCATAATAAAGCTATTTCTGCTCTTACATTGAAGCAGATCCAACCTTTAGAGCCTGCACTGAAGGCTTTGTTAAACTGCCTCCAATGGGAGTAACAATAGCAACGTGACAAGGGAAAGCTGTTTTGTTTAGCTGCGGATGGGGAAAGGAGGTGGTGGGAAATGGATGAAAAGAGGGACTGTTTGTATCTAATTTAACTGCCTTCTCATTTTGAAATAAAATTGACTTAAAAAAATCCTTCTACTATAATACAAGTACATCTATTCAAAAGTAACCCTTTAAAAAAGAGATTAAACCAGAAAATGGAGTACAAAAAGCATTCTAAAAAGAACTCAAAAACATGTTCACATTTTTCAAAGAAATACTGTAAAGAGCTTAAGAGCTTAAAAATTATAAGTTGTCAACTGACAGATGAAAAGGTAAAGTATTTCTAACACATTTAAACTTCATAAAAGGAAACATATCAGAACTCACACATTGAAATTGGTATTATCCCCTTCAAAGTATTCATCAATGAAGCATGCACATATATTCTTCTGGCTCTGCCATTGAATGAATGTTTTAGTGTCCTTTTTTAGAATTATAATGAGTGGTGCTTATGATGTATTGTTATGAGAAAATTTTGCAGAACCAGTATTGTCTTACAAATTATAGAAAATTCAAGAGTGAGAATCAGAATTAAATATATAGTGTGTTTCAGCTGAATCTCACTCTGAAAATGATATACTGTGGCACACTGGATCAATTTCTATGTCCTAAAGCAATTCTCATAGACACTGTCATCCAAATTTAGGGTGAAAGGGAGACAGAAGGTGGAATGTTAGCTTTTGCTGAGGTGAGAGTAACCAGTCACCAGTTTTCTCTTGGTCATTGGCTATGGTTGTGACCAGCATGGGCTCTGGCCACTTCAAGCCTGTTATTCCATGTTAAGTGTTGAGGACCACAGACAGACAGTGTTCCCTCCCTCTAAGGTTGTAATATTGCATTTATCCCATTGTGTTTCCAAGTCTATTTCACTCTGGGATTTTTTTTAAATTATAAAGCAATATATAGTCATTATAAAAAGTCAATAGAAACAAGTAAAGGAAAAGTCAACAACCTGCCCCTCCTATTTCCAGACTCTCCCTGCCCTGGTGGAAGGATGCCAATGTTGGTGTCACAATGGCCTGGTAATCCGGGTCATTATAATAGATGCTTGAATTTTGAACTGGGCAAAAATAATTTTCTGGACTTAGAAAAGCCATTGTTCCATGGACTTATCTGAAAAAGATCATAATGTAAAGACATCCTTTCGGTCTAAATGCTGTTTAGGGTCTTGACCCAGTCAGGAAATGTTTAGGTTCTGTCATGTTATTTTATGAATGGCTCCTAGCTGCAATTTAGAGTTGCATGAATTTTCTCAAAGATTAAAATGCAAATTCCTGGGTTCCTGCTCTGGAAATTTGGATTGCATTTTCCTTAGGAGGTAGAAAAATGCAATTTTAATAAGAATTCTACACAGGTGGTTCCAGAGCCCACTTGGAGAAACAACTGCTCCAAGTGAAGGAAAACTGGCCATAATCCAAAATCTAAGTAAAAATAATTCTTGCTTCCATCATTCCTGAATGTCCCCTTTCTCTGTGCTGACCTTCAAGATATTTTTCTCTATCTTCCCTTTCAAACCTACAGAGGCAGCTTTGTCCACATGGTTTGAATGTCTCTGGGGATATGACCGTGTTTTGTCCTCTCTTAGCCAAGAATCTTCCTTCTGCTATACTTGTGATAATATCCCAGTGCCTGACATGCAGAGAGTGCATAGTAAGTTTCTAGACTATATAGAAGTAATGTAAGAACTAATTAAAAGATGTGATATTTATAATACATCTTAAGTTCTTTAAAAGAAGCATTTTTAAAACTTAAAATATATTACAAATATCACATCTTATAATTCCATGGAAGTGCTAAGCCCATCATCTCTGATTTATTCTCTGCCAGTCATCTACCAGTTTCTAAATAAGATTAACGTTATCTATATAATTCAATAAATCTGTGCCTGTAGCAGGATAAAGGGGCTGTAAACCTCATACCTTGTCACACAGCACCATCCATATAATAAGCATTCCTACAAATCAAAAAGTGACAAAAATGGTGCTCTCCTCTTGTATCCAGTTTATCTCTAAAATTACAATGAAAGGGATGGAAACAATGGTCCCAAGGGCAAAGCCTAAAAAATCACTCCATTCACTCATTTGTTCATTTATCTGATTATTTAAGCAACTGATATATGATGGGCCCTGATTATTTATGTCAGGCCATGTGGCAGAAGGTAAAGAGGCAAAGGTGAATACAAGAGGGACAGTCTCTGCCCACTATGATCTCATAACACAGTGGGGGAGAGGGTTATCATAAAAATAAGCCCAATACAGTGTGACACCAACATTGGCAACCCTCCACCAGGGCAGGGACAGTCTGGAAGTGGGAAGGGCAGTCTGTTGACTTTTCTTTTACTTGCCTCCATTGACTTTTTCTAATGACCATATATTGCTCTTATAATTAAAAAAAAAATCCCAAAGTGAAATAAACTTGGAAACACAATGAGATAAATGCAATTATTAGAGTCTTAGAAGGAGGGACTACTAACTACCTGTGGTTCTCAACACTTTACATGGAATAACACACCTGAAATGGCCAGAGCCCACCCTGGTCCTAACCATGGCCAATGACCAGACTCCAGAAGGAGATAATTGGTGACTAGCTACTCCCACTTTTTGCCTACTGGTCTGCCTTGCAGTGGCAACAGTAATGCCTGGATGGCTTACACCCATGCCAGACGCTGATCAAACACGTACACATTATGAGCAGAGTGTTATGAAATTCCTCCATTAATTATATCATTGTTAGCTGTCCAAGACACATACCACCAGCATAATTGCTCACATCCCTTAGAACTGGCAGATCCAGCAGGAAACAGTGATTGCTGCTGTTTCCTCAAGGTAATTGTGGATATGTTTCAAGCCTTCCTCTGATCTTTCAAAAAGAGTCAAGGGAAAAAGCATAAAACAACAAGCAATGTGTGCTGTGAACCACTTTTGACACTGTCTTTGGTGTCACAGATGATCTCCCAAATGCCAGATCAAATGGAAACTTTTCAGTGCACGTTTATTGACTGCTCTGCCCCATTTTGCACCGCAGCCCTTCTGAATGTGCTGCCCTGCCTTAAGTTCCACTATAAAAGCTCTCGAGAATTTCTTTGTTTCCCTGCCTGTTGCTTCCCAGTCTCTTACTCAAGTTTCTTTTCACCAGTCCTTCAACAATGGTGTTTCCCAAGGTTCTGCCTTTCTATAGGTTATGCCTGGGCAGTTTCATCCATGACAACACTTCATCCATTAATCTGCACACTAGCTCCAGCCCATGCAATCAGTCACCTCCATAAGGTTTAATGTGATGACCTCTGCTCTGTCGTTCTGTTGCTTGGCTCCCCCACTACCAGTCCCCATTGCTGACCAGTCTTCCTGCTGTTCCTTCTCAGAATCTTTTAAGGGCCCCTCTTCCTCTGCTTTCCCTTGAGCAGGGATATTCTGCAAGCTCATCTGCCTTTCCAATTCCATATCCTCTTCCTGACTGACTTCATTCATACCTGTGGCTTGAACTATCACTGACAGATGGATGACTCTCAAACCTGTATCTCCTACTAAACTTTCTCCCCTGAGCCTCAGAACTTTATATTCATCTGCCTACTGAACAGCTCCATCTAGATACCCCAACGGCATCTCACCCTCCACATGTCCACAGATAAACTCATCTTTTCCCCTCACACCTGATCATTTCTTCAGCCTCTCCCATCTTACCTGTGGTGGGAAGTGGGAACTTATCCAGACCCAAAACCTCTCCCTCCCGCTCCAGCAAGCTACCGGCTAGTTGTCCTCATGCCTGGTCCAAGATCTTCTCTTCTACTGATACTCTCTCAAGGCCCTCCACCCCTGACACAGATGCCTGGCCTCCCACATCCAGGCTGTCCTTAATCGACTTCATGCTCCCTGCTAGGGCCAGGGTGATACGTGAGCCACTCTCCTGCCTGAAACCCTTTCATGATTCCCCACAGCTTTCAAGAAAATATTCCTTAGCAAACACGCAGGCCTTTTGTGATCTTGCTGTCATCTCCCTCTCTAGCTTCATCTCTTTCCATTGGCTCCAGTAATTTCTTGCATTTCCCCAAATTCATCATGCTGTTTCAAACCTTCAGACACACATTCATGCTATTTCATCTGCCCAGAAATGACCTTCTCATACTTATTTGTCTCTATCTGCATCTTGCCACTCAGAGCCTAAGTGTCATGTTTCCCAGGAAGTCTTTTTTTTTTTTTTTTTTGAGACGGAGTCTCGCTGTGTTGCCCAGGCTGGAGTGCAGTGGCGCAATCTCGGCTCACTGCAAGCTCCGCCTCCCGGGTTCATGCCATTCTCCTGCCTCAGCCTCTCCGAGTAGCTGGGACTACAGGCACCCGCCACCAGGCCCAGCTAATTTTTTGTATTTTTAGTAGAGACGGGGTTTCACCGTGGTCTCGATCTCCTGACCTCGTGATCAGGCCCGCCTCAGCCTCCCAAAGTGCTGGGATTACAAGCGTGAGCCACCGCACCCGGCCCCAGGGAGTCTTTTTGATACTGCTTACTTCCCCCAAAATGATGGAGCATGCCCCACAACCTCCCAGCTCCTTCAGGCACACCTCTGAGACAGGACTTTCCACACTGTCCTGTGTCATCAAGGATGGACTTGGTCCTTCCACCCTTCTGGCCTAAATCCCTCAAGAGGCACTGCTAAACTGATTTATCTCTAGCTTCTAGCACAGAACCCAAATTCATGGCACTGGTTAAATGTTCATGAAAGAATAAAACTCATTCTAAAAGTTCGTTCCTGCCCCTACGTCCCTTATCACAATGAAGCATACACTGTTGCCAAGACTTTCACTACTGCTTGCTGTGCTATTCATAATGAAACATGTGGCCTTTATTTAGAACGTTTCTTTGAGTTTATCTCTTTCAATTTGGATCCGTAAGGAAGGACAGAACAGTTGCCAGCACAGCAAAGAAGGGTTTTGGAGATAAGAATAAACTCAACTGGCAGTGAAAAAGGGCTCCAGAAGACCAAAGCATCTGCTCAGAAGATGCCAATGAGCTGCAAAAAGGAGACCTCTTTACCATGCTCCAGTTGGTCAAAACTGAAGGCTGACTAGTTTGAGACAAGACCCAAAGGCAGGGCCCTGATCAGGAGGAAGAGCAGAAGGAATTTATCTTCTCCAACGACATAATGCATGGCTCCTGAATAGAGCAAGGACCTAAAAGGGGGCTGGGGTGGGGTGAGGAAAGACTTCTTAAACCAAAGGTGCTCCCTGTGATTGTGATAAAGCACGTTTCCATGGCATTTGACTCCACTTATGGCTAATGTCAAATGGGCACATGTCCTTGCCATGCTGTGGCCCATCAGTTCCTACCCAGGTAAACAGGCACACCACAATACAGGCAGCATATTCAATGTAAGATGAGGAAGCAGGAAATTCCAAAGACTCCCTCAGGTCCCCGAGGTGCTTGCTGCTGTGCCAACTTCATTTCGGCCTCTGCAGAGAGACCTCAGTCCTCCTCAGCCTCTCTGGTGTTACTTAGGTTTCCCCACTGGCTCTGGGCTGCCTTTTGTGTTGGGCCTGTGTTGAGTTACTGGCACTCAACCTCCCAGTTTTGCCTCATTTGCTCAGACCCACTTGTTCATCTTAACCCAGCACTCATTCATTCACTCGCTGAATGGAAGGCTTGTTCTTTAACATTTAGTAAAACAAAGATTAAATACTTCAAGACATCAACTGTTAATGTTCATGGTATAATACTTTCACTAAGAACCTCTACAAGCAGAGTGTTTTGTTACATAAATACAGGCCTGATTGCTTCAGAGTATCTTTTAAAAGCTGCACATTTGTTTGGCCTGCCTCTGCCCACATTCTTTCTCTCTGTACCTACATGGCCCTGGGGGTACCTGCCTCCCTGACTTATTTCAACACAGGAAGCCCAAATCAAGTAAAGACTTCGAAACTGCTTACTCATCTCTTTCTTCACTCTGTCTGACTTTTAACTTATCACAACCTTCTGGAAATCCCCGTCTTGTCGATTATCTGCTATACACCAACCTTACCTTTGAAACCTAATAGCTTCCTGTTGATGTTCATGTTATAGAAAAGGCAAAAGTTATTGATTAATCTGCCTTTTTAAAAAACTTGTGCTTAAGTGCAAACAATGGCATGACAAATGCTTACAACCTATGCTAAGTGAATAAAAAGCAAGATAGGAATATCTATTTGTTAAATGATCCCAATTTTATAAAACAGAAAAGAGAAAAAGATAAATAAAATGCACAAAAATGTTAATGATTATTTCTGGGTAGTGGGATATAAATGTTTTTATACTGGGGAGACAGAATTATGATTTTAGAGTTCAACAAACTTGAGACCAAATACCAATTCTACTACTCATGAGTCACACGATCAACATTTCTAACCTGAGACTCAGTTTCGTCACCTGTAGAAAGGAGATGGCAAGCTTAGTTCTTGGAGACAGTTTGAAGATTAAATGAGATAATATAATACATATGAAGTACTTAGCCTCATACCTGGTACACAGTAAGCACCCAATAAATACGCTGATGAGAAGGATTCACACAGTTCTCTTTGCTGTTCAACAATGTTTCTTTATATTTCACTATTAATTCTCAACAAGAAACATGTACTTTAAAGAACATAAACCAGAAAATAAATGATCCTAATAACTGATTTCTCTACCCTTCTTGGAGTGCTCTTCTTAGTCTTCTCAGGGATAGGTCAAATTTAACTCACTTCATTGATACCAAGTTAAAACTTGCTGAATTAACGCTACTCTGTATTGCAAAGAAGAACTTCAAAGAGGGAAGCTTATTGGCTGCTTGAAGCAGAGCCTTGTGCAGTACACCACCAGTGACACAAAACTTGGTGGCTAACCAGGTCAGAGTTAGCCAGTTGCCAGGTCAGTCAGTTTGCCCAGAGAAGATATGACTATGGAAAGGTGCCACACTAAGAAAATTTCCTTGTGACTGAGTGACCAATGTGAAAGCTAATGGAACTAGGTACTGATGTCATCACGTTAGCGTATCACCTCTCCTCAGCACGCATATCAGAAAATGAGATGCCCCATCACAGTGCTTAGTGAATATCCACACCCTGAGAAAGGATTGCGGGATGATTTTCATCATCAGTAATCAGAGATGGACAAAGTCATCTCCATAGAAGAGAGCTACACTTGCTTCCAAGGGACCTGGGACACTCAAGTTATTAAATCTCTTTACTTTTCCTTCAAAGGTAAAACCCATACATTCCTAGTATTTGTCTTTCCTGATTATCACTACACTTCTGGCAACGCTTCAACCTTTTGCCAAGACAGCACAACAGTTACCTCAGAAATGTTATGTCAGATCTTTCTGAGAAAGTTCTTCTACTTTTTCTGGGATGATACCCCATTTCTAGCCATAAAAGATTTACACACTGGGCACGGTGGCTCACGCCTGTAATCCCAGCACTTTGGGAGGCCGAAGCAGGTGGATAACCTGAGGTCAGGAGTACAAGCCCAGCCTGGTCAACATGGCGAAACCCCATCTCTACTAAATATACAAAACTTAGCTGGGCGTGGTGGTGAGCGCCTGTAATCCCAGTTATTTGGGAGGCTGAGGCAGGAGAATCACTTGAACCTGGGAGGCAGAGGTTGTAGTGAGCCGAGATCACACCATTGTGCTCCAGCCTGGGCAACAGAGCGAAACTTCGTCTCCAAAAAAAAAAAAAAATTATGAACCAGCTGTTATTTATGTAACACCACCTGAATGTTGGTATTCCCCAAATTCACCTGTTCAAAACTAATGCCCAATATGATACTACTAAAAGGTACAGCCTTTGGGAAGTAAGTCAGGAGGACTCTGCCCTCATGAATGGGATTAGTGCCTTTATAAAAGACACTCAACTAGAGGAAGATGGAACAATAAAAAGAAAATAGAGGGGGGTAGTACGAGCTCCCCTGCCCTTTCCACAATGTGAGGACATGGCAACAAGGCACCATCTTTGATGCAGAGAACAAGTATTCATGAGATGCTGAATCTGCCAGCACCTGGATCTTGGACTCCCCAGCCTCCAGAACTGTGAGCAATACATTTCTCTTGTTTATAAATTATCCACCTAAGGCATTTTGTAATAGCAGCCCAAACAGACAAAGATACCACCTCTTAGGGTGGGCCATTTCTACAGGTGGTTGAACTTATTCACTAGTAGTTTTATGGGGTTTTTTTGCAAGTTTAAATGTCTTAGGATCACTTTTTCCAGTTTTTATCTCCAAATTCAGAGGGTAACTAGTCTATACACTGTCCATCCTTTCTCTCAAAATAGAATAAAACTATCAGCTCTGCCTTTCTTATCTTCAATAAACTCCAAAAACAATGAAAAGCACCTCTCCTCCGGGGTTCCTTATTTCAGGTCCATCACCAACTAGGAGTATGATTTGGGGCACATGACAACTTCTTTAAGCCTCAGTTTCTTCATCAGCCATCCCTGAGATGCTAATAGCCACACCTCACAGAATTAGTGTGTGGATTAAATGACACATGTGGTGAAGCAGGACAATGGCTGGCATATGGTGCACAGTATCTAGAAGTCATCTTGCGCCAAAACCTCACCTGTATCACTCTATCCCTCATGCCTGCTTGTGTCCTCACACCCACCCTGTATTCTTACTTGGACAGTCCTCTCACAGTCTTAGTTCAGACTTTCATGATCCAAAATGAAAGAGGATAGAATTACAGCACCTATACGAAGTGTTCATTCTATGCAAGGCACTATTCTAAGTTGTTTATGTTAATTTTTCTAACAAAAAGCATACTTCTAATTTAGTGGAGGTATTTACATGCACAGCCTCTTTTAAGAGTCAAAAACACCTCTATACAGTAGGTGCTATTAAAATCATTTTACAGATGAATAAACTGAGGCAGAGAGAGATTAAGCAATTTGTCCAAGGTAGTGATCCCTGGACTCACACACTTAAAACGACGACATATTGCCTAAAGCAAAGTACTTCAAGGATTCCTCAAACACAAACCTCTAGTTTCTAAAACATATTTTTTAAGAATGTAGTTTTTAAAACTTCAAATAAAAAAGCTGCAAACACTTGCATAGGTTTTATGCTCATTATTAACTTATCAGTGGCCATGAATCATGTTAACTTATGTTTAGGTTTATGCATTTATGTGCAGTTTTGGGAAGGCAGGCTACCCTGTCCTCTTTGGACAGGCATCTCGAGCATCTGAGTTTCCTATAAACATGTTACTCACTAGGAAGTTGTGAAAGTGCAATGAGATTGTGTGAGTATGTGTGTGTGTGCGTGTGTGTGTGTCTGTGGTGTCTATGTTTACTAGGTGTGATGGTTACTTTTATGTGTTAATTTCACTGCACCACAGGATGCCAAATTAAAACAGTATTTATTTCTAGGTGTATCTGTGAGGGTGTTCCTGGATGAGATAAGCATTTGAATTGGTAGACTCAATAAAGTAGACTGCCCTCCCCACTGTAGTGGGCATCATCCAATCTGCTCAGGACCTGAATGGAACAGATGATGGAAGGAGAAGGAATTTGCCCCTTTTTGCTTCATGCTTGCCTGTTTGAGCTAGAACATCATCTTCTCCTGCCTTTCTATTGGAATTTGCACCCCTGGCTTCCCTGGTTCTCAGGCCTTCAGACTCAGACTGGAATTACACCACTGGCTTTCCTGCAGAGGAGAAATCCTGGAATTTCTCAGTCCCCATAACTATATGAATTAATTCCTAATAAATCTGTCTCAGAGAGAGATTTATTAGGAATAGATTCATATATACATATGATATAGATATATAGATATATATATTTTCACATATGTGTGTGTGTCCTATTAGTTCTGTTTCCCTGGAGACATCTAATAAACTAGGCTTGAGTGTGATCAGTGGCATAAAACCACACAATTCCAGCACTGATTTAAGTGCCAGGTGTAGCAGATGATCCACATCAATGGTCATATTTCTTCTCCTCTTCTAGCTAACTGAATTTCCCAGCTCCATTCAATTAAGTCAGGGGCATAAAATTGGCCATAGAATGTTGATAGAAACGATGTACACTACCTTGTTGGCATAGTTCGTAAAAATTTCCTAGATGCAACTCTCCGTTTTCTTCCCCTCCCATAAAGACTTTGTGGCCACTAGTTGAATAAAGATGTGACATCACAAGAAGAAAGAAGCCTGGATCCCCGAAAGACTGTATGGCGCACAGCCTCTTACCACTTACTTCCCCAAGGTAATAAGCACACACACTCTAAATTGTAAACTGAACAGCAATAAAATTCCTCACCGTGTTAAGCCACTGAGATTTTTAAATCAATAGTCTATGCTAATGCACAGAGCTTAACATTTCACCTAGCAAAGCAAACCCTTTGCAACACAGTATCAGCTATATAATAAAAAGAGAAAGAATCCCATGACAATTCATATAGCTTTGTTATTATTATGCACTGAGTTTTAGTTACTGTGTTCTTTGATTTTTTGATGAACCTTAAAATTTTCAGTGAATAGTTCACAGAGAAGCACTAAGATATTTGCATTTTTAATGATATTGTTGACTCCATAAAGCTACAACAAACATTTGAAATAAATTTCTAACAAACAACAATGACAAACCAACTGAGAAATCCACTCATTGACTCCCTCTAAATTTGCTACCAAAGTATAAGAACTGTTACACTGCTTGCTACCAACATCTAACCAAAAAATGTCTTTTTCTTCTTTCATGTCTTTTTCACACCAGTTGCTACTGATCCTAGTTACTGACACTTTTCCGAACATAATGAGCACTTCATTTATACCACAATATAAGTCATTATATTTGTCTGTTGTGCCTGTAGAGTTATTTATTTCCTTAAGGGTTAGAACAATTTAGCATAGAGCCTTACATTTAGTAAGTACTCAACAAATACTACTTGAAGTAAAAAAAAAAAATCTTATTATGAGCTACAGTTGTTAACTGTAAGCATTTTTTAAAGTGCCAGAGTTTTAGGCTTTTTCAAACTGAAAAGAACACAGAATCGTTTTTCTTTTTTTTAAACAGGGACTTGCTCTATCACCCAGTCTGGAGTACAGTGGCATAATCATAGCTCATTGTAAACTCAAGCTCCTGGCCTCAAGTGATCCTCTCAAATTGGCCTCCCAAGTAGCTGGGACAACAGTCAACACACCACTATGTTTTTAAGAATCATTTTTATTATTCACTTTGAGCCGACACCTTAGTTAGATTAAGGACTTATTCAACACTTATAAAGCTAATTTAAAAATCATACCATTTCTATATTTAATCCTCAAATTGCAGTTCTTAGTACTGCTTTTTATTCCCTCTTTCCCTCTTGGCTCAAGTCCCTTTCCAAGATTTGTCTTTTCTAGTTCAGTAAGAGGAGAGCACTGTTTGCAGTGGTGCGAGCACGTTGGTGTCACCATCCTGACAAAAAGATGCCATCCAACCTTCAGCTGCCTGGAGCCTCAGCACCATTTGGCTCAGCCAGATTCACATGACAAGATGGGTGGCCTCAAAATCAAAATGATGCAAGCACTGTGGCTGGAAACCATCAACCTGATACCTACAGAAACTGCCTAATCAAAAAGTGAGCAGAAACTGTCATCCCATATGTTAGGGCTTTGTTTTATTTCAGGAGAAACCACTGCAATTATTTTTCCTTCCATAACTTAGCCTGTTCGGTTAAATCCACCATTGTTTTAGAAAAGTCAAGATCTAACACAGAGCGTAGCATGTACGGATAAAGTGAACGAATGAGCTAGGGAGGGATGGAGTAGGAAGATAAGGAGCTATTTAAAATAGACAAAACATTTAGAGAACCTGTAACTGAATAAAGAACTTGTTGACTTAAAAAACATATTCAAAGGCATTGTTCTCAAACTCAGATCTATCACAAACCTGCTAATTAAAAAAAAAAAAAAAAAAGCGTAGGCCAGGTGCAGTGGCTTACGCCTGTAATCTCAGCACTTTGGGAGGCAGAGGTGGGCGGATCACCTGAGGTGGGGAGTTCAAGACCAACCTGACCAACATGAAGAAACCCCATCTCTACTAAAAACACAAAATTAGCCGGGCTTGGTGGCGTACGCCTGTAATCTCAGCTGCTCGGGAGACTGAGGCAGGAGAATCACTTGAACACAGGAGGCAGAGGTTGCCGTGAGCCAAGATGGCGCCATTGCACTCCAGCCTGAGCAACAAGAGCGAAACTCTGTCTTGGGAAAAAAAAAAAAAAAAAGAGTAAAAGAAAAAGGTTACGTAAGCCTACAACTTATGCATCAGTCATAGCTTTTCTGATTACAGAATATTAACAATATTAACAGAATAAAGAGGAACAGTACTTTACTCTTCCATATATATGTTCTGACAAAGCAAGTGGAAGGAAGACCACTTGACCCTCTGAAAGCAGACCGAAAAGACCCTTCCAGATGGGAGCAGAAAAGGACTATGGAATGGTTAGAAGAAAACGGGTAAAAAGGGTAAAATATACTCATCAGAAGAGACATATGTGTAAAGTTTATCCCAACTTTTTCAACGTTTGAAATGGAAACCATATCTTCATGTTTAAACAATGCTCGCTGAAATTTGCAGAATGGAAAGGTGATTAGAAAACATCACAGAAGCCTGATTCCTTTTCACCCCTACTTTAAAGGTAATTATAATCTGAAATTAAAATGTGTGTAGAAGGCAATTTATTTTTCTACATTAACTCTTCTTCCTAACAAAAGAGAAGGTAAAAGTTAAGGCAGAGAGGAGGCTCACAATGGGAAAGCGGATGTACTTGCAAAGCAAGAATGCAAGCTTTGGGCTCAACACTGTCCAGCCAGCACAACCTAAGGTACAGTGAGCATAGAGGCGTGCTCCCTTTGCTGGATGTCTCCTGTGACATTTTAACAATGACAGTGACAACAAAACTCTCCTACTGCAATGTATGAAGTCCAGCCACTGGGGCAGTTAGCTAAAGAAAGTGCTAAATTTGGGCCCAAATTAGGCTGCAAGAAAGGAGAGAACGATGGCTTAATTGTGGCAAGTCTGAAGTCCACATGGGTAAAAACTTGCTTCTACCACACTTCTGGTGTGTGTGTATACAGTTATTACAAGCAAACAAAAAAGGTTAACTGTTCATAACTAAGTAGGAGGACTTGTAGGCACGCTAGAGTTACCACTTGCCAGCACGAGCTCTTTTCAGGGCATAAACAGAAGCACCACGATTTGATGCTATCATTTCAGCAGGCTTCCAGATTGGTTTTAGATTTTATGAAACAAATCCATAGCTATAGACCAAACATTGATCAGCATCTCGTGGTTGGACAGAGGACAACTAACCCAGTCACGCACTCAAAGTCCAGCCTCTAGAAGAGGCTTTAGATGAGACAATGGCCCTACTGGTAGGCAGTCCACTGAGTCTGCACTGCTGTCCTGATGCTAGTGATGATTGTACTAAAACTATCTTACCTTTAAGTTCTTGTTAACTCGAGTTGACGAAATAATTAGTGAAGCTATGCAGTCTCTGGACATGTTTTTTTCTATCTGCAGTTCTATTTGCCCCATAAGAGAAATAGATTCATGACCTCTTTGGCACATTATGCTAATACTGACAAGTGTTTCCTTAACTTCAGCCATCTCTATTTCACCTTCACAATTTTTGCCATCCTGGTGTAGCCCCTGCATTCTTTATCATTTGCCTCATTCTTTTAAACTGACTTTTAAAATTTGGATGAGATTTTTAAAGGAAGAAAATTGTTTTAAATCACTAACATGAATTCAAAGCTATTATCACCACTAGATACAAAAGATAAATGTAACAAATACAATATAATGTTATCAAATTTTACAGATGCAATCCAAAAGGAATAAAATTGAAAATAAAAGGATAACTTTCTCACTATGACTCAAAATTTAAAATTGCTGTTTTGCAGTACCAGTTAAAATCATCTCTAGCAGTGCTGGTAGTATATGCCTTACACTTTGGGGAAAACTGAACTAAATGGATAATGATATAGTACTGTGATGTAAGTCAAATTACAGCATAGACTATAAAATTCAAATTACTAACCCTTGAGGCAGGAATCACGAAGCATTAAGAAAGTCTGCCCTAGATTCTTGAATAGCAAGATCCTACTATGCGATAATACCACTTCTCACACAATCAGAGGTCATTTTCCTCAAGCAGCTAATAATCAGTGAGCAGAGAACGCAGATACAAGGTCCAAGCATTGAAGAATATGCATTTCACCACAGAAAACTGCTGCAGAACTTAATTCTAAGTCTGTACACTTTTTGTAGACAAAATGTTACCAGCAAATTCAGATATCTAGTTCATATACTCCAATCATCCTTTAATCTATGTTCAGGGGAAACACCTAGTTTTTTTTCTCATATATATTGTAGACATTTGCCTGTTAAAAAAAAAACCCACCAAGTTAAGACATGAGAAGTGTGTCACTTTCCTCGACTCTTACTGGGCTCATACGGGGAGCAGGGTCTTGTCCCACTCCACAAAACAAGGCCCAGCGGCATTGGAAGGGGCCTGCCCAAAGTCGACCGCGTGCTGACAGCACAGCCAGGGCTCCGAGCCAGGGTCCTCTCTGCTGAGCACATCTAGTCATTCTGGGGAAGAGACCATATGCACTGTGCTCATCCCAAGGCTCTCTACTTGTCCTTCAGAAAAAAAAAAAAAAATCCTTGCAGCTTAGATAATCCATAAGCACTGCCCTCTTTTTCCCTAAACTCATGCTTCTCTTTTCCAACACGGCACACAATTCCCTTGACTCTGCGCCTGAAATGTCAGAAAACAAAGCCACAAAAGTCAGTGTTTGAAGATCTTGGCAGTTCTTGGCCCAGAAAGTGAGGCTGTAAAAACTTCTCTCTTCGTTTACAAATGTCTTTAAAGAGAAATGCAAAACCTGGCTTTCTCTTCACTTGAGCAAGGAAACATCCGGAAAGGTCTAGTTTTGCTTTTAGAATCAAAGCAAACTTGAGCTAAAGACAGCTCTAGCATCTTACCCTTTAACCAGGAATGGCTGGAAGATCTCCTACCTTCCACATGGGAAGGTGCAGGGGTGCCTGAGGGGAGTGAATGTGGGCTCCTAACCACACCAAGCTGCTGAAGGAAAGTTAGCAGCAAGCCTGCAGGTGGTGATGTCTAAGATCCTTCTCCTTGGTGTGGCTGGGGACCAGCAGGGTTGGCATCCCCTGGGAGCTTCTTAGCAATGCAGAATCTCCAGACCCACCCTGGACCTACTGCATCAGAATCTTCATTTTAACAAAAGTCTCAGGTAATTCCTTGCACATTCAAGTATGATCAGCATTAATCCAATGGACTTTCTCCTCCATGGTCAAAGCAATGCAAAATCAAGAACTAAGGAAGGTCCTATAATGACTGGCCAGCCCTGGTTATAACACTGCTACAAACCACTGACGCTGGGCAGGGACCCAAAGGAACAACCTCTGATCAGAAAGTGGGCACTGCCAGCTGGGGCAACAGAAGACCAAAGGCCCACACAGGCCTCCAGGCCAGCTGAAAACTCTCACAAATGCCTGCACCTGTACAAAGTCAGGTTCTCACATTGCCTCTCCAACTGCAGGATTTGTGACTTTTATTTGCCTCCTCGGTTGCCTAGGGTATTCAGATTAACATAATTTTATCTGTCCAAAAAATGAGAGGAAGCATACTGAGATCTGCTTGACCAAGAAATGGCCTAAGACCCCTATACCTGTTGGTTACAGTAAATAGTGACCTTGTTCTTCTGCTCTGTCATCTGCACAGATTCATTCTTTCTTTTGTTTGTTTGAGACGGAGTCTTGCTCTGTCGCCTAGGCTGGAGTGCAATAGCGTCATCTTGCCTCACTGCAACCTCCACCTCCCGGGTTCAAGCGATTCTCTTGCTCCAGCCTCCTGAGTAGCTGGGATTACAGGCGCATGACACCAAGCCTGGTTAATTTTTGTATTTTTAGTAGAGTCGGGGTTTCACCATGTTGGTCAGGCTGGTCTCGAACTCCTGACCTTGTGATCCCCCCGCCTTGGCCTCCCAAAGTGCTGGGATTACAGGCGTGAGCCACCGCACCCAGCCCAGGTTCATTCTTTCTTTTAATAACCTCCAGGAAAGCCCTGAACCTTCCATGCTGTCTTCCCCTCTACCCCCACATCCACCACACACATAATGCTACTGAGCCAGAGCCAGGCCCTGCCACGAAGGGAAGGGAATGCTTAACTCCCTCTCGGCATTTCTGAGAGAGCTGGATAAGAAGGTGAACGTTCTGCAGGATCCCTCACAAAACTCCAACACTTGCAGAAGGAAAGGGTGAAACTGAGGGGGGTGTGGGGGAAGCAGGGTAGGTGTCCCAAGGGGCAGAAACATTTTTGTGTCCTGATACTGTCTTCAGTGAAAGCCTAGTTTCTTTTATCAACATGCTGGAAGGTAAAAGCGGACACATGGGAAGATGCATGGAGCCCTTCTTTCTAGCTACAAATGTTTGAAAAGAGCTGATGTGGGAACTGGTAAAACTGCAGCTGACTAGTGCTGACTTCCCACGGAGCATCCCATTAGAGTTAATTACAGGACTGGGAACTTTTGAACCGTATGGTTTCCTTCCTCCCAAATAGAGCCAAAACTTTTCGTCTTTCTTAAGTATTTCTGTTTATTTCTAATCCCCATTTCAAAATTGCAATGTATTTCTTCAGATTTTGTGACTTCCGTGACCATTTTACAAAGTCACTGCTTCGTTGCAGAGTTAATAGCTAGTCATTCTTTATAACTTAGATAACTGCTAAGACAAGAGAATCATTTCAATCACATATGGGAAAGTATTATACAGGCTAGTTTCTGAGGCAATTCTGGCCTGGCCAGACCCCAGATGCCCACCCCATCCCATACTCCAGTGTAAGCGAAGCTGCTCATCAACAACTTCTGTGCTGAGCGGCAGGGCCATGCTTTGTACTGGTTGCCATCCACCTCCCAGGGCAGCCAACCTTTAGGGTGGCTGGTAACCTGACCTATACCCTATGTCTTATGATTGGCATAAAAAGATAAGTTGGGTCAACCACTCTTCACTGAGAAATCCTTCACTGGCAAACAAATGCTGCAGCAGGGGCAAAAGCCAAACTGTACGTAAAGACAAGTCACAAAAAGAGGCCACCACAAGCCAGTTCCAACAGAGCAGTTCAGTGAGGAGCGAAGAACAGAGAACCCACAAACAGAAGTGGACACACTGGAAAAGAGAGGCCATGAAACCCCCAAGATAGTGTCAAATGCAAGCTTGGTGCCACTGCTTTTGGTGTATGTTAATTCCACCCCGCCTTCCTTACAATCAAATCCACTTTACCTAAGTAGATCTGGGTTCCCTGCAACCAAATAAGCCACTCTAGAACAAGACACCCTCCCAAAAAAAAGTTTTGTTTTACTTTTTCTAGTACCTTCAAAGTAAGAAATAATTTCCATGCAAAATAAAAGTATGTCATGATCACATGGCTAAGCCAGAAGACAGTTTCTAATTTATGGAATGTAATAGATAACAACAATTTAAAACCTATGAGAAGTTGGCGGAAAGGAGGAATCATTTTCTCTTCACCATATTTCCAACCAAGTACTGATTACCATTGCTGTATTATAACAATGATCCACAGAAGAATTATACGTCTGGGACCTGGGGTTTTTGTCAAAAATATCAGACTGAAATATACAGACCAAAAGATAATCCATTCAGAAGAAACCTATAGATTTTTGTAGGAAAACAGAAGCAAAACACAAAACAAATCAGGTATGTAATAGGAGAGAAATAAAGGAATTATCTTTTTAATAAATAATTCACACCTTGTTCGAGACTATCCTGAGGAAATTACACCAGGGTCCTTACAAGAACTGAATTCCATCACTAGATAGGACCACTGGGAGTTGCTACTTTAATTTAATAAATCAAATATGCTATAACAAGAAGCAGTATCAGCCCATTTCGGAAGCTCTCTAAGGGGTATAAAACTGAGGGTTAAACCAAGGTACCCATTTAAAAATGAAAGGCATCTGAGTATCCCATTGGGGTATCTATTAGGATGCCCTATTCAAATGTTCAATAAAAATGAATCAAGAGTGGGATCTGAAAATCAAAATAAACTCACAAATATACCACACAAATTGAAGTGGGAAAAACCACCAGCAGCCTAATTAGAAACAAATTAAGACAGAAGATGCCTGAACGCAAGCAGGTCTGTTCACTACAGGGAGAGCATACCAAGCAACTGAGACATAGCCAAGAGAAACCAACCCTTCCCCAGGGCAGGTTTCCCTGGCCACAGCAGCACCCAAGCACTGGACAAAAACCATGCCACCAGTCCTCAATATCATGTTCAGCAAAATAAGTGGACAAGGTTAAATGATTGACCAGCCCACTCTCTAACTCTAGGAATCAGATTGAACTTATTTGGAGAAAGCTGTCTCCTAAAACTGTGTTATGAAATTTTTTTTTGGAAAATGCCTATAAGTTAACTGACCTATTCAAAAATGGCATTAATTTCACCTCAAGAATCATATAGTTTTCCCACAACTATCAGGGAAAGCACCTCCAGTAATATTTATCTAGCTATATTTGGGACATGGATGAAGCTGGAAACCACCATTCTCAGCGAACTATCACAAGGACAAAAAACCAAACACCGCATGTTCTCACTCATAGCTATATTTACTAAAAACACCCCCAGCATCTGAAGAGACAAATAGGCAACCCAAGTGGAATCTTTCTTACCATTTCGAGACACATCTAGTTCCACCAGCTGCATGAAGTTTGCTATTTCGGGAGGGAGCCGCTGAATTTCATTATCACTAAGTCCAAGCTTTCGTAATTTGACTAGCTGGAAAAATTGCTGAAAGACAAAAGAGTTTAACATAGATTTCACATATGTTTGTATCATAAACTTTTGGGCTACTATGAAATGTAAAACAATGTCTTTTAAAAACTAATGAAGATTGTAGCAACATCAATTTCCTAACTTTGATGGCAGTACTGTAGTTGTGAAGATGTTACCATTGGGAAAAACTGGGTATAAGGAACCTCTCAGTACTATTTTTGAACTTCCTATCAATCTACAATTATTTCAAAATAAAAGGTTTTTAAAAATTAATGAGCAACTTAATGAGAACAGTCACTCCTTTAAGCTATCCAGTAGACAGAAATATCGACTTATGAAAATTGACATTAAATCTGCAATGCTAAATAGACATGTAAAAATAGACATGTAAAAATCTTTTTAAAATATTATTTAAATTTTAAAATATTTTTAAAAGACTTTTTTAAAGAAATTATTGTATATAAGAAAGAATAATAAATATCCCACAAATGTGTGCAAGCAAAAAATGTATTTTTGACCAGTCTAAAAAGTCTGCACTGGATACTTCCATCAACCATGGCAGACTGAGTATGTGCTTTTTCCCCACACTTTTTAAAAACTGTATTAAAATGACATTAAGGAATCTATATACACATGAACATAAATATAATGTGAAATAAACCCATGAAGACAAAAAATGAAAGAGTACAAAAAGCGAACTAGATATGCAACAAAATCCTTTAAGCTAGAAAACAGGGATGAATGGTAACTAACAAACCAATCGAAACAAAGCTGAAATTTAAGCCTGTGGGGTGAGTAGCCAATAAGAAACTAGGTCCAGGTACCTCTGAGGAAAGGAGAACTGATTGAAAATTTATATAAAGAACAGTTAAACTGCCATATTCTCTTCTCTACCCTGCAGAGCCAGGCAGGAGCCTGGAAATTTCCTCTCCAGAAGAGGTAAGTCCTACCACAGCTAAGCACAGCTGAGGGCAGGGGGTAACACGACCATGCTAAAAACAGGGGACTGAGACAAAGCCTGGTCAGTAAGATCCCACCCTCTCCTCTCCCTGCATCCCGGCTCCTGGGAATGAGCACAGACTTGCAGACACTCATCTTCCTATAGAGAAGCTTCAGGTTATAAGCCTGACCAACACACGGAGCTTCCAAACAGGCCCACCTCACCTGATCTCCACTGCCACATGCAAGAAAGAGAATGCGCACGCGCGCGTGTGTACACACACACACACACACACACACACACACACACACACCCAGAGGAAACAAACATGATGCAGGGAGCAGAAAAAATAATTCCCCAACCAAAAAATAATTAATATCCTCAGAGAAATCACAAATGAAGCAACACAACACCATAAAAAGCATAATTAGAAGAATTAGAAATAAGCTTTCAGAAAGTGAAAAATATTGTAGCATTGATAAAAGAATCCCATAAAAGAGGTGAAAAATAAAGTTAGTAGAGTCCTCAGAAGGTGGAATAAAAAGACGAAAAGATGGGAAAGTGGGAGAAAAAAAAGAGAGGAAAACTAATGGACCAGTTCACAAGGTACTACAAAGTAATTCGTAGTTCAGAGAGAGAGATACAGGGAACTGCAGGACATGCTTTTTCTGGTTTGAGAGGGCCCACCATGCGACCAATAAAATAATGGAAAAAAAAAGTACATACCAAGGCATACTATAAGATGTTAGAACTCCAGAAATTAGATTCTAAAAGTTTCCAGACACAGGAAATAAAGGAAAAAGGTCTTAACAAAGAATTGGGTATCAGAATGGCACTGGACTCAAAAGCAACCTTGAAAGTAAGAGGGCAATAAAGCAATGCCTTCAAAATTCCAAAAAAAAAAATCATTATTCCCAACCTAAAATTACATACCCAGCCAAACCATCAATTAAGTATGATTACAGAATAAAAACATTTCAGTCACGCATGGTCTCAAAAAGTTTAGTTTCCTTGCACCTTTCTCAGGACTCCATCAAAATATGTAAGTAAACTTAAAAGAAAAACAACCTGAGATCCAGGAAACAGAGAATCAACAAAACAGAGAAAGGCAAAGGAAATTCACAGGATAAAATCATGAAGGGAATTCCAAGATGTTGCTTGAATATCAGGCCCCAAGAGCAACCCATCTACACTGCAGCAATATGACAGCTCCCAGAGGGAAGTTTTGAAAAAATAATAAAAACACACCCGAGGAATTATCTGACATGCTTGGAAGTATCAAAGGAGATTTACAACTCTTTCAGAATGTTTGGTGATAAATTAGAAATAGGCATAAAGAAAACAAAGCAAGCAAAAGGAAAGAGGGTTACTAATTCTAGGGAAAAAATAAAGTGAAAGAATATATAATCATAATATAAAATTTGATTATGAACAATACTTACAGTCATAACATTATAATATCTATATTGGTAAAACCAAAATTTATATTATGTCAATATTGAGAGAATGGTAAAGAAACTGTAAGAACTAAAGCCTCATCTTCCATAAAAAGAAATCCATAAATAACTCAAAGAGGAAAAAAAATCAAGCCACAAAAGTAAGTCACTTAGCAATATGGAGGCAAATATTCGCAGAAATAGTCAAAAGCCAGAAACTGAAGTGGGGAAGGAGGCAAGAGGCTGCTGTTTTTCATTGTCACATTAAACAGCTTATTAGATTTTTAAACTATTTGCATACATTACTCTGCTAAAAATAGAAACTGAATTTACAAATGAAGAAGTCTCTAGTAAGATTACAGGATGCTCCAAATGTTAATTTTGTAGGATGCTAACATTTAATAGACTTCATCTTTCTTTTTTTTGTTGGTAAAAAAGATTGTATATTTATATAATCATACAATTGCCTCTTGGAAAGCAATTGAGCAATACGTAAAAGAAAAAATCTTTTCAAGTCCACTGAAATACTTCTGGGTATCTGTCCTCATAACTGAAAATAATGCACAAATACATCTTTGCACTATTATGTGTAAAAATAAAAAACTAGAAAACATACATTTCAAATAAGAAAAATGACTGCATATTATTAAATAATTCAATATTATGCAACAATAAAAATAAATATTATAAAGACCACAGAACTTGAAAAAGATTTACCATGCAAATATAACTAAAAAAGAAAACAAAATTGCTGATACACTACATTAAAAAAGCATGTGTGCATGTGGACTGACAGGAAGGGAACAAAGAAGAAAAAAGCAGTTATGTTAGGTGACAAGGATAATGCATGAATGACTTTTTAATTTAAAAACCATATTTAAAAAAAAAAATGAACTATAAATCTCAGCAAATGAATGCTACCAATTAGCTATACAAGATAATGAGGAAAGTGCTCAACTAAAGGACTAATCCTTTGCATTTCTTTACTCATGCAGTTGAGATTTAATTTCTTAAGGAAAGATATTGAAATGTCTTTATACTGGCTGTACTAAAGCATCAGCCAGCACAAAAGCTATTCAATAGAGTCACATATTTGAATAATTGAGCTTATGCCAATTGTTCGGAGTCTGACAGTTTCATAATACATCAATGTGTTTACTCAAGCATGAAAAGCTCACTTTGTTTTCTAGGAAAGGCATAATAGCAAAACTACAAAACCCATCACCATTTCCATACATTCTGGGACCATTCAGAAATAAGACAAATCAGGTCAATAAGGTACTTAGATGTACAGTGAATAATAAGTTCGCTTTACATCTGTGGAAACGATAACCTACAAATCCTCACATCCAATAGAAGTCATAACAGCATGCAAATTTAAGGTTTGGTTCTGCATGTTACCAGCATCCTCCACTAGAGCCTGTCACAAATACTACTTTATTCAACTTGGGAAGTACATGCCAGATGTAAAAACAACCCCATCTGACATGATCCCAAATGAAACCAGTAATTCCTTAATCCTTCTCTCATTATCCTGATGTGATCTTAATATGGTATCCAAAGATCAACACAATGCCAAGGAAACTGTATTAAATTCTCAAATATTCAACTTCCTCAGAGAGTCAGGAAAAATAACTCACTAAGCTATAAACCCTTCTGCCTTGCCTTTGAGACCAGCCAGAGCCCATGAAAAACAATTCCTGTAGCTGTCTTGGCAGGATGCCTCAGCACAGTGCAACCATGTGACAGAACACACAGACACCATTCTTCAACTCTACCATGTTTGACTATAGCTCACTAACCCACTTAGAGAACATTCTGTACAATTATATGCAAAGGAACCCAAATTGCCTCGGGTTGTTATGCTACACCCATCTTCTTAGAGCCACCATTGCTTTTAGTAGATACGGCCTTTAATTTGGCTAAATGTTCTCCCATTCTCCATTTCTGACAAGATTCTTTTCCTTCTTTTTTGGTAGAGTGTTAGTATCTCCCTTCTGCTTTTTAGAAAGGGACAATGAAAATCTCAGTCCTAGGAGAGCTGTGTCCCCTTTTATTATCATATGGCCAAGGATCAGTCAATTGTCCCCCAGTTGCCCAAACTTCTCCTCTGTAATATAGACAAAGCATAAACCATTGTTACAGATTCACATGGAGAACAACTAGTGTAAAGAATGCTATTAATTCCTGAAAAACTATGAGACTCCTAACTATAATGACACCAAATTTACTCACAGATTTCCTTCCCAGAGACATTCTAACCTATCACATAAATCTTGACCCCTTTTCATCCTACATAATTCTCATACCATCCCTACTCCTGTCCCCATCAACCTAGACTGCCTTTTTGGTCAACCACCTGTATGTGGTTGTATGGTAAACCAACGGTTCCAACCTCAAGGTAAGATGCACAGTATACATCATTTGTCATCTGGCATTGTTCTTTTCAGTGAGACTTGCAAAAAGTGACTGTGACTTTGTTACCCAGAAATTATACTACTAGGTATAGATCTTTAAAAAAAAACTCTCACATATATTTTTCCAGAATATATATATATAAATGCGCTTGAAAGAATTATTTATAATACCCCCAAACTGTAAAAACCCAAACACCCATAAATAGTGGATCTGATAGAGGTATTATACATTATTACAATGAAAATCTACACAGTAATGAAAATGAAAGCTTACCGTTAGTCATGACATGGATGAATCTTAGAGATAATGTTCAGTGAATAAAGCCAGGCACACAAAAATGCATACTATATTATTTCACTTACATGTTGAATAAATCACCTGAACTAATTTGTTTACAGATGCATACAGAGGCAATAAAACCCAAAAGGATAAGCAAAGAGTGATTCCTATAAAATCAGGTTAGTGGCTACCTCTAGATATAAGAGGGAGGATTATGATCAGGAAAAGCATTCAATGGAAGCAGAATAGATAATTTGATACAAGTTTTTGGAGTCATGGTAATGTTCAATTTCTGAACCTGAATGGCAGTGACAGATGTTCACTTTATAATTTGCTCTAAGCTGTAAATTTATGCTTTAAGTTCTTTTCTGTACATGTGTTTTATTTCACAATAAAAAAACTTTTTAAAGTTTTAGACTACTAACTAATCAGGAAGGAAAATACCAATTACCACCAAGGACATCCAATTATTTAATTCATCAAAGTTAATAATATTAAAGAGCAATGGGATTAGATCTAGAGGAGGAGGGAGAAGTGACCATTATAACCAAAACAACAATGATAATGATAATAATACAGCAGTTAACCTCTACTGAGGGACACTCTATGTTTGGCAGTAAGCTAAACACTTTACATGGATTACACTCTTTAATCATCTCAAGGTTGCCACAATGCTGATACCTACACATATAAGTTAGCTTTCACTGAATAACAAACCATCCCAAATTTGGTGGCTCAAAACGACATGGATTTTTATTCCTCACGTTTCTGTGAGTTGGTTAGACAGTTCCACTGCTGCTCTCATCTGGACTCATGCATCTACATTTGGCTAGCATCAGAAGGGCTAGAAGATCCACGCTGGCCTCACTCCTATGTCTAGCTGCCAGCTGTCAGCTAGAGCGCCTCTGTGCTCCACAACGCCTCTGTCCTCCTCCCTTAAGCTAGAGTGGCTTTCTTATATGAAGCTCCCAGAGAGCATTCAAAAAGGGCAACAGCAGAATCTGCAAGGACTCTTGGGGCCTAAGCTTGAAATCTGCCTGATGTTGTCCTTTCTGCCACATTCCACTGGTCAAAGCAAGTCACAAAGTCAGCCCATATTTAAGGGAGTAGAGAAATCGTCTTCATTTATAGATGGAAGGAATGGCAAAAATCACGTTAAAAAGAGGGAGAGGGTGGGAAAAAATTGGTAGATTAAATGAGGTAGAAACCTCAGATATGCCACAGAATACACATGAAAACTGGGTAGATTATGTACAAAATTCTATGGTTGATTACAGAGTAATGACTTTTCTAAAGCAAATTAGAAGAGAAAATAATACACTGAATAAACTTTGGCTAAGATTCTTTATATATGAAAAGGATATAGACAAAAAGAAAAGGCCAAGAAATATTCACAGAATAGTGAAAGAACTAGTTTGGTTAAAGCAGAGAATTCAAACAATCATATCTCACATCCAGAATTTGAGTTTGAAAGGGTTTTAGCAAACACTCATAAATAAGTATTAGTTAAATAAGCGTGAATGAGACACTTTTAGTCAGTGTGTTTGGTAGAGTGTGGAATAGGAATATCTCTGGATGAATCACTTAACTTCTCTGGTCCTCTTGTTTTCTTGTGAAAAAATAAGCATTAAATGATAAAGGGCTCTTTGTAGCTCTAAAAATTATAGAATTGCATTTCAAAATATCTTCCATGTGCCAAAAGAAAAATGAAAATCCTGTTAGCACACAATATAACATTAAGCATGAAGCTAAAATGCATAAAATTACAGAAAGTAGATTAGCAGTTGCGTAGGAAATGGAAAATGACTGCTAATGGATATGGGGTTTCTTTCGGGTGATGAAAATATTCTAAAATTGATTGCGGTAATGGTTGCACAACTGTGACTTTATTAAAAACCAGAGAATTGCGCACTTTGGGTAAATTGTATGTTATGTGAATTATATCTTAATAAATATGTCAAAAATGCACAGAATTGGTAGACATTAATGAAGAAGGAATTCCTATTAGTTAGAAAAGACTGGGCTGGGGATACACAGATACTTTTATTTATTTATTTATTTTTATTATTATTATTTTTTGAGATGGAGTCTCACTCTGTCGCCCAGGCTGGAGTGCAGTGGCACGATCCCGGCTCACTGCAACCTCCACGTCCCGGGTTCACACCATTCTCCTGCCTCAGCCTCCCAAGTAGCTGAGACTACAGGTGTCTGCCACCATTTTTTGTATGTTTAGTAGAGATGGGGTTTCACCATTTTAGCCAGGATGGTCTCAATCTCCTGACCTGATGATCTGCCTGCCTCGGCCTCCCGAAGTGCTGGTATTATAGGCACAGATACTTTTATTTAACTGAATCCCTATAACCAAGTGAGGTAGAGTTTTTTTTATCTCTAGTTAACAGATAAGGAAACTGAAGACCAGCAACTTTACTGGCTTCCCTGATACTGCACACCAGTTAATAATATTCTTTAGAAAAAATTCCCCAAACAGAGCCATGCTGGAGGATCACACAGTAGAAATCCTCAGATAACTACCTGGTAAACAAAAAACACCGGTGTGGAACTACATTCTAATCAGTTTACCAAAACTAAGTCATGCTGGAGGTGGAGGCGGGAGGGTAAGCTAGGAAAGAAATAACTACTAAAATTACCAATGCTGTCAGATTCCATCTTGATTGACAAGTTGCGAGCGGAAGAAAAGAGCATGCTAATGAAACCTACATGTGAGAGCACATAAGTGGGGTTGCTGCCAATCCAATCCAGACAGAGAGAGTAGACATGCAAGAAATCTAGACAGATAAGAATGAATCAACTTCTAGAGGATCAGGGGCGCAGAGATATAACAAACATCCAGATAAAGCCTTGGGCAATGGAAGGCTGAAAGAAACAGGGAAAGCGGAAGACAAAATTTGATACAAGTTTATAATATGATACAGCAAAAGGGCATACAAAGAAAAAAGGCTCAGCTAGGTCTAGTTTCTTAAGGCAAAGGGGGAGGTATCACAGAACAGCAGGACAGTCCTGGAGAAACTCAAAAGGATGACACTGTTCAACTGGGAATTAGAATTTTACTAATGCTGAACAATTTTCATAGACACAGAATGGAATTCTAGAGAATCACAAATGCTTAAGAATTTGAAACACTGATTCACAAAATAGTTTATATTCATGTACTAATAGGCCAGGTGATAGACAATAAATATGAAATAAGATAAAGGGTTCAATCTCTAAATAAAACTAATCATTTCTTCTATAATCTGAAGAGATATTTTTCCCTGCCCATCTATTTGCCCAGAAGACAAATACATGAAAGAGATCACAGGAGAAAAAAAAAGCCTCTCCTGCTCTAAAATATAATTTTTAATAGGTTCATGTTTCAGAGACACAAGTACCCTTTTCTTTATGCAACAAAGGAAAGAGTGCTGACTCCTTTCCTTGCATGACCAAATTTCAGAGAAGCAAATTAGTTTCCAATGAGTGTTAGCATGTGTGTGCTTGAGCATTTATAATAAAGATGCTTACATTTACTTTGTTCAAAATATTTATCTTTCTAATTTTTCTGGCCTCCCCTAATAACTTTATCCTCTCATTTGCTGGTATATTTTAATGTTTCCAAGGTGCTTTCACTAAGCTGTCACCATTAATGATCCTAAACAAAGATATAAATGCCCCAAGGTTGCCCCCCATTATTAAAATAGCTCAAGGGTGAATCACTTTGAAAACCAAGAAACCAGGCATGTTTTCTGTATTGTGCTATGATCAGAAGGGTGGATCAGACTGGTAGTGGCAACTGCAATCACTTGGAGAAAAGAAGCTTCTACTAGAGCAAAATGGATCAGGACAGCATTACTTTACTGGTAACTTGACTGAAGGGATAAGCTGTTGACATGGGAGGACCAGACTGATAGTGCACATGGAGAACTGATGAGAGCTGGACCAAGCAGAGTTGGTACCGCAGAGGGAAAGCTCAACTATGAGGAGAGAAAAAAGATATCGAACTGAAACAGTAGGGGAATGATTAAACACAGGACGGCAAATGCATACAATGAATACAATGAACCATTAACGGCCATTAAAAATCATGTTTCTGGAGAATATTTAATAATATAATAAACACTGTGTTTTAGGTTTAAGGGAAAAAAGAAACATAAAATTGTATATATGTACAGTATAAGTCCTATTTTATTAAAAAATGTAATAGAAATTTTAGGGAGAAAAACTGTTTTAAAAAGGTAAATCTGAGAAAAAAAGAACTTAGGCCAGATGACAGAGGATCATTCAACTTCTTGGTATTGATGTTTTGTACGACAGAAAATCAAAGATTCTACTCATCTAGAAAGGGTTGTTTTTCCTGCACATTTCAACCAAATGTATCATCAAGTAAAACTCGAAAAGAGGGGGATATAATCTGTTTACATACAGAAAATAAAAAGGTTCTTTCAAAAAGCAGTCAAACAGATATCCAATAAAGTTTATTAAAGTGTTTTTTATATTTTGATGTGAGATTTTCAATAAGGTTGCATTTTTCACACATTGTACTCAGGAAAGCATTACATGACTCAAATGGAATAAAATCTTGTTTAGTGGGCATTGTGCCATGGATTCAATAAAATTTATCCAAACTAATAGCAACAACAAGCACCACATACATACTATGACTACTATGTGCAAGGTTTGAAAATGGAAGAGATTTCAAGTAAGAAGTAGTCTTTATTCCTGAAGGACATCCAGGAAATGACACAGGACAGGTGGATCAATAATTAAAATACAAGGTAGAAAATGAAAATCATAATGAGGCACAAACTGCCATAAAAGGATAACAAATGGCTCTTGTCATCATAAACTGTATCTGTTATGCTTCTTCCGAGAAAAAATACAAAAGTCAATCAGGCGATTTTATGGTCAGTCACATCATACCAATAGGATCATAGATTCCTATGAGGCATCAAATGAGAATGGATTGTTCAGAGGAACTGCGTTAGGAAGATTCTTTCTGAATTTTCTCAGTAGATACACCAACCTTAAAATCAGCACTCAGAGTACCTTCTGAAGTGACAGGCCGAGCAAAGAAAAAACTCACATAGGCAACACTGATAAGTCCTGATCATGGACGACAGAATACTTTAGGATTACCTATTATCCATGACAGAATACCTTAGTTAATGCTTTTAATCTCCTTAAGTAATACGTCGATACCGCCCCTAGCCAAGGTTTGATGTTTCTGGACAGCAAGCAAGAAATGGAAGACTCAGGCATTGACATAGTACTTCAAAAATTAATCTGAGTTGACAGATTACAATCACTCAAGAATGGCCCATAACTTTCTAAGGCAACATTTAATGGCACTTTGAGTGCATACAAATTGTAAGTAATGGAGGAAAGAAAAGGACTTTATCTCTTACTCTAAGTAATGCTGAAGATGGCCTAACTGTTTTAAACCATTATCAGGAGATCTTGAAGGGTCAGGGAGGGACCTGACTAACCAGTTAATACAACTTATTGCAGCCAAGAATTCATCTCTTAACAAACTGCAAGATGGATTAAGCCCAGCAATGGTAACCATGATATTGCTATATTTATTCTGGAAAGTTTGTTTCAAGAAATGCCAAAGCACTTTTCCAAAAGGGGCAGGAGGGTATGGTCAAGCAATAGAATATCACGAACACCAAGAGAACAAATAACCCAAACATCAGATGCATACATACTGAAATCCCACAGGATTCCAAACAATTTAAATATGCAACTTGGCTTTTTGCATTTACAAAGAAGTCATGTGAACTGGATTGACTATGTAATGCCGTTTGTTCAGACTGTTAGGCCCTAACCAGATTTTAGGTATTCAGAAATATAATGATCTAATCATAACCACTGTAGAATTTAATAGTGGAGAAGGGCTTAACTTGCCTCAAAACATCTTCTAACATATTCTAAATATACATAAGCTACAACATATATTGTGGTATTTCCACAATCAAAATTTAAGATTAAAATTGTGTGATTTTATTATGTTGGTGCAAAAGTAATTATGGTTTTTGCCACTATCTTCAATGGCATTATTCAATAATAACTATATATTGCATATATATATAAAATAACTATATAATAACTATTAGTCAATAATAATGCCATTGAAGATAATGGCAAAAACCATAATTACTTTTGTACCAACATAATAAAATCACACAATTTTAATTGCAATAATGGCATTATTGAATAATGCCATTGAAGATAATGGCAAAAACCGTAATTACTTTTGCACCAACCTAACCAACCTAATTGTATGAGGGTTCCTCTCCATCCAGATAGGTTTACATTCCGAAGTGTTTACAGCTCCTGTAAGACGCAGTCTTGTACCTTGAAAATAAATCCTCTCTAACATTTAAACTTCTCACACATACTACATTCACACAGTTTCCTACTGGTTTACCAAAACAGTTAAGTAAGAAGGCAAGATGGAAAAAACTGAGAGTATATTCCCTAGCAACTCACAAACAGTTATGCAAACACAAAACAGATCTCATGCTGATCACCACATTTTGGCTCCACAAACAGAACTTAAATATTAAATTCTAATATTAATCCAGATGAAGAACCACAAAGACAAGGCCTAACTGCAAAGTTTTTGAATTCCCCTACTGTTTAAGGAACAAGGCAGACCATTAGTATCCAACAAATTCTACTCAACTCCCATATCCTGAAGTTACATCTGATTAGATGTTAACATCTAACGAGTCTGCTTTCTTTGTGACAAGAAAAGGCAAAGCTCCTTCAGAGCCACTTCTTTAAAAACTGCTCCTTTTGACAGACAGTCTTTACATTTTATTTTTACTGTTTACCAACAACCTACGTAAGATGTGGAACTAACACTCCTGGCCTTCGTATAATATAAGAATGTGCAGAAATGTTGGGTAGTGGCCCGCAGGCCACCCAGTGAGCCATCTCACTACCACAGCATCTAAGGACACAGTTCTTTCATTGCAACTCAGCTCTTAAAATACGGTGTGCTTGTATTTGCTGCCCAGCTGGTTCCTCTGCAGAAACACTATCCAGTGAGTACCTTGTTCAGCACATCACCTCAAGAGTTCTCTGAGTCAGAAACCTCTCTTTGTGACATGCAATCAAAAAGAATATTCAAGAAAAGAGGAATGCAGGAATTCTATAGGAAACTCCCAATCATAATCTCAAAGTAAAGTGTAAGAGCAACAGCATTCCTGCACCAGGAAGCAAGCAACAGCTCCCAGGTGTTCAGACCAAAGGGCACAATCCATTCTCGGTAAGCTCCCAGGACAATTTTCTGAGGTAGCTCAGTGGTCCCAATAGCTTCTTTGCTACCACTTCCCCAAGTTCCTACTCCCAGCTGAGAGTCCAATTTTTTTACCCAGATTTGTATAGTAAAAGGAAACAAGATCACCCATGTCACAACTCACTATGTCATATCATTAGCACCAACCAGGGAGAGACCTTGTTCTGGTACCATGGGCCCATTTTCTCTCTGGAAAGCACTTTCCACAGCCTGGTATTCCAGGCCCACAACTCATCAAAGATTTCCTTTAATGAAGAACATCTCATATGTGTGAGTGACAGCAACTTAACATTAAAATGATTTATTACTAGACAGATTTTGAAAGTCTAATTTCAAAAACTTTACGACATTATTTTTTTTTATTTTTTTATTTTTTTTATTATGATCATGCTTTAAGTTTTCGGGTACATGTGCACAATGTGCAGGTTTGTTACATATGTATCCATGTGCCATACAACACTACTTTTTATAGGAACATCTCTAAAATAATGAGAAATGCCTCTCAAGTGCCAGACATTAGGCCAGGCGCTCTACATTCATAATCTCATTTAATCCTAAAAACAACCCTGAGCCAGGCAGTTACTTTGATTTCACAGATGATCCAACTGAAGCACAGAGAGATTACATGCCTGGGTCCAGATTACATAGATGTGTCTGCGCCAGGATTCAGACTCATGTTCAAAGTCCCAGCACGTCTACGATAAAGAGCAAGGCAAAGAAGGTGCACTGTGGAGCCCAAGCTCTATAATCCAAACTCCCCAACAGTTTACTGGCTGTTTGTGTGACCTCATACAAGTTACTTAATACAGTGAATACAGGTTTTCAGAATAGTGTGTGGCATATGAGAAATGCTTAACATATGTTAGCCTTAATTATTACTATTAAACCACCACATACCACATCTTCCTATATATCCAAGTTACTAAAACTTTTCAAGAGCAAAAATATTAGATCTAATGATAACACCTTGTTGCCCTTGGAGTGTACTGGTAGGATGAGGCTAAGTGCTAAACAAGAATCATGCCAACTTTTAAGACTTCTTTCATTTTCAAAAACAGAGAAGGACCACAGACAAAAAGATATTATAGCAGAAATCAACAGACTGCAGGGACCAAATGTCTAAAGGGTCTCAGGACTAATTAACAAGTCCAGCAACCCAATCTACCAAGTATTCAAGCTACTATCCAAACATAGCATGTAAATTTAAAAAAAAGTTTTTTATACTAATCATCAAAAACAAAGCAACAAGTGGGCTAAAACATACATGAAAGGAATGGAAGGAGTTCAGGGAGGCTCAGCATCTTAGACAGTGCAAAGTCAGTCAACACTGAATGAAGGGTGGACCTAAACTGTGCACAAAAGGAACACAGGGTGAGAGAGGAGGCCTAGATCCTGCCCAGGAGAAACAGCTGTACACATTGGAAAATGGAGACAAGCCTGGCTAGGCCAGCCCCTCTGGTATCAGCCTGCCTGGCTCAGAACCAGATGGGTGCTGCCCTGTGACAGGGCTCCCAGGTCCTAGCCCTGTGAATAACTAACAGCAAAGCTTTGAGCACCTAAGATGGCAAATGAACTCAACTAGACCTCTGTGCTCCTTTCCAACATCAACAGCCTGTGATTCTCTAATTATGAAAATAAAGGAAAGCAGATAAGACAAATTACCCATGTTTCTTTTTTTTTTTTTTTTTGAACTAAGGGCCTCCAACTCTTCAGTGGGTTCTATTCCAAACATTCATTTCTAGGTCAGAGCTAGAAGCTCAGAATGCACTTCCACGTGCATAGGACCATTACAGATTGTGATTAAGTCTTTAAGTAAGCCTATAAAAGTCTGCTCAGCCCCTAATGCAGCGTAAAGAGGTCTTCTCAAAGCTTTCCAATAGCTATCCACTAGTTACAGAAAAAAGCACAAGCTCCTCAGTTTCACATTCAGGGCCCTCATGACCTGGCACATAATAATAACACCATCAACATTTTTGTAGGTTTTGAGAGCTTATAAAATGCTTGCTCATATCTTACACTAGCAACACAACTGCCCAGTGAGCAATCATTATCACAAATTGAACTCTGAAAGACAAGGCATGGAAGGTATCAGAGCCACACCTTCAACAAACCTCTCTGGCTTCCAGTCCAGTGTCCTTTCTAACTTCTGCCCCACAAATATCCGTGACCTTTCTGACTCCATTTCCCACACCCACAGGCCCATGCGCCCCATGTTCTGGCACCAGTGAATCATTCACTATTCATTATGCCTTTCCTGTTCCTAACAACCTTTCCCCAGCTAGCAGCATTTTATTCATCCTCAAATGCCACGACCTTTCTGAGGCCTTTACCCAATTACCTGGGAAAAATTAAGGTGATTCTCCAACGCATTTTGCCTCTGCTCCTTCAAGAGATTAATGAGCCCCCTGCAGTAATAAACCATATTATACACACTAAGGCATCCCTCAGAATACCCGCCACAGTTCTACCCGATAGATAGTCAATGCTACTTGTCCAGTGAAGTAACATGACACTATTTCAACTGTTTGTTTTTGTTTTTTTGTGAAAGTGTTTATTCGATTTCATTTTAAGTTCCAACTCAGGATATTTAGAGTATATCTACGCTTTGTAAGCAACTTCATTCCCCACCCTCACAACCTCTAGGCTGGAAAATGGGCAGACAGAGCAGCTTTTGGGTCAGAAGAGAAAGAACCAAATCTGCCATATTTTAAGAATTACTGAGGCAATTGTTAAGCATAAGAATTCTTAGTGCATAATCTCCAGGCACAAGGGTTTGGGAATATGATTGCTTAACAAATGTTCCCAGTTAATTCTTATGATCAAGCCAGGTTTTGGAAACAGTGGGTAAGATCACTGGGTCCTAAGCCTGGATGCACATTAGAATCACTTGGTTTAAATATACCTTATGCAAGTTGGGCCAGGGTTGGGCATTTACAATAGAGACATTATAGTCACCCAGGAAAGGGAAACTAATGGGGGGAGGAAGAGTGTTAAAAAAAAAAAAAGTCTCAGCTATTACAATGGTTTGTGTTTGTTCAAAGGGCCACAGTATATGTGCAAATATATAGTACATCAGTGGTGTTAAGATTTCATAATCGAAAGGGAGATTACAAAATGTATGTCTAAAGAGGCATGGAGGAGGACCTAATGAAAATAAGGTTGAGGAACTCTGGGTTAAGATGATGAAAAAAGTCAATCACTCTTGACATTTGCATAAAAGAAGATGTCCCCCTTATCCCAAATACTTGTCCTACAGTTGCTCTGAGTTGAGTAAAGATTTGCTAACTGAGAAACAGTTCAAAGATAATATGTACATGAATGCTGGAGGCTAACTGTACATGGGCACCTTCAGAACAGGGCACCTTATCAAATACGAGCTTTTAATATGTTATCTATGGAGAGTAATGGGGGCTCTTTGTTCTCCTCTTGTGGTCTCTCTTGGAGGATGCAGTGGGACATCCTTTATTATTTCAAGCTAGCTTGGAAAGACTGGGGAGGCTCCTCTATTAACATAAACCAAAATTAGGCTCTAGGTTGTAAGAAGGCGTGGCCTCTTTAGGGTTAAAATTAAAAATTCAGATCCTTTCAAAAGCAACACCTGGACAGCTGTGATCAGGAGTCCAAAAAAAAAAAAAAAAAAAAAAGGCAGCTATGTGGAGGAGACATAAAGATCATGCCTCAGCAAGCCCATGTGTAGGCAGGGTGCTGGCAGGAGTAGGTGGCAGCCCTAGCAAAAGGATGCTCTGATCTAGTGTGTTCTTTCTAGACACACTAGAAAGATGGGAAAAATGGTCATCACAGGCCAGCAAGGACAGGAATGAAAACTGTGACCATGCCATTCCTCTGCTTGAAAAATCTTTGAGGACACTCAGCCAGTAAGTTACTCAAATGGGTAAAACAAGCCAACAATAACCACAGAAGGAAAGTGAAAAAACACAGCAATAGAAAAAGAAGGCAATAAAAAGCACACACCATAAAAAGACAGCATAAAGAACAATCAAAAGGATATTTCTGAAAATTGTAATTTCAGAACCAGAGAGTAGCTTAAAGATTATCTAGTCTGTGGTTCTAAAAGCTGGACCATCACCTGTTCCCCACTTAACGCCTGCAAACCAGTTCTTAGTCTGCTGCATTATCATCAGACTCCTGGGCCTCACCCTCACAGTTTACTCAATAGGTCTGCAGTGAGGCGATGCATTTCAGTTTACAAAGTTCTCCGGGTGACTCTCATGAACAGCCAAGTCTGGGAGGCACTACCAACTTTGGAGACAGCCCCCTTCTCTGATTCTACAACCCCAGGAACCCAAAGCACACTTATAATGTTTATAACATCCCTTGTTTCCCATACCAATGACTTATCTGCCAATTCCCAGTGTTAACTTTCAAAACAGTGGCAGTATAACATGAGAGGGAGGGGCTGACATGGCGCCCAGTCTCCTTGGTCTAGCAGGACTGACCACTGCCCACATTAGCAGGCTCTTACACAATTACATCTTTAAGGTAAGGCAAGCAAATTTTACAACTTAGTCAATACTTGGAACCTATTGCCATTATGAAGTACACCTAAAAAGCACATGAACAAAATTTCAAAGAAAAATTCAATTATCTCTCCCCATGCATGGTTTACCGGCAACACTAAGTAGTGCAGAGGACACTGAAACACACACTGGAACACACCCAGACAGCAAGGCTAGTGATGAGATTTGGAAGAGAAGATTTGCAGGGAACATCAAATGTCCTTTGAATATGTTAAGTCTGTCATATGGTGAAAGAATTAGACTGGCTTGGCATGGCCAAATACCAGAAAACTAAAGAAAGAAAAATGTTCCCCTACATAGTGAGCTAAAATGTGTCAGGTGTCCTCTGGGGATACAGTGAATTCCCCATTCAAGTACGGTCCAGGTGACCCCTTAGTATGGTTTTATCAAGGAAACTGAAAAACTGGATGGTTGATCTACAAAGTACCTTCTTGACCCTAGGATTCTACAAGCTCAGTTTCCATGTACATTCCCCTCTTCCTACTCAAAATTTATGAAGGTTCTTAGATAACAGCACCTGATATGCATTTTGGCCTATAATTAACTAGCACCAAGTACGGCATTTGCATGAAGCAGAAAAGCAAATCTCAGGTTTTCTGGGGTTATAAAACAGCATCCAAAATTCAAGTTAACTGGAAGACAACCTTGGCAATACCATCGCAGACACAGGAACAGGCAAAGATTTCATGACCAAGGCACCAAAAGTAATTGTGACAAAAGCAAAAATTGACAAATGGGATCTCATTAAACCAAATAGCTTCTGCACAGCAAAAGAAACTATCAACATAGTAAACAGAGACAACCTGCAGAATGGAGAAAATTGTTGCAATCTATGCATCTGACAAAGGTCTAATATGCAGCATCTACAAGGAGTGTAAACAAATCAACAAACAAAAAAAAACTCCATTAAAAAGTGGGCAAAGGGCATGAACAGACACTTTTCAAAAGAAGACATAAATGCAGCCAACAAGCAGATGAAAAAAAAGCTCAGCATCACTGATCATTGGAGAAATGCAAATTAAAACAATAATAAGAGACCATCTCACGCCAATCAGAATGGCTATGATTGAAAAGTCAAAAAATAACGTGCTGACGAGGTTGTAAAAAAAAAGGAACACTTAAACGCTGTTGGCGGGAGTATAAATAGGTTTAGCCATGTGGGAAAGAGTGTGGCGATTCCTCAAAGACCTAAAAACAGAACTACCATTCAAGGCAGCAATACCATTACTGGGTATATAACCAATAGAATATAAATTGTTCCATCATAAAGACACATGCAAATGTATGTTCATGACAGCACCACTCACAATAGCAAAGACATGGAATCAACCTAAATGCCCCTCAATGGTAGACTGGATAAAGAAAATGTGGTATATATACAGCACGGAATACTCTGCAGCCATGAAAGAGAATGAGATCATGTCCTTTGCAGGAATATGGATGGAGATGGCGGCCATTATCCTTAGCAAACTAATGCAGGAGGAGAAAACCAAATATTGCATGTTCTCACTTATAAGTGGGAGGGGAACACATGGACACACAAAGGGTAACAATAGATACTGGGGCCTACCTGAGGTGGAGGGTGGAAGGAGGAAGAGGTTCAAGAAAAATAACTAATGGGTGCTAGGCTTAATACCTAGGTGACAAAATAATCTGTACAACAAACCCCCGTGACATGAGTTTACTTGTATAACAAACCTGCACGTGTACCCTTGAACTTAAAAGTTTAAAACAAAATTAAGGTTAAAACATGATGTTACAGTCCCTGGTTAATTAGAAGAAAAATAAAGGAAGCATTGACCAAATCAGGTAGAAAAACCCTAGCACTACTTTTCATGAGTATTAGAAAGGAGGAGAAAAGAAAGCTTTTGCAAAGCAATTATCAACTTGTCTTTTTCATAAGGATCCATGCTGCAATATATTAAGTTCTTTAATAAGGGAGTTCATGTAATCCCCTCATGAGTTACAAAGAACTTTTAAATATGAAATTTTGACTCCTATCAATATGATCCATACTAATAGGAGCTTATTTTCTTTTTAAATTTAAAAAACAAGCCTCACAGACAAGAATAGCATCGTGACTGGTAATGACATGTCTGAGTGAAAGGCTCAGACCAATAGCAGCCTATCCAAAACTTACACTCCAGAGTCACAGTGAGGATCAAGGGACCTGGAGAATTTTGAAAACCTTAACAGCTTAAAGTTAGGAGATGTGTCCAAGTATCCAAGCTATTTTTGTGTATTTGTGATGGCTCAGCTGGAAGAACCGCAAGGACGGTATCATATGACAGCGTTTGCTCTGACAACCCTTTCCAGAACACGGGAGGGCTTAGACCTTAACTGGACTCAGCCTTCCTCACTCATGGGAATATGCCTACATCTCCCAAGAATATACATTGGGGTTAAATGTCTGTAAACAGTCACAATGAATTCTTTATGTAGCTGTTCTTCCCCCACATTATGAAGGAGCATATTCCACCAGGACCAAGAGTAGGAAAAAATTGAGTGAGAGAGAATTTAGTTATGGTCAGTGAGATTTCGATTCTTTGCCAGTGACAGATGAGGTGGCCATTTGTCTGGTAATCCCGCGTGAACCACAGTCAAAACGTGAACCAACCACTTCACCGTCCACGCATTTACCAGGGCCTGGCCTAAAGCCCAGCAACTATATGAGCACTGGAAAACTGACCCTCCCCAGCAACCTTTAGTAAGACATGCTTTCACTGCTCCAAGTCACTTATTTATGAAGATAATGGAAATGCCAACAACTTTCCTGGCTCTCAAAATGCTAAAGCTATCCTCCTGGGCTAGGCTATAGCAACACTGATGGAATAAACCTCATATTACTTCTCCCTGACCTCCTCCCTTCCAAGGGTGTACTTCATTAAAATGTACTTTCTCTGGCTTCATGTGGACCTTTATTTTAGAGTTGTCCATCTGTTTAAACACTAAAGAAGCAAGTATAAACCATGTTCCTTGGTCTCTCTCTGGCATCTGAGCCTTCACTATTGCTGTATCCTCCCCAAGTCCTCTACAATTTTCCTCCCTCGATTGCTATGTTCTTCTTGTCAAGGATCTGTACTCCTTTCTAGCCACCTGACACTTTAAAACTGGAGGAGCTATTCTTACAGAACCTAGAAATACACAGCTAGGGTAACAACAAAGAGAAACTCTCAGCACGTGACAAGTACAGTAATTATATTTTCTTTAATAAGTTTTATTTCAAAATCACCACTGACAATGCCTAAATGCTTTTGACTGATCCCATTCAAAAATCAAAAGAACATAACAACCTCACCACACTAAAAAAAAAAAAAAGAGAGAAACAAACAGAAAAGGAAAAAAAAAAAAACAAAAACTAGCATTACTAGCATTAGAAGGCAAAGCATTAACTTTCAGGTCCTTTCCAAAGTCAGTCTCACAATGTTGCATCTGTAAATGGTCCAAAGTGTTGCTGAAAAAAAATTCCCTTAAAATCATCTTTCATAGTGCAGGAGTTCTAAGAATCTGAGAAAGGCTACCAGAGAACAATAATCTGGGAAGGGGACAAGAGAAAATATATTAAGAGGAGAAACTCAAGTGATTACTTCTCAGATAATAATCATGATCATCCAATATTCTAAGAGCAAATGAGGATAAAAACAGAGAAGCACCGCCATCATAAATCACGCACGCCTCAGTGTGCAGAGGAGGCCCTCCGTGACAGGCACTCCTGAGTCCCTGAGCCAGGTGACTTAGCCATTAGGCGTAGAAGGCACAGTGCTGAGGGCCCATGATACTTTTCAGGGCCTTCAAAAAATGTTTTCATTTATTTTAAAATCAAAAGAAAAATAAATATAATAATATGTAAAAAGAATATTTGTCTAGTACAGTAATAAAATATAACCTATAAATTTTTTAATGGAGAAAGGAGCCCATGAAGGCAAAGTGCCTATGCTAGGGCCCAGAAAACTCATATGCAGCTCTGTCCTTAAAGAGAAAGCAGATGCTAGCAAGGCAAGTTGCTCAAGATCCAAGGTGGACACATGAGAACCCACAAAGCATTCAAATGATGTACAGCATTAGTGCAAATGCTTTTCTGCAGTGAGAGCTGAACAGTGAACCCTGCATATTACAATAGGCATAAACGAAAGGAAAAAAATAATTTTTTGCTTTCAATTTTTCAAAGAAAGCGTGGTGTAAGTGACATATTCATAAGTGCTCTCTGGAATAATAAAGAGAGAACAAGCTGTGGTACCTGAATAAAGAAGAAATAAGTCAACAAGTTCTTAAGATCCTCCTATGTGGTTGGCACTGTGCAATACTACAGTAGTAGCCCATAGTGTTCCCTAGTAAGTGTTGACATTCTAGTGTGTGGCCCTGTTCTTTCTTCCCCCAGTCATATCGGCTTCACTTTTTAAAAATATTTACTAAGTTTTAATTTTACTACATGTACACTTCAAATACCAGAAAACTAAAGAAAGAAAAATGTTCCCACTTTTCTAAGAGACTTCAATATCTTATTACATATATTACATCACAAATAATTTCCTATGTCCTTAAATACAACATCTGGAATTCACTAAGGTAGGTGATAACCTGATAACCCTCTTACAGTATCCTGAACACAATGGAGAAACATGGGCTGAAGAATAAAATGGGGGCGGGGAGGTTAAAACGTGTTGAACAATCAAAGACGATGCACAGAATGCTGATTAGTGGGCTCATGACCTGATGATCTGCTTGCTGGAGAGTATGATGCAGGGCTTCACACTGTTCAATATTTTAACTTTACTGATGTTGACCAGCACTGTGCCTACCATGTGCAAAGCTCCATACCAGATGCTGTACACACACTGACTTACCTTACCCTTTTAACAAGCCTGTGAAATAGAGACTTTCTTCCACTTCATATCTAGGAAAGCATATGGGGATGGAAGCTCAAAGAAGTTAACTTGCCAAAGAGTATACAGATAGTAAATGGCAGAAGTCTGAATTCAGTCTCCAGCTCTTATTTTCTTTCCATTGGATGGACATGTTTATTTCATTTTCAGGGTTCCTGAAACTAGCTAGTAAGTTGTATGAAAATCAAGTGGAAAAAGATCTCTTTAAAGGCAGCTGCAATGAAGCTAATGTGCTAATCTAATGAGATTAAATTTAGACCTGAAAAACGTGAAATCTTGCATTTAAATCCAAAAACCCTAACATTCTGTACAGAATCATGGAGACCTGGCCCAAAGGCAGCATGCATGAACATGCTGGGATGGATTTAACTAAAAACTCAAAGTGAATCCAAGAGTTATACATACTAACTGAACTATAAACTCAATCTGAATCCAATAGGTACACACATATATTCACATGCTCTAGAACTGCATTCATAGAAGTATTAAGCCCAGGATGAGGGGAGTGACAGTTATCTGCCCTGGCTAATAAATCTCATTTTGGGTAGCACATTTTAAGGACTTTGGTGAAATGTGGTATCTCTGTAGTAGCATAACCAGACAAAATAAATGAACTAGAAAAAATATTTAACTGAAGATGATTTATATAGAATAGGGTAGGGTGAGTTCATGGGTGGACAGGATGGCGGCATACATCCTTCAAATACATATGGAGTCTCCAACGTGCTCTCTTCCTTCCCAATTGACTTTACAATCCTGTGGTCCACAAAGTGGAGGTTTTCTACTTCTTTACAGATGTCCAAGCACACAAAGTACCTCCTCAATCCAAGACTAAATAATTTAAGTTTCTGCTAACAGAAATTTAGGTGTTTCCCCAGGGCTTACTATGTATTCACTTAGTAAGTATTTAGGCACTTCTGTGGAAAGAGGGTAGGAACATAATGTCTTCTTTAAGTACTTTTCAAGGCCCTTAAATGACATTTACCTCCTCCTCCTCCTAGTTCTACCTGCCAGAAGCATACATCATAAGCATCATAAGATAAATGTGATGGGCAACAAAAGGCTGTGTTAGGATGTAAACCCAGAAAAGATATCCGAACTTCCTTTCTCCAAAATGCCTATTTTTAACCTTCATCATTGCATCATTCTGCCACTTAATTCACCTTTCTGACAAGACACTCAAGTTATCATCGGACCCTTAATTGCCTCTCTCTCTTCCACAGCTCTTGGCATTTATAGTTTCCGATCCCATAGAGCTTTAACTCAGGCTCTGATCATCCCCCACATGGGTCAGTGCTACTGCCTCTTCAGTCTCTCAGCCTGCAGTGTAGTTAACTGTGCTGTGACCCCGACAGTCCTGTACTCTTATGAGGGTCAGTGCCTCCCTCACAACTTGAAACCCAAGGTGCATTCATTGTATCAAAGCATTTAGCTGCTCTACATGAGTTCCTATGCTCTGCCTTGAGTAATTCACACCCCAAAAGATAAAAGCATTTATGAAATGAAATTAAATGAGGTTAAGTATCCTCCACCATTTCCTAGAAGTAAAAGGAAGTAGATTTGGCAAATCACCTCAATTACCTTGATGCCTATTCTGGAAAAGATTCAAGGACACATTTTTTAGAATTTTAATTTAGAAAGCATTTTTTACTTAACTCCTTTCCCCTGTTATCTTTCTCCATGCTCATACCATTATACATAAACATCCAGTCACACACAGAGTTTAGCACTGTTTTGTAAAAACAGAATCTCATGCAAGCTTATCTGCCTTTCTTTTCTTACATAAAAATGTATCAAGAAAGTTCCTCTGTGACAAATAATAAAACTTTATTTAATTCTGTAAGGACTGCACCATAGCCATAGTATGTATGTACCATAATTTATTCAACAATTTCATTGACAGGCATTCACTGTATTTCCTTTTTCTTTTTCCTTTCTTTTTTGCCACCACAAAAAAATGCACTATTGACACAAAAATCCTTCCATTTCTATCTTGATACACTGGTATTTCTATTTATAAAACAGAATGCCAGAACTGGAATTATTAGGCTAGATTTTTAATTTTAATTGATAAGACCAGAATGACTTCCAAAAGAGCTGTATCATTCACATGTCTACCATTGCCCTATATCCCAAAGGCAGATTTTTTAAAAGATAGCCTGTGTGCATACAAGCATTAATATAGATTATCTCTGGAAAGATGCAAAGGTAATAAAAGAGTGGCCTTCTCCTTAGAAAGGAAGCACAGACCTGGAAAAGGGATGCAAAGAACACCCACTTTTCATTGTACGTGCACCTGTTGTGCTGTATTCATGTCTTACCATGTCCATATACGACACATTACACATGCAAAATATAAAATGCTCTTTAAAATATTTGTAGACATTTCAAAAAAAGTGCTGATCATACAGCACACATAGCACTGGCTTTACGCAATTAAATGATATGAACTTAAAATGCATAGGATGCAGCTTGATCATTTTTTTAGTACCTACATTACCCTAGATTCTAGGGATACAAAAACTGAGGCAATCTGCAGCAAGGAGAACACTATGTATGGTAAGTAAAATAAACAAAACACAGAAAGACAAGTACATGTCTTAACCCATTATGCCTATAGTATGTGGAACCTAAAACAATTCAGTTCTGGCCGGGCGCGGTGGCTCACGCTTGTAATCCCAGCACTTTGGAGGCCGAGGCGGGCGGATCACGAGGTCAGGAGATCGAGACCACGGTGAAACCCCGTCTCTACTAAAAATACAAAAAATTAGCTGGGCGTGGTGGCGGGCGCCTGTAGTCCCAGCTACTGGGAGAGGCTGAGGCAGGAGAATGGCGTGAACCCGGGAGGCGGAGCTTGCAGTGAGCCGAGATTGCGCCACTGCACTCCAGCCTGGGCAACAGAGCGGGACTCCGTCTCAAAAAAAATAAAATAAAATAAAAAAATAAAATAAAACAATTCAGTTCATAGAAGCAGAGGGTAAAATGGTGGTTACTAGAGGCTGGAGGTGAGGAGAATGGGGAAACGATAATCTCCATTCTTAAGGGGGTATAAAGATAATCCCCATTCATTCTTAAGGGTACAAAGTTTAAGTTAGGAGAAATAAGTTTGATTTTTTTAGGTCAGTTGCACAGCATGGTGAATAGAGCTAATAACTGAGTTCTGTACATTTTAATATCACTAAGATAGAACATTACATTTCAAATGTTCTCATCACAAAAATGTTAAATATTTGAGGCGATATGTTAATTAGCTTGATTTAATCATTTCACATTATATTAAAAAATCATAACATCACTCTGTACCCCACAAATATATACAACTATAATCTATCAATATATAATTTTTTTAAATGAGAAAAAAATGAAGACAGTCCCTTCCCACAAGGAGATCAGAATCCCATAGAGAAAAAGACCTGTGTGCCAGATACACACAGTGCCAGATGGCAGCTATGATGCTTGGGTGAAGGATGCCCCAGGGCTCATGAGGGAGCCAGCTAGGTGGTATGCAAGTGGGTCATCAGACAACCAGTATCTCGGATTGAAATTAGGGGCTGTAATCTTAGGTAGGGATTATGGGTGACTTTTTCTTCTATGTCTTTAAACATTTCTGTATTTGTCAAAGTTTCTTAAAAGGGCATCAATATCATGTCCATAACTGGGGGACAAAAATCTCTTTCAAAAGTATCAGCTGAAATGAATGTTTTTAGCTCATAAATTGAGCCACTAATTAAAATTCTGGCTATCTTCTTTGTCCTAAGTGAAGCTAATGTGTTGAAATGTTTTAAAGGGCGAAGAGAGCTGGATTTTTAGTGGAGGTTCTGACTTTCAGATTGTTTGGCATATATGAAAGTATTCACAACAAGTTGCAAAGGAATCGGAAATACAAGGAAAGAAGAGGTGTTATGCACATTTTTTTATCCTTCCCTCTAGCCCTCCATGGGGTTATTTTGAAAGAAATATTCAGTTTACAAAGTATCCTAGAAAATATATAACATCTTGGATAAGAAACTTTAACCTGTGATTTATATATTCTGATTGTAAGAAAGCTACATTTAAAGGCAACAACTAAAAATACTGCCCTGTTTTGATTTGGGTAACTCCAAACAAACATAAAAAGGCTTTTTACTGATTTCTATAGTCACTTGGCACTTAGCATTTCCATCTCAGTGACTTCTCTTTCCCATATGTTTCTTTCATAAGAGATTCAAGAAGCTTTTGACAGAGATACCAAGGGTTTCAATTCTAATCCTAAAATATACCTATATATTCTGTCACGTAATGAACTCGGAATTTTTAACGTATAGTAGGTAGAGAATATAGACCCAACATCTATTTTATACTCCAAGACTAAATTATCCTGAATATAATTACCAAGCCAAGAATCAGGAAATACACCAAACAGAAAAAAAAATGTGCATTTTGGTACCATGCTCACTGTAATTTATAAACTAAAAATACCTAATAGCCCAGTGTCAAAAGTATTGAAAATTAAAGCCTCTTTTACATTTTTAAAAAGTGCCTCTGAAACTGGAATTACATTAGACACATCTTCATGCATTTGCCAAAAGAGCTCATGTTATAAAAGCAAAACTTTATATTAAAATTTTAAGTGATTAGCAAGAAAAGAATGCAGAGTTATTCCACTTCAAAAGTTACAAAGGGGAGATGAAAACTAAAAGCAGCAACATGCTTGGGTACTCGTTAAACCTACTTATATCCTGGATACAGGAAGCATTTTGTTTTGACAGCAGTATGCGCCAAGACCAAAGTATTATTTTTCAGTGCTATCATTAAAAACAAACAAAAATAAAACATTTTTAAAAACTGGCCTGCCTATCTTCCAGGAAGATCAAGATCATATTGGCCAAAACAAAAAGTTTCACAGGAATGACTATCTGTGTACAGTGAACTCTTCACAAGTGAACGCAGGAGGAGAGAGAACTTGCTTAAGTTTGTCCACTGAAAACAAATGCCCTAAATTCCCTACAGACTCAACATGAACAGACCAAATCTTACAGTCTGGAAAGTCTCTGGGCCTTGGCAGGACAAAATTATAAACAACTGTCACCATGTTTCAATAAGCTACGAGGAGAGGACTGGACCTGAGGCAGGCTTTTGGTACTAGTTCCTCAGGACACGCTCCCTGTGTGTGCATATGCAAGTATGTGGAGAAAAAGGCCCTAAAGTGGAGGAGAAAAGAGAACAAGAGAAAAGAAAATCTCAAATAATGGCCCGGGGGAGGCCCAAGGAAAACTCATGACCTGGAGCTATATGCCGTGTCTGATGGAACCATTGTCCTCACTTAAAGGTGAGAAAAATGAGGCTCGGAGATGACGAGTAGCTTTGCTAGATCATATAACCATTAGAGGGTAGAGACAAGACATGAACCTAGGTCCATTCAACCCCAAAGCCCACTGCCCCACTGTTTCTCATAGTGTGGCCCCAGGACCATCAGCATCAGTCACCTGGGGCACTAGCTAAAACTACAGATTCCTGGTCCCACTCACGACCCCCATCCCCACCCCAACGTAATGGGTGAAATTACTGGAAATGAGGCTCTAGAATCCGTATTTTTTAAAAGAACTCCCCAGGTGCTTCTCGTAAAGAATCAAGTCCAAACCACTGTTGTGCTCCCCGCAACAAGTGACCAGCCAGAGAAAGACAGTCTGGTTCCTTATACACAAGAGGCTCGGCGGTAAGCCTGGTTTACATGCATGTTGTTCAACAATTATGCTGCCACCACACGGCCACATTCACATCATTCTTTAAAATCATCACTTAGGGAAGCCCATACCCTAATATTTCCTCATCTACAATATCCAGAGCTCAAAGGGCCCAGAAAGACAGTAATGCAGGTTTCAAAGTCTATCTTAGTATTTCAAAGGCCAGTAGAAATCGCACATTTATCCCCTAAAGACCGACCAAAGGTCTAACTAAAATGTCTGAAAATAAGAAAATACAACGTTAGCTTAATAAATATAGCATGTCTGGAAGCAAGGTTTTCAAAGCTATGCTGGTAGCACATACTCCGACCAGGCTGCACCATGCAAACATCTGTGCACCTTCTTGCTTGGACCAACCTTGGGGACTCACTGCTAAGTAGAACAACAGACACTGTGTCAGTACTTCAGTCACTTCTCTTATTGTTTAGACTTAGTTCTTAGTCTGCCTCAACCACCAAATGTAAATACCTTCAAAGAAACAAAGATTTGCAAACACCAGTAATGGACAGATATGTGTAGGTGGCATGAGGATAATTCCCAAAGAGGTTCAATGGTGTTTTGAAATTTGAGTAAAACCGACAGAGTGATTAATTTAAGGGCAAAATATGCATTTGTATGTGTAAGCACCTTTTTATCTGCTAATTTTTTTAAAAAAAGTTTCACTACCATCTAACAACAATTCAGTTAATTCATTGAGTTTAAAAACTAAGAAAATAGAAGATTTTACTAAATAAATCAATACAATGAATATTTGACCTGCACATTACTTTAGCCAACTAAATTGAGCTGAATCCTATAAAAGATGAGTTGGAGTTAGAGAAGTAAATGAGCAATGAAGAGAAAAGGGAGTAGAGAAGAAAATGCTGTAAATAAGCAAAAGAGGAAGTACGAATCAAGAAACAAACCATGAGAGCCAAAGGACACTCTGTATAGAGGAAAGGAGCAAGGATGCAAGGGTTTCAGAAGGAGCTAGCAAAATTTCCAACACAATCTGCAGTTCCTTTGAGCCACAGGTTTCAGATTACTGTCATTACCTATTAGCTGCTACTGAAAAACTAATTTAGCTACTTAGTTCCTTATCTTTAAAACCTCCAAGCCAGATGAGATGACAGAAGGCAAGGTGTTTCAAGACTATAGAATCCAATTCAAAATCACCTCCCCACTTCACTCCCTGCCACCGTCCTAGGACCTGTCGAGGTGTCCAAAGATCAGAGGGTGCAAACAGGCAGCCCACAAAGCCACACCCAACCTGTATACCTGATTCCTATAGCTCACAGTGCATTTTCCAAATTGTTGAATAATCGTCCATTTTTAATTACTGAACACTTAAAAATCAGGAAACGGCACGTAAAAATTGATTTCCAGAAAAAAAAAAAAAACCACTGAGCCAGGCAGTAACAGCAGGCCCACCTCCCAGCTGGTGGAGTTGGGCAGGGGCAGCTGTCCTCTGTAGAGGGGCCATGCACTCTCTGGTTTGCACAGTTTTGTCTATAACTAGCCCACCCTATTCTACAATTCGCCCACTTGGCCCTTACCACAGGTATTTGATTTTTTGGTCCCTCATGGAGCTGATCTACCCAGCAAGCAAGCATAGCAACGCCTGGGCTTCCTTAAGGGCAATGACCACCACACCCCTCCAATCCACAGGGTCCACTCCTGAGTCACACCCCATAATATGGCCTCACCCACAGCTGCTTCCTCTTATGAATTTTCAACTCCAGTATCCTGGATCTGGCCATGACCTCTCCCATGGCCCCAATCCACTATGCTGCTGTTCCATTTTTCTCTCTGCCCACCATTCCTTCTGGAACTCCCTTCTCTCTCTCTGTCTAGCATCCCAAGTACCTTTTCATCAGCATCCTCAGTGGCCCCATCCCACCCTCTCATCCAGCCACTCCCTATTCCATAGGTAGAACCAGCACCCACAATCCACCTTTCTCTATCCTAAGCCTGTATAGTTGAGCACTCTAGAGGAAAAAAAAATGAGAAGCCTGGCACCACCAAAACTTCATGCCAACCTTAGCAATGCCCATTAGCTCCCCCTCCCATTCCTTCCTCTCCACTACCCCCAAGGCACCCCATGCTCCACCTCCATCTCCCTCACCTAGCAGACTGCCCTATCTCATCCTGAACTGAGAAAACTAAAGCCACCAGGTTTGATCTTTTATTTATCCACAAGCACCCTTCCCCTCTTTCTTCAAATTCTGAAGGTGGTACCCAGTCACTCAAACCAATAATTCAACTGTTATCCTTCACTCCCCCAACCACCAAACTCTCGGCTTCAAATCCAGTCAGTCACTAAATTCTGCCCAGGTTTGCTTTCTAAATATTAACCCTATCTCCTCCAGTCTTGTTCCCTTCAAATCCATCCAAAAGCTGCATTAGGCTGAGCTCTCTAAATCAGTGTCTAACAAGACACTCCTCTACCTACAAAATAGAAGCCAAACTCCTTAACCTGGCATTCAAGGCTGCCCATGATGGGGCCTTATCTCTTGACATCTTCTTCTTAAACCCCATGCTTCCAACAACACTTGGCTCTGGGGTGCCCCTGCCTGTGCAAGCAATACCCTCTACCTCCAGGAAGACTTTGCTATTAGCTTCACAACACAGGCTCACCACGATCTGATCTGCTCAGGTGTCAAGGCAGGGACTGTGCACTCACTTTTGCGTCCCCAGTGCCTAAGGCACACAGCAGGCCATCAATATGTATTCACTGCATGAGGATTTCAAGGGTGCCACCCAATCGACAGGGCCTGTCAGATTAGTACCTCGCATGCAAAAGCCTGCACCTTTGTAGTCTAGCAGACCTGGACTTAACCCCAGCCCAGGCTTTTCCTAGATGAGTGTCCCCAGGCAAAGTGCTCAGCCTCAGTTTTCCCATCTGTAAAGTGTGACTTAAAAAAAAACCTCACACATAAGGCTGATGTGAGGGCAGGACAAAATCTGTTTAAGTGCCTAGTTGTACATCTGGAATACTGTATGCAGCTAATAAAGAGCTGCTATTGGTATTTTAAAAGTTACAACTGAGGTTTTAGTCAACGCTTCCTATCCTGTGTGTGAGCAGCTCAGGCCTTCTCTTTTGAGAGAAAGCTCCCTGCCTTTTGGCCATTTTATTCCTCATTAACACCTCAACTAATAGACAAGTGGAAGAGGAAACGTCCTTCTGTCAACATGACTAATGACATACTATCTTTCTGTGCTACTGTTGACCCTCTGCCAGCAGGACGTGCTGACTCAGCCAGCATCATCACCTGCCTCTCAGGTGGATAGCAAACAAATGTGAACACGCCTAACTGGGGCCAGAGCTGTGGTCTGCGGCCTACGGAGTTCCTCCTGAGACAGACGCCTGTCTCAAACAGAAACTAAAGCTGCGCTCCTGTCATCACTGGGCCCTCAGAATAACTCACTATGCCAAGGCACTAAAACAGAGTGCTTAGACACGATGAGAATGTGGACATATCTGAGGAGTTACGTATCTAAACCACTCCATACAAAATATATTTTTTAATGAAAAAAATACGCTTTTTGAGCATTTCTGTGATTAACGCACTGAATTTCCCAATGCCTGGGGTAGAAACACGTAAGTAAGTCCCTGATGATAAGCTGATAGAAAACAAACAGATACACAGCTAAGTCCTGTCCTGATGAATCTCATTAGAAAAGTAAACCTCGAAGGCTGGGGGAGCAGAGAGACATTGACAGATTGGAGACCTGCGATGGTTTCACAGAGAAGGCGGCACTGATATTGGAGAATAGCGTTCTGAGCAGAATGGACAGCACCGCGAAAGGCACAGAGGCTGGGAGAGCTAGTCCTATCGCTGAGTGACAGAAAATTAACAAGTTAGAAACTAAGTGTATTGATCACTTTAATTTTTATTATACCCTATTTATGTATGTTATTGTTCTCTCAAAATTTCTCACACAAGAAGTGAGAATAAAATCTAGGGAAAATGTCTACGTGTAAAAGCTTTTTTTTTTTTTTTTTTTTTAGACAGAGTCTCGCTCTGTCGCCCAGGCTGGAGTGCAGCGGCCGGATCTCGGCTCACTGCAAGCTCCGCCTCCCAGGTTTAAGCCATTCTCCTACCTCAGCCTCTCGAGTAGCTGGGACTAGAGGCGCCACCACCACGCCCAGCTAATTTTTTGTATTTTCAGTAGAGACGCAGTTTCACCATGTTAGCCAGGATGGTCTCTATCTCCTGACCTCATGATCCGCCTGCCTCAGCCTCCCAAAGTGCTGGGATTACAGGAGTGAGCCACCATGCCCGGCTGTAAAACCTTTTTTAAGAATACTTTGAAACAGAAATCATTTCTCCTAGAGATTATTCCTGAGCAGATGGCCCTTATGCTTTTGGCAGAAGACATAGGGTTAAACGAGAGACATAACATTTATCTACTACTCCCTGATGGGAAAGAAGGGTGTCTGCAAGAATCAGGCAGGTTCTCACCGTCTGCCTGCCTTCCTTCCTGCCTTCCTTCCTGCAGCAGGCACTGCAGAGTGCCCACCCCACACTCATTCCCAACCCCTTTTTCCAACTGTTCTTTGCCTACCTGCTTCCCGCTACAGAGTCAAAATTTAAAATAAAATCAAAAAGCCAGACACTGTCATTGTCAGCCTTGCTGGTGGCCAGGGCTGGCCTGTGACTCTATCCCTTTCCTCTCTGCTAAGGGTACCACCACGGGACCAAGTCACGGGGAAGTCATACAAGTGCCCAGCACTGCCCCTACCTTCAGGCTTCCTGATGTGTGAGATAACTAAATACCTGTTTCATTAAAGGCATTTTAGGTTGAGATCTGTGTTATTTGCAGGCCAGAGTATTCCAGATACATTCCTCTGTCTCTCTAGGGCTGAACCCTCCACTAAGGAGAAACTACCAGTGAATTGAAACCACAGAAGTTACCTGATGCTTCTCTTGGACCAGATTTACCTTGTACCTGTATCTGAAAATTGAAATAAACATTTTAGAATATATAAACTTTTTAAAAACTAAATAAAGTACACATCACATGTAAATATCTTCTGCTGTATTTACCTTACCAAAACCACCTTAATACGAAATTTCCTTTTAAACAGTAAGTTACCAAAGAGGGATGATGACTGGGTTGAAGAACAGAGATCTGATTCGCTTTGCTCCTGTCCCCATGCAATTTCAGTGAATCACTATAGTTACCAGTGTTGTGGGGCATAAATAACACTGCCCCCTTCCTCCTCCTGCCATTTTGCAACGAAGTTATCAAAAATCAAGGTATGAGAATAAGTGTAATATGTTATTAGATAAGATGGATCTACTGTAAAATGCTTGTTTTCCCTTAACTTTTATTAGCATCCATTTGTAACAGCACTGAAATATGTACAGTTCCAGAAAGCACATTAGAGCCTCTTTATAATACTGACCTTTACAGTCAAGACTAATGATTTCCTCATAAGCTAATCACTTGATATGCTTTGAGAACAGGAAAAAATAGTATATAACAGCTGAATAATTATGAGCAGACTTATAATGGGAGTGCTGCTATGAGAAAACAAATGCTCATTGCTGTTCAGTGAGCTTCCTACTGTTTTCCCAGACGGATGTGCTTTGACTTTAAGTATGTATATAAAGATTCAGCTGTAAGTTACGTCCTGAAAGTAGGAAATCTAGCACCAAAGAATAGGTGTCACTAATCTTTGAAAGATTATGTTTGAATGAGCTCATTAATATTTATTGACCCCTTTCTTTAAATGATATTTCAGCTCAGTGCTCTTTTTCTTTTCGTTTATTTGTTTTTGAAACAGGGTCTTACTCTGTCACTCAGGCTTGAGTGCAGGGGTCATGGATGTCTCTCTGTTCCCCTTCACAGAACAGATGCAACTTATGGCTCATCAGGTGGCTTTTGGTGCAGACAACACTGTCTCCCCATGTCTGACCTTGAGGCAGGAAGGTCCAGTGATAAGGAACACTGGCTCTGGAGCTAGACTGCCTCACTTCAAATCACAGCTCTGCTACTCTGCTACTTAGTAGCTGCATGGCCTTGGCAAGTTATTTACCCTCTCCATGTCCCAGTATCCTCTTCTGTAAAATAAACTGGTTTATGTGAAATATAGCTATGGTTGTAAGGATTAAATGAGTTAATCACGGGAAGTGCTCAAAGCAGACTGAGGCACATTGCTCATAAAATGCTATCATTACTATAATTATCAATTACCCAGGTTTCCTCTCCTAAATTCTAGGTCTCATAAAAACTTCTGCCATGACTCAACTCAAGTACTTTACAGTTCCTATACTGCAGTTCCCTTTTCCAGTCCTCCTTAAATCAATAAATAATTCTGCTACCCCCTCCCCATCAATACAACCAAAAATCTACATCCTGCAGGTATTGTCCACTTTACCCCCAAGCTATCTTAGTATTTACTGCTACCACCACAGTCAACGTCACCAGCAGCACTTCACTAGAACCTCTCAATAAAAGCCCCCTCTCCCGGTCTCCCTGCTTCTTCTCTTCCTATCATCTAATTTCTAATCAGCAGGCAGAGTGAACTCTCTAACAAAAATCATCTTATAGGCTTATGATCTGCCACACTTCAACTGATGAAAACCCATCCAATCTCCTTGCCAGGCCCTCCAGTCCCTGCCAATATCCTCACCTGGATTTCCTACTGCCCATGCCAAGGGCTCCAGCTGCACTAGCCTTCTTTCTGCCCATAAACTCACCAAGCTCATCCCCAAGCCTTTGCAGGAAGCTCTGCCATATTTACATGGCTGCCCCACTCCATTTTTGCAAATGTCACTTCCTTGGAGACATCTTAAATAGAAATCTCCATTTGCATTGCTCTCTACAGTACTTCCTTCTTTGGGAGGGCTTGTTGTTGTTGTTTTTGTTTTTGACACGGAGGTTCACTCTTGTTGCCCAGGCTGGAGTGCAATGGTGTGATCTTGGCTCACTGCAGCCTCCATCTCCCGGGTTCAAGCAATTCTCCTGCCTCAGCCTCCCAAGTAGCTGGGATTACAGGCATGCGCCACCACGCCTGGCTAATTTTGTATTTTTACTAGAGATGGGGTTTCTCCATGTTGGTCAGGCTGGTCTTGAACTCCCGACCTCAGGTGATTTGCCCGCCTCAGCCTCCCAAAGTGCTGGGATTACAGGCATAAGCCACTGCGCCTGGCTTCTCTGTTTTGTTTTCTTTATAGCTTTTGTAACTACCTGAAATTCATATTTTCTTATCTGTTTTCCATCCTTACCTAGAATGGAAGCTCCATATGGACAGAGATGTATTTGCCTTTCTAGATAGAACAATGCCTGAAGCACAGCCAGCACTCAACAATAAGTATGTGGAGTGAATGAGGGAAGGAGGAGGGAAGGTCTGTCAGGATCCAGCAGAGACCCATCCCTAGTCCCCATTCCTGAACCAAGATGCCTCTGAAGCCTGACACCAACATCCCATCAGAGAAGCCAGCTATTCACGAGGAGACTGGAGAGCTGTAGCCTTTGATCCTAACTTACTCCTTGCAAAGCCACCTCAATCTGATACCGACCCATAGATATTTCTAATGGTCAGTCCCCAAACTAAGTTTCCCAAAATACAATCTCTCAGGTACTCAAATCAACACAAAGGGAAGTTTCAAACAACACCCTCTGAATTGCTTGAGTTCATTTAATAAGGACACAAAAAAGATCCCAGCCAAATTCACCCATTTTGCCTCATTTTGAAAAGCTGGGAAAATGCAACTGACAAAAGAGAAAAACTTCAGTGTTCAAAGGTTGTTGGGGGTGAGGGAGTGTGAATGTTTTAACCAGCGAAAATCTGCTGATCTTTTTTCCTTAATTGGTTCTGGGAATCAACAACTGACCACAGGAGGGTAAGTGTTTGGAACAGCTTTTCCTTATTATCAAATCCTTGATTATAATGATTAAGCCTAGATTTGTGGTTCTACTAAACCTCATGAAGCAACCTCACAGAGTATGTGCACAACTGTAGCACCACTCATCAAAGGTTCACTCTGGGACATCAAGTCATAAAATTAGCATCAGAGAGGGTCAACACACAGAGGGACTTTGCTGACAACACTCAGGTAAGGAAACTGAGGCTCAAGAGAGTATGTGATCCGCCCAAGGTCACAATGCTAGTGTTGGACAGGACCAGGACAAGAACCCAGCGCTGACACCCAGGCCAGTGCTGTTTCCACTCCATCATGGTGCCACCCATACACACAAGGACTATAGACTGCCCGGTTCTTCTTGGTGTCATGTTCAAGCTCTCCCTCACAGGTCTGGTTCAAAGCCATTACTAAATCCACTCCCCAAAAGGGCTGAAAACTTCCCCCAAGATGCCCTTCAAACATGCATTCAATGTCTGCTCTGCACCAACCACCCTATTAAGCAGCAGGAATGCAAAGAAAAGATGTGTAGCTTTAAGAAACTTGCTTTGATGAGGGACAGAGATAATTACAAAAACGCAACAATAAAGTCAGAAGTGTCTCCAGAGACCACAGAGGAGATGGGAGGGCTTCCGGGAGGAATGTTAGCTCTGGAGCTCTGTCCAATTGGATGAGGAGCAGTGAGACAGGCAAAGAAGTGGGAAGAGTACTTCAGCATAGGCGGAACTACAAAAACGAAGACTAAGAAACATGAAACAATACGTCAGCAACTAAGGGCAGCTAACGCGCTGAAACACAAGGCTGAGGGAAGGTGAGGTGGCAGGGGTAGGCGGAGCACGGAATGCTGCCAGACTGTATCCTGCAGGTGCGGGGAAGCCACCACAGCAGGCAATCACTGTCGCATTTGTGTCTTAGAAAGATCACTCTGACCAAGTATTGAGAAAGGATTTGAAGGAAGCACAGATGAAGGAGTGTGGGCCTCTACCACAAAAGTCAGTATTGATAACAATGATCAAACTGTAGCGGGTACTTTCTATCTCCCAGATACTGTTCTCAGCACTGTCTACAGAGTAACACATTTAACTTTCATACAACTTCATGAGGTAGGGACTATTATTACCTTCTTTTTACAGATGAGTAAACTGAAGTACAATGAAAGACTAGTTGCCTATCCAAGGTGTCACCATGAAGAGGACAATCTCCTAACAACTATGCATACTTCGTCTTCAAGTAAGAGGATCTGGCCTGAATGGAGACTTCAGCAGAAGAGACTGAGGCAGGGGTGCTGATCCATGCAGTCATCACAAGTTAATGACCAAGCTCTGTGTCCCCAAACATCCTGCACACCACCCTGCCCTCTCATTCCAGAAAGAGAACCGAGGCAACCCAGAGTAAGAATCTATGCTCCAAACACAGCATATGTCACCTCACAAAAGCTCCCTGTCTGCAATGCCCTCCTCCCTCCCCAGCCTGTCTAAGCCTGGCAGCAGTGAAAGCTGGAGTCCTGCTTTTCTACACCTCAAATGCAACAAGCCTCTGACAAGGGCCCACAGCACAGCAACTCTTGGCATGCACATTCATGTGGCAAGTATTAGATATTAGTCGTCCAAAGATCTGGCACAAATACCTGCTCAACTGACTAAAGCCTACCCGAGGCCTTTTCCAGACCTACGGAAAAGAATTGCACTCAAGAATAATGGGCATAGAGATAAAAAGAAGAAAAAAAAAAAAAAAAGACAGCCTCTAGGCCTATTTTTCAAGATCTCACAAGGATCACAGGACTTGGGTGTCAAGAATCGGGAATGTGCAGCCCATGTCTTTATTTTCCTTTAATACATCACTTTACCTCTCTAGACTTTAGCTTTTTAGGTGCAAAACGACAGATTAGATCTGTATAATCTCTGGGCCTCCATCCAACTCTGACTAAAAAACTGAAAATCTAGCAATATTTTGTAAAGTACATATCCATTGATCCAGCAAATATGCTTCTTGAAATGTATCTTAAAGAAACATTTGCACAGGTATACAAAGTAATAAATACAAGAACTTTTAATCCAGCATGGCTCATCATTGCAAAGAATTAGAAACTATTTAAATATCCAATAATAGGAGAAGAGTTAAAAAATAAATAACAGTGCTATATCCAATACAATGAAATACTATAGCACTCGCAGTAATGCTATAATACTTCTATATACATCAATATGAAAAATGTCCAAGATATGGTGTTAAGTAAAAAGAACAAGCAGCAAAACAATTTATATAGTGGGAGTCCTATTTTTGTTTTAATAACAACAAATACATGGTGATATATGAAGAAGAAAAAATCTATAAGAATACATCCTAAAAACAAAGGGAATTTTAAATATCTTCACCACAAATAATATATGAGGTGATGAGTATTTTAAGTAGACTGATTTGATCATCCCACAACGTATACATGTATCAAAACATTATGTTATACCATATACATGTATACAATTATTTGTCAATTAAAAATAAAATTAAAAATTTTAATAAAATCAAATTGTTAATGGATGATATCATTTCAAGGAAATCAAGTGACTCTTCTTTCTTTTTTGTTCTTTGGATTATTTTAAGCATCCAACACACACTACTCTCATAATAAGATAAACACAAGACAACCATAGCCAAGGTCATTTGCACTAATAACATGAGCCTCGAAGGCATTTATTCAGCATCTTCCAGATCAAGTCAAGCAGTCAGAGCCCATATCACATCCTGAGAGGTTTGAAGTCCCTTTCTGGCCCTCACAACTGCTCATTTGACTCAGGCACCTGGTTCTCACCACAAGCCAGTGGACGGCCCTCCTGATTATCTCTTCCCAAGAAGTGGGGGTGGACTGCGGAAAGAAAGGTGACTATGGTGGCCAGATGGACAGAGTCCTCTCCATTCAGCCACACAATCAAGGAGTCAGTCTGGAACATGCTGTAATTAGGTGTAACACCACCTTCCACTCACCACATGACAAATCCATTCCGTGGGGTTTTTAGAGACAAAAACACCAAATTTCTTCCAACTGAGTCAACTTCCCTGAAATCTAAACATTATAGTCTAGATCAAAATAATGAGGAGGGAAAAATTTTAAGTATTACATCTTATTTTAGGAGTCCAAGGTATTTTACACGATACATACACACACACACACACACACACACACCCTATTAGATCTTCTAAAATACCACATGCAATAGTAAATTACCATTCCATTCCCGTCCACTAAATCATACCCAAGAGAAAGTTAATGGACATCCAGAAGTTTCTCCTATGCATTTAGGAAGATCTGGCCCATGGTCTCATCACCCCTCAGAACTATCTTATGAAGCAGAGGACAAACATTTCTAGCCCTGCATCCTGGGTAGAGTCCTAAAATAGGTGAACTTGCCCTAGACTTCAGTGAGCACAGTGAGAAGCCTGCAGCACTCACTGGATCCTCACCCAAAAAGAACGCGACACCTCATTCCACGGCATAGCAAGACCATGTCTGGGATCTGTCATCATCACAAAGAAATGTTTACACTGCTATTTCTGATACTCTTGTGTAAATCTCAAGAGTGGCTTACCCCTAAAGTCTCAAGTCTGTGGTAAAGGGTCCGTTTTAAGGAAATCTCAAGTACCTGTTTGTTACAGTACAGAAGATGCAAAATTCTGGCAACGGGGGAAATTCACTGGAAGCCTGTGAGGTGGAGTCAAAGTGCTCCCTTTCCACTGGGAGCCCCAGGAAAAGGGAACTGGGGGTTGTGGAAGCAGGCTCATTTTGCTGTTTTACCATACTAAAAGCATGACTCTATCTTTGTCAACTCTCACAAAGTTTCATTAGGCAAATGGTTTGTTTTTCTCAAGGACTTGAGCTACTTTTTAAAAAGATATACAAGCAATGAGTTTCAAGTTACTCTAGAATCATAAATATTCTCCAAGTATGTGTCTTTGAAAGCATCCTCTACTCCAGCACAGGACAATGAAACTAAAATTCATAGTATAGAACCAGCATAAATATACATTCGTATTACTCAGAAAACTAGAACCCACAGTGTTACCAGGGTCACTGCTGGTACATTTTTATAAATTTAATGATCACGTTCATCTAAACAAAACCAAAAATAAGCAAACTCTTCCTACCCATAACACATCTGGCTGTCCATCTTCCTCCCAAGCCAATGCCTACTACAAAACTTGCCAGGTTTTGGTGAGCATCTTACAAGGGCACCCCACAATCAAGGAAAATATGTCCACAGAAGGGAGGACAATGCTTTATATTTGGCGTCCCACAAATTCATGAAGCACTTTGGATGGGTCAGCACAACACAAGGTGGCATAGTGGAAAGAGCAGCAGATGGGAAGGGAGAGGCTCACAGCGGTAAAAACTTTAATGACACCATCTCCCAGAGCATCCCACTGGTACTCTGTCTTTTCCGCTGACCTAAACCACTGCAACGAGCCCCTGCCTGGTCTCCCAGACTCTATTCTCTCCTCCACCCCAGAATGATCTTTCTAGAAACAAAGATCTTTCCATACTTCACCTCTGCATAGACACCTTCCCTGAGGTTCCTCTGCCTACAGGGCAGAGTTCATCTCCTTAGCTGTCACGGCATTCTGCAGAGGCTCTTCACACCGCCATGCCTCCTTGCTCCCAGGTGGGCAGTACAGCATACCAGTAAATGCACACATGTTGCAGGAGTTTCATGCTTGCTCCAGAACTAACCTTGACCAAGGCTTTTAAGCTTTTTAAGTAAGTTTTTTATGACTCAGTTTCTGCATTTGCCAAGCTGAAATCATAATGGCTACAGTGGGCTGTTATTCCATTTTAGAGAAATTATTCATGTAGAGCACTTAATACAATGCTTAAAACTCAGTTAAACCTCAATAAGCAGTGACAATTATAATTATTATTAATACATCACAGAAACTCACTAAATGTTTCTTAATTGAAGAGACTCTAATCTCCACTAACCCATTATAATTATTATTAATATGTCACAGATACTCACTCAATGTTTCTTAATCAGAGACTCTAATCTCCACTAACCCCAGACAAATGACAACTTCTCTGGGTCTCAGTTTTCTCACTTTTAAGTATGAGAGGTGAAGAGAGGCATGAGGTGAGGGGTGGGGGACTAACACAGAAAACAATTAAATGCTAAATTGTGTGATAGTAACAGGGTATCTGAGAAATGACAACTGTTTCCCTCGCTTGAGAAATGGATAGATCGGCACTATAAAGCAGAAGTATTCCTTTGGACCCCCTTTCCTCTAAGCATTGACTTAAATTACATTTATTATAATGTTATTGAAGTATGTCCAAACATAAAACTAGGTTATGTCTTCTCTGCGCTTTAGCTCTTATAAAACTATAAGGTAAACACTTTTTAAATCTGGTAAAAACACATAAAAGAAAGCTCAATATTAATTTAACATGGCAGATAACAATGATGCAATTCTGCAGACACTGTATAGCTGTTTGTGATGTATTAAATACAACAGTAGCATGGAGGAGGTAGCCTGCATTCACATTCTGCTTGCTGACACCAATGTGCGCTGTGACCCCTTCAACTACCCAACACTTTTGTCTAACAAACTGCCATGAAACCTTTGTTCATACAACTTCCAGCCATCTTCTGACACCAACAAATCATTCCTGTAATAAGTTCGCATCTGTTCCTCCCCCATTAGCTAGAGACAATTAAAGGAATGCTCAAACACAGTCAATAAAGTCTGTTGGCACTGCTCATTTATAAGGTCATCAAGATGTCACAGAATCTGTGATTTTAAAAAAAAATGTATTATTGGCCAAGCACGGTGGCTCACGCCTGTAATCCCAGCATTTTGGGAGGCTGAGGCGGGCAGATCACTTGAGGTCAGGAGTTTGAGACCAGCCTAGCCAACATAGTGAAACCCCGTCTCTACTAAAAATACAAAAATTAGCCGGGCGTGGTGGCGCACACCTGTAATCCCAGCGACTCAGGGGGCTGAGACAGGAGAATCGCTTGAACCCAGGAGGTAGACGTTGCAATGAGCCAAGACTGCATCACTACACTCCAGCCTGGGCGACAGAGTGAGATTCCATCTAAAAAAAAAAAGTATTATTGAAAAGAATATTAAAAATGTAATTCTGGTTTTAAAAAATAACTCCCAGGAAAATGTCTTCAAACTCCAGTTTAAGAAACATTATTTTGGCCAGGCATGGTGACTCACGCCTGTGATCCCAGAACTTTAGGAGACGGAGGCAGGCAGATCACTTGAGGTCAGGAGTTCAAGACCAGCTTGCCCAACATGGTGAAACCCCGTCTCTACTAAAAATACAAAAATTAGCTGGGCGTGGTGGTGTGTGCCTGTAATCCCAGCTTACTCGAGAGGCTGAGGCAGGAGAATCACTTGAACCAGGAGACGGAGGTTGCAGTGAGCTGAGATCGCGCCACTGCACTCAAGCCTGGGTGACAGAGAGACTTCGTCTTAAAAAAAAAAAAAAGAAAAGAAAAAAAGAAACATTATTTTAAAATAAACGGATCTTGCCACAGTATCCAGAAAGATGTTAGACATCTGAGATCTAACCCTGTGCTGACATTTTTAGTGCTTTACACACAGTCTTTAATAACTCTATAACCCTATAGAGTAGGTAACACCCAAGGAAACAGAGGCTTGAACAGAGTCTCCAAGTGTTGGGGCAGCATTTTGAACTATCTGAATCCAGCACCTCTGCTCTCTGTCCTTTCGAGACAAGCCCTAAAGAGCCTCAGCAGAAGACAAACAACCAGCAATGGACAACATAAATCCAGATGAAGCCAACCAGATGGGAGTGAGCAACTGAGAGAGAATAGGTGGCATTGTGAAAACAGAAATGGCAGGACTTTAGGAGACGGAGGCGAGCAGATCACTTGAGGTCAGGAGTGCAACAAAATGGAGAGAAGAAGGAAGGATCAGAGGTAAGTCCTTGGACCTTTGAGATGGAAAGAATGGCTGCCCTGCCCCCTAGAAATGGAACTTCTGGGAAAAGCAGTCAGTTTGCAATATGAAACCTAAATTAAAACATGGTTGGTTTAAGGCAAAAGGGACTTACCACAAGTGGAGATGGATATTCCCTTAACAGATCACAGCTGGATATATTAAACTTGAAGTCATGTTCATAGAAAATATGTTTACAATGCATGAAGATTCTTTCAAAGATAAGGCAATCAAAGGTGTCCAGCACAGAAGAGATGGAAAACAAAAAATGGCAAGACTAGGACACTGGATTCTGAAAGAAGACTTTGTGTCAACAATAGCTTCACTAGATTGGTGTACAAAAGTCTGACCACAGGAAGGGGCATTATGACGGCTAAGAAACAGGGCCCATCTACCCATGTTAGGACTTATTGACGCATCTTTGTGCCCACTATGTACTAAATACTGTCCTAGGTCCAGCCGTGAAGACCTCTGCACTCACAGAGCTTATGTCTTAGTTACGGAGAGAGACAAAGAACAAGAAAGCAAGTATATGGTCTGGAGTTAGGTAATGATATGTGCTCTAAAGGACAGGAAAAAATAAAGCAGAATATGAGAAAGAATGATGTGGGGGGCAGGTATCTGAGATAATGCCATCTGGCAATCAACAAAAGATCAACTGAACTCTTAGGAGGTGGCAAGGTGAAATTCAATTTTTTAAAGCTATAAAGCCTTTAGTATATTCATTTAAAATATGTGCTGCCTATTACTACATGAAGCGCTATATTGGTGCTGGAGATTACAGGAAAACACATGCATTTGAAGGCATCTGAGAACTGGTGCACACTGAGGAGAAAACCGATGGCATGTGAAAGGCTGAGGAAGTACAGAGGGGAAGCCAAGCTTCCTGCAGGGCAAGTAAGACAAAACAGTGTCACTCTATGAATGACCTTTCCTTCTGAAGTTGCTTCCAACTTGAATATCCTGACTATATTAGAAAAGGATAGATGCTGGAGCAGTGATGTGCTTAAGGGAAGAGAAAGAAGCAGAGGGAGGAAGATTTTTATAAGATTCGGCAACATTCATTCAACAGATAAATAACTGTTTATTGAGCAAGACCTATCGGGTGCCGCAAGGGTGAAATTCTGTGATGAACAAAGGTAAGGCCGGGAGCGGTGGCTCACGCCTGTAATCCCAGCACTTTGGGAGGCCAAGGTGGGTGGGTCACGAGGTCAGGAGATTGAGACCATCCTGGCTAACATGGTGAAACCCTGTCTCTACTAAAAATACTAAAAAATTAGCCGGGTGTGGTGGTGGGCACCTGTAGTCCCAGCTATTCGGGAGGCTGAGGCAGGAGATGGTGTGAACCCAGAAGGCGGAGCTTGCAGTGAGCCGAGATCGTGCCACTGCACTCCAGCCTGGGCGACAAGAGCAAGACTCCGTCTCAAAAAATAAATAAATAAAAAATAAACGAAGGTAAGCAAAAACACACAGACATCTCAAGAAGGTTACAGTGAGACTGCCTTTGTTAGCACAGAGCCAAAAAGGATCAAACTGCGGGTAGTGGGAGAGAAGTAGGTGGATGCAAAAAGGATGGTGAGGCTGTCACCCAACTGGAACCAAACTGAAGATGAGGGATCTGATGCAAAAGGTTAAAAGATTAGGGAAGTAACCATCAAGTCCATAGCTTAGGAGTAGTTTAACTGCGGTGTTCTTTCCATCCCACACTAACTACATCTGGATTAAAATCATCTGCTTCCTCCCAAAGATGTGAATCATGCCTCCTTTAATCTCCATATTCCCAATAACTTGCAAATAATGGAGTCTCAATAAATGCTTGGCTAAGGCCAAGTTATAATGACATGAGTAAAACAGGAGAGACTAAATAAACATTTGATGGGTGTGAGAAGCAGGATAGAAGATTCCTGCTATGTGTCCAAAGCAATTGTATTTGGCTGACATCTGAATGAACCAGACCCACCAGCAACTGCATCTAACTCACTGGATAGCCCTGAGAAAGCCACCTCAATTCTGAATCTGAACTTGTAAAAGGAAGATATTGGCGAAAACCAGAGGTTGCAGGCCTTTCAGTGGAAAGAAGGTGGCTGTTATTACACTGAAGCCTGGAGAGAGTGCATCTTTGCTGCCCTGGTAAGGGGTACCGGCTTCCCCTTAAGCTGTGCTTCCAAACAAATTATAGAGAGGAGAACATACAGCTGGTATGGGCACCAAAATAAGGACCTTTGAGGCTTGTGAACAAGATACCCGCTTGTGATGTGGCAGGTAAGGAGACAGGGGTTTGGAGCAGGAGCAGCAGAGACCAGTAGTAATAAGTTATACAGATCTCAGAGGTGAGACAACAGATAGCCCAAGGAAAGAATGGAAGGCATGGAACAGGTATCTGTTTTCAAGGTGGTTCTTATGTCTAGCATGTACACACCCAGGCACCAAGACACACAATAAGTCAGGGAGAAGTAGATTTTACACAACCTAAAACCTTTAATACTAATTTAAGAGCTGTTAGAGCAATAATAATCCATTAGCAAGATCACCTGTAACCACTGAAAAGCTTGTTTATTTACCGTATTTACAGAGTGTCATCAGACTATATTTTGAGCTTCTGACAAGTTTCCATTTAGGATCACAGACCTGACATTTCGGCTTGGCATGGGAAATTAAGTAATTTCCCATGCCAAGCTGAATTCCCCAACATTACAGGAAAACCCACAAACCCTGCAGAAGGGAGTGAAAAGCCAATCCAGTCAAAGGAAATCTTCCAGTTCTACAAAACAAAACAAACAAACAAATACCACAAAGAGCAATGAATCATTTCCAGTGAATAACTTTTCACTCCATCTTCAATAATGTCATCCTGAAACCCCTGAAAACTATTAAATTACATATTCTATATTCCTGGTGATATCACTGCCTAACATTACACAACTTAAAGCAGTGAGTGAGCTGACGACTGGTAAGTGAAATATTCAAGGACGTGAAAGGCCAGAAAAAAATCATGTGTTTGAAAATGCCTGCAAAATAATAAACGCCTGAGGGAACTTGATGGCTTTGCTGCTTCTAAGCTAAATAAAGCCTGGGGGGCTTCGCAAAGGTCCTAGTGAGGATAATCTCTATGATTACACAGAGCAAACATCCAATCAATTCCACATGAACCCAGGAAAGTTAATCCAAGAACACCGCCACTTAAAATACTGAGAAAAACACACAGTTCTGATTGTTTAAATGCTCCATCAGCACTGGAGAACCTATCAGGTCATTTTAACAAGTCAGAACATTTGACCAGTGTTTCTGTGACAATGATTTGGCTTGTGTTAACTAAAGGGCAAGCAAGAAGTTTGCGTTCCAACGCTCAGGCCTTAAACAGGTCCGATACCCGACTCCCAGCAGTCTCCCTACTTCCTGCACACCTTTGGATTATTGCACACTGACTTCCTGCACACACCTGGGTTTGAGACACCTTCCCTCTGAGGGGTTATTCTAGCTAAGTTCCCGAGGCAAGCTTGAAGGAAGTTCGCTGTCCCCCTACTCTCGGTCAAGGCACCATCAGCACATGTCGCTTGACAAGTTCGGCGGCAATGGAGTGGTCAATTGACACAAACAACTCTGAAGAGATAACGCATCACTGCAAGGAGAGAAAGTCAGCAGGACGACTGTGCCCGCTCCGGGAAAGGCGGCTGCAAGGCTGGCCCGCGGGCAGAGCCTCTGCTGACGTTCAACGCAGCTCCCACCACGCAACAGGTCCACGCAGGCAGGGCCCGGGCGGCCGGCATCTGGGCACCTGCCCCCAGCGCTCCAGGCAGGCCCAGCTCTCCCTTGCCCCCATCCCGCGTCCACCCCCGCAGCCACCGCAGGCCAGCCGGCCAAGCCCACCCGCGATAAAGCACGGGGCACATTCCTCCCAAGATGCCGAGATAGTGCGGCCCGGTTGAGCGCTGCCCAGGTCACAAGGTCCTCCGGGACATGCCTTGACCAAAGGAGAGGCGCGCCCGGCCCTTGGTGGGGGAACGACCCCGGGGAGTGGAGGGGGGCGGGATGCGGAGCTCTGTAGCTTCCAGATGGAAACAGCCCGAATCACCCGGCTTCTCACCTGCCCGGGCACAAGTGCCAGGTGTCAGTACCTAGCATGGATCTAAGTTACTTAACAGTCCAGAACGTTTCTCCAATAGCACGAGCCCCAGTGATTACGAGGAAAATATCCGGTCACTTTGAATAAAATGAAAAGGAACTTTTACTGGGAAAGGATGGAAGTAAAGAGACGGGGAGAAAGAAGCAGGTGAATGCATAAAAGAGGGAAGGTTCCTTCACGCCGGACCCTGAGGTGGAAGAGGGGACGAGAGAGGAGGGGAGCGGAAGGGACAGCAGACGAGCCGGCAGAGCGCGCAGGTGAGGCCGGACCCTTACCTCGGGCAGCTCGCGGAGCTGGTTGGCGTCCAGCAGCAGCTCCTCCAGGCTCCGGGCATAGCGGTAGATCTCCTCGGGGACGTAGACCAGCGAGCAGTGGCGCTTGTCGATGCTCTCCACATGACGGTTGCACCGCCACAGGGGGATGCAGTGGAACATCGCCGCCCCCGCCGCTGCCTAGCCAGGTCCCGAGCGGCGGACACCCGGGTTCCGAGCCCGCTCTGCCCGGCGGCTCCGCTCAGCCCGCTGCCCTCTCCGCGCTCGTTGTTGGCTCTTGGGTTCGCTCGCTTCTCGCGCCGAGCTTCGCAGTCGGAAGCGCTTCAAGGAACCTCGAGCGGGAGCCCCTGCCCCGTCCCTGCACCCCCGCCCGCCAGCCGGTGCCTCCCCTCCCACCCTCCAGTCGCCGTCGCCGCCCCCGCCGACGCGCGGAGCTTCCTACTCGCAGCCGCCGCGCGGACTGAGCATGCGCGCCAGTGGGTGCGCGCCGAGGGCGTTTCCCGGCCGGAGGGATGCTCCGCTCCGGGTTTTCCCGGCGACCTGGATCCGGAGAGGGTCTACTGACCTGCGGACCCGCTGCTGGCTGTCTGCTTACTCCAGCAGGGACGGGGGCGCATCGGGCCGTTCGAGGAAGGCAGACTGTGAAAGGACTTGGGGCAAAGATGAGGCGGAGTAGAGGCGGCCTGAGCAGAGCAGAACAACTTTGATATTTAGTTTTATTTAACTCGCAGTCCTCTCCTTGCTCCCCTTCCCCAAAACAACTTTCTCTTCCGGGGTCAGACAGGACCGCCCCGAAGCGTACCTTACGCGCCGGGGGCGCCAGGCGCTACGGGATTCGGTGTAGTTTTGAGGCGTTTGCACCGCCCTCGCTGCTGCTTTCGTGGCTGCCCGTGTGCCCGCTGCTCACGGCTGCCCCAGAAGTGTGAGCGAGCCGCGCCCGGCCCCTGCCCTGCCCTCTGGTCCTCGGGCACCGCCTGCAGGCTTTGTAACTTCGGAGCACATCCCCGGTGATCATGGTTTATGCAGTGAGTGACAGTAAATCCTCCTCCCTGTACCACCAAAGGCATAGGAGTCTGAGAGTCTGCAAGATTCTCATAGATGTGGTTGCACCCGGCCAGGAGCCCAACTGCAGAAATAAGCAGGCAAAAGCGAGTTTCTGAGCCAGTTCCAGCCCGGCCCAGATGTTGGCCCCTGACAACTAGCTGGGGCTCGTGCGGAGGGAGGAGCGAGGGAAGACGGACAGATCGAGGCTGCCAGGTGAGCATCCTCCATACAGCTCCTGCTTTTCTGCTACAACCCCGGTCCCGTCCAACCCGGATGACCGGGGAGGCTCACTGTTGGGTTACAACCACCATTCCCTCGCTCCGACTCATTCCTGCGGACCACGGCCGGAATGCTGAACTGCCCCTCTTTGCCTGTAACTGTTTGCAACACAGTCCCCATCTCCGAATAACCAAATTTTCTCCCTTAATGGAGGATTGCTCAAGTCAAGGTCAATCACAATGATGAATCATTTCCTTGGGGGCTCCTCTGATTCCCCACCCGGCCGCCCCTTCGTTCCACACTTTCCCTTTCAAGCATACTCAAACTCCAGGTTCCACCTGCGGCCGCTGCCACGCTGGCTCTCCCACACTCACTCCCGCCCTCCAGCTGCTATAGCTAAAATCTGGAGCCACGGAGTTCACTTTTCTATAGAAGACAAAGCTGAGCATGCTCAGTGGCCAAGGCAAAGTTTGGTCGGAAACTAGTTTTTGCATTAAACTCTCCGTGGACTCCATAGACTCTCCTGTACCTTACAACTGGGCACAGGAGGGTTTCCCCGGTGAAATGGAGAAGAGGACACTTGGTCTTTTCAACTTTACTAGGAGGGCTCCTTTCTTCCCAGTCCGTAAGGAGGAGTCTGTCTTTAATTTCTACCCCAGCATTATCACCTTAACTCTCATTCCAGTCAATCCCTAAACTCCGTTGCCCTACCCACTTCACCCTTCTTTTGTTTGTCCTAATTTGATTCCTGCATTCTCACAGAGGGCTACCTGGACTTTGAACCTCCACCCCCCTTTCTACATTCTTGCATTCCAGAAACACATATGAAGCTCATTTCTGCCACCCTTCCTAGAAAACTGGTTCCTGACAGAGACATGTTGAAAGGTAAGTCCCTGTCTTCAAGTTTTCCAACTGTTTAAAAAAAAAAAAAAATTAAAGAAGGCTGGTTCCCTCCATTTAAAATGTGATTTCCAGAGGTTATCACACTAGATTATTTTAACAAACACCAAATGTATTTTAAAGACGTGTGCAGTCTTTTAAAAATTCAAACCTCAATAAGCATTCCTTGTGTGCTTCTCCATGATGCTTCAGCTTCTCTGTGTTATTATTCTTGTATCACCTTAATCCGAAAGAGATTGTGACCTCTTGAACAACAGATACTGTCTCACTTGCTTTGTAGATCTGGGAAGCTGCCACAATGCCATATGCACAGTCAATGATCAACAGTTTTTTTTTTTTTTTATTTAATTCTATGGGTAGTCACTGGGAGAATTCTTGACTTTCCTTGTTTCCAATAATCTGCCAAGAATTTGAAACAGCATAGTAAGAGAGAAAAAATGAAACACACCTTGTCAACTACAGAATAGGGAAGCAATTAACTTTTTACTCACCCGAAGAATTTTAGGGTTTCCCGCCTGATAAAACATCTAGTTTCTTCCGCCACATACAAATGAGTTTGACTCAATTTAAACAAAGTTTAAAAAGACCACCTAAATCACTTTATGCTTAGACCAATGTAATTCTTTTATTCATTTATACTGTGAACCATGTTTTCACAGCCTTTGAGCTAAAGAGATCTGTGTTTGAACTCTTGTTATGCCACTAGCTTTGTAGAAATTGACAGTTTACTTGTATAAGCCTCAGTTTTATCATATCTCAAATGAGGATAATGATTCACGGGATTGTTATCTGGATTAAATGAAATGATATATGTAAAATGCTTAGTACAGTATCAGACAGACATGACTTTAATCAATAAATATTCATTATGCACTTTGTTAGCCAGCCTCCAGGAAGTTAGGGGCAACATCCACCATCTCCTGGTTGGTCTATGTAACCAACTTTTTCTTTCTCGAATCACTCACTTTGGGGAAGCCAGCTGCCATGTTGAGCAAATCTAGAGCTCCACATGCCAAAGAATTGCAGACTGCTGACAACAACTAGCAAGGGACTGACGATTCTTGGCAGTAGTCATGTGAGTGAGCCATCTTGGAAGCCAGTTCTCCAGCCCTTGTCAAGCCTTCAAGTGACTGCAGCACCAGCTGATAGCTTGATTAAAACCTCATGATAGCCTCTGACTCAGGACCACTCAGCTAAGCTGCTCCCCACTCTTGCCCCTCAGAAATTATGTGAGACAGTAAATGTTTGTTGCTTTAAGCTGCTAAGATTTGGAGTAATTACACAGCAACAAATAACTAATAAAGGTACATACTATGCACCAGGCATTGTGCTAGATACTAGAAATGTAAGAAAAAACAAGATAGGTCTTAGCCTCATGAAGCTTACTCTCTAAAATTAGGAGAATGATAAATACTTAGTGGTCTGTTGTTGCTTTATCATTAATTTTTTGAGCACAATATCATTAATTTTTTTAAGTGAAAGTCCCAAGTGTTAGCGTGTAAGATATGGATTCTTGTAAATGGGGATTCGGAGGTTTGGGCCTGTGAATTTTAATGGGAGATACCACCACCTAACCACTAGAATGACTTAAAATTTAAAAAAAAACAACAACAAAAAAGACAATCCCAAATGTCACTGAAGATAAAGAGCAACTTGGCCCGGCAGAGTGGCTGACACCTATGATTCCAACACTTTGGGAGGCCCAGGCAGAATGGGGTGGAGGGATCGCTTGAGGCCAGGAGTTCAAGACCAGCCTGGGCAACATAGGGAGACACCCGTCTCTACAAAAAAAAAAAAAATTAGCCTGGCATAGTGGCATATGCCTGTAGTCCCAGCTACTCAGAAGGCTGAGGTGGAAGGATCACTTGAACCTCCTAGTTAGTTCGAGGCTGCAGTGAGCCGGGCACTGCACTCAGCCTGGACAACAGCGTAGGACACTGTCTCAAACAAATAAAAAAATGGAGCAACTGGAATTCATACATTGCTGGTGGAAGTGTAAAATGGTAAAACCACTTTGTAAAACAGTTGGGCAGTTTATTGTATTCATATGCCTACCTTAATGATCTACCCATTCTACTCCTAGGTATCTGCACGAGAAAAAGTGAAAACATATGTCCAAGCAAGGATTGTTTACAAATGTGCATAGCAGTTTTGTTAATAATAGCCCCAAACTGGAAACAATCCAAATATTCATCAACAGATGGATACAGTGTAGTATAGTGAAACAATGGACTAGCGTTCAACTAAAAGGAGCAAGCTACTAATACATGTAACAATGTGCATAAATTGCAAAAACTATGTTGTGTAAAAGGCAGACACAAAAGAGTACATACTATATGATCCCATGTATATAAAATTCCGGAAGATGCAAACTAATATAAAGTGACACAACCTAAATCAGTGGCCTAGAACCTGTTAGTTGGGTTGTAGGAGGGATTGTGGTGATAAAGATTGATAACGAAAAACAGAGAATTTGTAGGGGAAGTGGGCGATGGAAATATTATATATCTTGATTGTGGTGTAGTTATGTGGGTGTATACTTTTTTCATCAGACTGTATACTTAAAATAGGAAAGTATTACATAAAATGTATATATCAGTAAAATTAATTTTAAAAATTAAAAAGCATACAGGTGAATGTATCCAACAAGTTGTAAATTACATCTAGGGTTAGGGGTCATGTTGTATTAGTTGCTCAATAAATATTTACTTGTTCACTACATGCCAGGCACTGGATTAATTTGCTGGAGAGACAAAAAAGAACAAGACAGGGCTTTCAGTCTTACTGAAAGAAAGGCAGCTATCAAGGAACTTATAAATCATAATACTATTGTAGTGTAATACAGCTTTTTTTTTTAATCTAGAGAGGATGACCTTTTGTCCTGTAAAAGATTATTTGAGGTATTTAGATAACAGGTCAAATAGCAAATTAAATCTTAATGATATACAAATCTGGATAATAGAAAGACAGGTCAATTTGTATATGAATCCCAAAGCCCTCTCTCAGAGAAGAAGCACCCAGATCCCAACTCATGATTCTCCAAGGTTGAGTTTATGGATATTTTCTGAAGATTATGTATCTGTGCTATAAGGGAAGGCTATACTCAAACCATTTGAGAAACCTGAGAGCCTGCAGAATTACATGGATACGTTAGTTTAGAAGTCAGCAATGTTTATGATCAGAACCAAAGTAATTACCCTAAAATCTCTTTGATTCATGTTACTATTTAAGTTGAAATTCTGTCCCCATCCCTTGCTTTTTAGTTGAAATGTTTAGTCCATTTACATTTCATATAATTATCGGATGTTTTAGACTTAAATCTATTATTTTATTATTTGTTTTCCATGTGTACCATCTGATTTTTGTTCCTCTGTTCCTCCTTTTTTGACATCTTTTAAGTAAATAAATATATTTTATAATCTCACTTTATCTATTGGCTTTCTAGCTATCGTGATTGCTCTAGGGAATATAATATGCATCCTTAAATTTTCACAGTCCAGTTAGAGTAAATATACCAATTCATATAAACCCTTGCATATGATTCCTGCAATTATCTAGGTCTGTTTGTCAACTATCTGGTGCTTTATGTTACAATTTTTATGCAGATTACATTTATATGTTGTAAACCCCACACAAAATTTTTTGTATTTTCTTTGAAAATTCTTTTGTATTTTAAAGAAATAAGAGGAAAAAATTATCTTTTATATTTACTCACATGTTTATTTCCAGTGCTCTTCATTCCTATCTCATGTCATGTCTCTTGACCTGGAAGTTTGTTAAAGATTTATCTGCAGATGTCTTTATTGTACCTTAATTCTTTATAGATATTTTCAGTAGGTATCCAGTTCTGGGTTGACAAGTTTCCTGGTTTTTTTTTTCTTCTCAGCACTCTAAAAATAATCAATTTTCTAATGATTTCTTATGAGAAGTCAGCAATAACTCAAATTGGACCTAATTTGTATGCAATATATCATTTTCTCTGGCTGCTTTTAAGATTTTCTCTCTGTTCTTGGTTTTTAGTAGTTTAATTATTATATGTCTATATTTATCTTGATTATGGTTTACTGAGCTTCCTGAATCTGTAAATTTATAACTTTCACCAAATTTAGAACATTTCAGCCATTATTTCTTCACATATTTTTTTGCCCATTCTCTTCTTTCCTTTTAATACTTTAATTTTTAAAATGTTAGACCTCTTGATATTGTCCCACATATTTTTGAGGTTCTGCCTCTTTTTTCCCTAATATTTTTCTGTCTGTTTTCCAGATTGGATAATACATACTGTTCCAGCTTCAAGTTTACTGGTTCTTCTGTCATCTTCAAATTGCTGCTAAGCCCATCAGAAATGCAATTTCAGGTGGTGTATCTTTTAGTTCTGAAATTTCCATTTGGTTCTTTTTTTATATAGTTTCATTTCTCTGCTGAGATTTCCTATGTGTTCATTTTAAGAGTTTATGTTCCTTTACATATTTGATTAAGGTTATAATAGCTGCTTTAAACTCTTTGTAGGCAAATTCTGAAACCTGGGTCATCTTAGAGTCATTCTGCCTTGATTGCATTTTCTTTTAAGTATAGGTCACATTTTTCTGTCTCCTCATATACCTAGTAATTTTGGATTATGTCCTGGATATTGTAAATAATAGAATCTCTGGATTCTGTTATATTCCTCCAAAGAGTGTTTTTGTTTTGTTTTGTTTTAGCAGCCTGTTAGCTTGGATGAAATAAAACAAAAAACTCTTATTTTCTCTGTGGTACATGGCAGCTGAAATTTGTGTTCAGTTATTTTATTCTTAATTAGGTTGCTTAAAAGCTGAACTACACATGCATAATTTAGAGGTCAATCAAATATTTGGACGATTTATATGCAGAATCTGGAGCTTCTATTCTCACTCAATCCTGTCTGAGGTTTCCCGCTTCTCACTTTCAGGCTGCCTTTGTCACCCCAACTCTGATGTATGATACATTGAGCCAGATTGCTCTGCACATGAGTTTTAGCTGATCTATGTGATAGACTCTAGTGTATGCTTGTCAAAGTCATGAAAGCAGAAAATTCACTCTTCTTCCTAGTATAGATTTTCCTTCAGTTGCTGCTTGGTTTTGGCCATTCTCCAGTACCTTCAGATAGTTGATGTTTGCATTTTGTTCAGCACTATAATTGTTATCTGTGGGAACGTTGGTCATGTAGTAACCATTCAGTTGTTTTTTATAAATTGTAATCATTTGTTTATATAGCTTCACAGATTGTAAGAGTATGTGGACAATCCGAATTTTCTTATTACCAAGATTTTAATCTACCCCTCCATTCATAGGAGTTACAAATGAGCAATTTGAGTTTTCTGCTTTCCTGTTTTTCTCAATCTCCTTATAAAGGCGCTCATGATGAGTCAAATATTGAACAGCATTTTGCCTTGGTGGAAATGAGCCAAAACTACCTGTAGTGTGGGGTGGTGTAAAGAACTCATGATTTTGCATTGAATTTTTGGATCTGCCACTACTAGGGAGGAGATCTTGGGTGAATCATATTTAACTCCAATATTCTTTATTTCTACAAAGGCATGAAAAATGCCACCCTCAAATGGCTATTGAGAGGATTATGGGTTAATGTAGTGGAAAAAGTTTTCTATACTGCAGAACACAACACATTAGGCATTATTCATTGTCAGTACTCTTTGCTCAGTTACCAGCCAAAAGAAAGCCTATCATGTGAGTACATTGTTTAGGTAACCAATATATAAATTATCGTATCAGTTGATATGAGACTGTAAAGTATTTCAACAGGAAAGAGACTATATCAAAGAAGCCAAATCAAAACCAGGTATCTGCCACTGAATCCATCTTTTTCCAGGCCTCTGCCTCAGCCTCATGGTCTCCTTCTTTGATAAAACAGGAAGGTGAAGCTTAGAGGTGGCTCAGGTTGTGGCAATGCTTTATATTTGTGTAATGCTTTATCGTTTAAAAAGAGCACATTAGCATACGTTGCCTCATCTGATCAAAATGTACTTTTTAATCATTTAAGTAAACATAGATGCCTCATTTATTTTTCACCTTCATCCACAAAAGATTTAAGAAAATCATATATCTGTGTCTCTTCTTATATTACTCTTATTTTATTGTTACAGTTCCTACAATATAAACTAAATCAATATAGACATTGTTTTCACTGAAGGCCAAGGTCTACTTTGTAATTAGTAAAAATTATACCTATGAGTGAAACCACTCTACTGAGCACTGTTATTCAAACAGTTCAAAGACCATTAGTGATCAAAGTGTGTTAATCAGTTAACTAACATAAGCCTGAAAGATCTCCTATTTCTCCACTCAAGTGAGCACTATCCATAAAGTTCATGCAAACTTGACTGGAGAATAAGATACCTTTTAGGGCTAGTCAACTTGAAATAATATGTTATTAATAATGCTCTCTTAAAAGAAATAAAGAAAACTATTAACTTTCAGGCTGACAAAAACATTTAACTGTTTAAGCATACCACGATAGTTTATTTATGTTACTAATAATGAAGATCAGATCACCGTATATTTTTAAAAGTATAATATTTAGGTTTCACTCAATCATTTATTTCAGAAACCATCAGAGATCTCTGCAATTCTAATTTATTCATACTAGTTTCTATTACTGGGTCAACTGACAAATCTACTTTATTTGCTGTTCTCTTGCCACAAAATACAAGGGAGAAATGTTTTCAAAGAGCATCAATTTGTTGTAAAGTTTTTATTAATATGTGAGAAGCTTATAAACAAATACATTTCATTAATTATAGCACCTTAAAGGAAGTAAAAATTAGAGAGTTTGGGTGGAAATATCAGTATCTGATATTGTTATAAATCCATCATTGAGACAAGTCAAATTAATTTATAGGAAGGCAGTTCTACAGATATGTCCTGCTTTAAGCAAAATCAAGCATGAAGATACCTAATCTCATAGCAAATTTCAATGCAGAGATGATTCTTGTTGTCTTAGGATTTGTTGCTTTACCAAAAAGATTTACTGAAAGGTTTAAATGAATCATTATTTTAATGCAACTGAAACAATTTTATTTACCAAAAAATTAAGTTGCATACAATTTTGTGGGTACATTTCTAATGCACAAAGCTAAGTTTAACTGTATTCACCTTTTAAAAATTAAACTTAATTTTTTAATTGATACAATAATTGTACATATTTATGGAGTATAAAGTGGTGTTTCCATACACATATAGTGATCAAATCAGGGTAATTAGCATATGCATCATCTCAAATATTTAGCATTTCTTTGTGTTGGGAACATTCAATATCCTCCTTCTAGCTATTTGAAACTATATTTTATTGCTCACACCTGTAATCCCAGCAGTTTGAGAGGCTGAGATGAGTGGATCACTTGAGGTCAGGTGTTTGAGACCAGCCTGGCCAACATGGAACCCCATCTCTACTAAAAATACATGGTGGTATGTGCCTGTAATCCCAGCTGCTCGGGAGGCTGAGGCAAGAGAATTGCTTGAACCCGAGGGGCAGAGGTTGCAGTGAGCTGAGATCGCATCACTGCACTCCACTCTGGGTGACAAGAAAGGAAGGAAGGAAAGAAGGAAGGGAGGGAGGGAGGGAGGGAGGGAGTTGCTGTGACAGGATTTTATTCTTTTTATGGCCTAATAGTATTCCATTGTGTATATATACCACATTTTCTCTATCCATTCATCTGTTGTTGGACATCTAGGATGATTCCATATGTTAGCTATTGTGAATACTACTGCAATAAACATGCAGATATATTTTCAATATACTGATTTCCTTTCCTTTGGATAAAGGCCCAGTAGTGGGATTGCTGGATCATGTGGTAGTCCAATTTGTAGTTTTCTGAGGAATCGCCATACTGTTCTCCATAGTGGCTGCACTAATTTACATTGCCACCAACAGTGTATAAGAGTTCCCTTTTCTCCACATCCTTGCCAGCATTTGTTATTTTTTGTCTTTTTGATAATAGCCATCCTAACTGGGGTGAGATGATACCTCATTGTGGTTTTGATTTGCATATTCCTGATGACTAGTGATGCTGAACATTTTTTAACATCATATTTGTTAGTTTTAACCATGATTTGTTAGTCATTTCTAGGTCTTTTGAGAAATGTCTGTTCAGATCATTTGTCCATTTTAAACTTTGTTTTTTGCTGCTGAGATGTTTGAGTTCCTTGTATATTCTGGATATTATCCCCTTGTCAAACGAACAGTTTGCAAATATTTTCTCCCATTATGTAGGTTGTCTTTTCATTCTGTTGATGTTGTTTTTGCCTGTGCAGACACTTTGTGCTTTAGTATAATCCCATTTGTTTGTTTTTGCTTTTGGTGCCTGCACTATTAAGGTCTTATTTATAAAATCTTTTCCCAAACTAATGTCCTGAAGCATTTCTCTCATGTTTTCTTCTAGAAGTTTTATTGTTTTGGGTCTTACTTTCAGGTCTTTTATCTATTTTGAGTTGATTTTTTATAGGTTGAGAGGTAGGAGTCTAGTTTTATTCTTCTGCATATGGATATTCAGTTTTTCCAGCACCATTTATTGAAGAGACTGTCCTTTTCCCAATGTGCCTTATTGGCACCTTCATCAATAATGAGTTGGCCATAGATACATTAATTAATTTCTGAGTTATCTATTCTGTTTCATTGGTCTGCGTGTCTGTTTTTATGCCAGTATCATGCTGTTTTGGTTACTACCTCTTTGTAAGACATTTTGAAGGCTGGTGTTGTGATTCCTCTAACTTGGCTGGCTGGCTTGCTTGTTTATTTATTTCGTTGTTTTGCTCAGCATTGGTTTGGCTACTTGGAGTCTTTTGTGGTTTCATACAAATTTTAAGATTTCTTTTTGTATTTCTGTGAAGAATATCATGGGCATTTGGGTAAGGATAGCATTGAATCTGTAGTTTACTTTGGGTAGTATTGTCATTGTAACAATATTAATTTTTATAATCCATGAGCTTGAGATGTCTTTCCATTTGTTTGTATCTTCATTAATTTCATTCTTCAGTGTTTTGTAGTTTCCTTATAAAAGTCCTTCACCTCCTTGATTACATTTATTCCTAGGCATTTTATTTTTTGTAGCTATTACAAATGGGATTGCCTTCTTGATTTTATTTTCAGCTAGTTCATGGTTCATGTATGGAAATGCTGCTTTTTTATATTGATTTCGTATCCTGCAACTTTACTGTATTTGTTTTATTCTGTTTTTTGATAGGGTCTTTAGGTTTTTCTGTACATAAGATCATGGAATTTGCAAACAAGAACAAATTGATTTCCTGCTTTCCAATTTATATGCCTTTTATTTCTTTCTCTTGACTAATTGTTCTGGCTAATACTTCTAATACTATGTAGAATAAACGTGGTGAAAGTGGACATACTTGTCTTCTTCCAGTTCTTAGAAAAAAATCTTTTAGCTTTTCCCTATTCAGTATGATGTTAGCTGTGAGTTTGTCATATATGGCCTTTATTATTTTGAGGTATGTTCCTTCTGTGCCTAGTTGATTGAAAGTTTTTATTATAAACAGATGTAGAATTTTATCAAGTGCTTTCTCTGCATTTATTGAGATGATCATAAGGCTTTTAGTAGTCCTTCATTCTATTGATGAGATGTATGACATTTAATGATTTGCATATATTGAATCATCCTTGTATTCGTGAGATAAATCACACTTGACCATGGTGTATTATCTTTTTGATGTGTTCTTGGATTGGATTTGCTGGTATTTTGTTGAGGATTTTTGTGTCTATGTTTATCAGGAATACTGGCCTATAGTTTCCTTTTTTTGTTGTGTCCTTGTCTGCTTTTGGTACCAGGGTTATGCTGCCCTCATAAAATGAGTTAGGAAAAATTTTCTCTGCTGCATTTTGTGAAATAGTTTGACAAGAATTGATACTAATTCTTTAAAGATTCAGGAAAATTCAGCAGTGAAGCCATCCAGTCCTTGGCATTTCTTTATTGGGAGATTTTATGTTACTGACTCAATCTTGTTACTTGTTATTAGCCTGTTTGAGTTTTCTGTTTTTTCTTGGTTGAATTTTGGTATTGTTTATGTCCAGGAAATTATCTATTTTCTTTTGGTTTTTTTAATTTATTGTCATGTATTTGTTCATAGTAGTCTCTAATAACTCTTTGTATTTCTATGGTATCTGTTGTGACATCTCCTTTTTATTTATTTTATTTATTTGGATCATCTCTCTTTTTTCTTAATCTAGCTAATAGTTTGTTGCTTTTGGTTATCATCTCCAAAAAAAAAACACGATTTTTGTTTCAGTGATTTTTGTACTTAGTCTCAATTTTATTAATTTCTGCTCTGATATTTCCTTCTCTGATTTCTTCTACTAATTTGGGGTTTAGTTTCTTCTTTCTTTTCTAGTTCTTTGAGATGTACCTTTAGGTTGTTTATCTGAGATCTTTGTAGTTTTTTAATGTAGCCATTTATTGCTATAAACTTGCCCCTTACTACTGCTTTTGCTATGTCTTCTAGTTTTGGTATATTGTGTTTTTATTTTTATTTACTTCAAGGAATATTTAAATTTCTCTATCCATTGGTCACTCAGGAGCCTGTTATTTAATTTCCATGTATTTGTATAGTTTTGAATGTTTATCTTGTTATTGATTTCTAGTTTTATTCCATTGTGGTCTGAGAAGATAGTAGATATGTTTTCAATTTTTAAAAATTTGTTGAGGTTTGTTTTGTGTTCTAATACATAGTCAGTCCTGAAGAATGTTCCACGTGCTGATGAAAAAGATTTGTATTTACCAGCTGTTGAGTAAAATGGTCTATGTTGAGTAAAATATCTATTAGGTCCATTTGGTCTATGGTGCAGTTTATATCTAATATTTCTTTGTTAATTTTCTGTCTAGATGATCAATCCAATGTTGAGAGTGGGGTGTTGAAGTTCTCAACTGTTATTGTATTGGAGTCTATCTCTCCTTTTAGATCTAATATTTACTCAATATATCTGAGTGCTCCAGTTTGGGGCACATATATATTTACAATTATTATATTCTCTTGCTGAATCAATCCCTTTATTATTATGTAATGTCTCTCTTTGTCTCTTTGTACAGCTTTTGACTTGAAGTCTATTTTGTCCAAGTATAGCTACTCCTGCTTGCTTTTAGTTTCTGTTTTTATGGAATACTTTTTTATTTGAGCCCTTCACTTTCAGTGTGATTGTCCTTAAAGATGAGGTGAGTTTCTTTTAGGCAGAATATAGTTGGGTCTTATTTTATTATTATTATTCAGCCAGTCTATATCTTTTAAACGAGGAATTTAATCCATTTATATTCAAGGTTATTACTGATAGGTGACGACTTAATGTTGTCATTTTATTGATTGTTTTTTAGGGTTTTTTTGTATATCCTTTGTTCCTTACTTCCTTTCCTACTGTTTATTTTTACTATTGGGTAGTTTTCTGTAGTGATGAGTTTTTATTCCTTCCCTTTCTCCTTTGTGTATCTGTTCTACCATTGAGTTTTATAGTTTCTCATGTTTTCATGGTGGTGGTTATTGTTTTTTTCATTTCCAGATGTAAGACTCCTTTGGGTATTTCTTAAAAAATTGGTCTAATGGTGATGATTTCCATTAGTTTTTGCTTGTTTATGAAAGATTTTATTTTCTTCTTTTATGATGAATGGCTTTGCTGGATATAACGTTTGTGGCTGCCAAGTATTTTTCTTTCACTACTTTGAATATATCATCTCATTCTCTCTTGGCCTCTAAAATTCCTGCTGAAAAATGTAATGGAGATTTTCATATATTTGACTTAAAACTTTTATCTTGTTGCCTTTAAAATTCTTTATTTGTCTTTCACTCTTGACAATTTTAGTATAATCTGCCTCAGAGAGGATATGTTAGGTTTAATCCATTTGAGGTTCATCAAGCTTCCTGGGCCTGAATATCTGTCTTTCTCCCAAGACTTGGGACGTTTTCAGGTATTATCTCATGAAATATGTTTTCCTCATCTTTTTCCATGTTTTCTCCTTCTGGAACACCCATAATACCAACATTTGTTCACTTACTGGTATCCTATAAGTTCTGTAGGCTTTCTTCACTTTTTTTTTTTTTTTTACCTTCCTTTATTATTTCAGAAGACCCATTTTCAAGTTCAGAAATTCTTTCTTCTGGTCTAATCTGTTGTTGAACCTCTTAGTTGTATTTTTTTATTTCCTTCACTGAATTCTTAAGCTCTAGGATTTTTGTTTTGTTCTTTTTTATGATACTGATCTCTGTTGAATATCTCATTCAAATCATGAATTATTTTCCTCATTTCATTAAATTGTCTTTATATTTTCTTGTATCTCACTGAAATTCCTAAAGATTTTTTAAAAATTATTTTTCTGGCATTTCATGTATTTGTTTATTATTGTTAGTGTAAAATTACTGTTTTTCTTTGGTGGAGTAATGTGTCCTTGATTTTTCAAGTTTGATGTGTTCCTATGTTGATTTCTAAGCATCTGGTGAAAAAGTCACTTCTTCTAATTTTACAGAGTAGGTTTCATAGGGAAAGACTTACTTGTATGAGTGGATCTTAGGATGTAGGTTTGGTGGGATACATTGGCCTTGGTTCTAGGTGAATTCAGTAGTGTAGACTTCATATAGTTTCTTCAGTTATCATCTGCAGTAATGACATGTTACACATGAATATGACATTATATTGTCTGAGAATAGTTCAACCAGGCTGGGAGCAGTGGCTCACATCTGTAATCCCAGCACTTTGGGAGAGCAAGGCAGGCAGATCAATTGAGGTCATGAGTTCGAGACTAGCATGGTCAACATGGAGAAGCCCCATCTCTACTAAAAACACAAAAATTAGCTGGGCGTGGTGGTGCACGCATGTAGTCCCAGCTACTGGGGAGGCTGAAGCAGGAAAATTGCTTGAACCCAGCAGATGGAGGTTACAGTGACCCAAAGTCATGCCAATGTACTCCAGCCTGGGCAAGGGAGCAAGACTCTGTCTCAAAAAAAAAGAATAGTCAACCAATACCTGTGAAGACACTACTCTTTGCAAGTCCTAAGCCAATCACTATGTGAACTGATACCAGTTTGTTTTTTTTTTTAATTATACTTTAAGTTTCAGGGTACATGTGCACAATGTGCAGGTTAGTTACATATGTATACATGTGCCATGTTGGTGTGCTGCACCCAGCAACTCGTCATTTAACATTAGGTGTATCTCCAAATGCTATCCCACCTCCCTCCCCCCACCCCACAACAGACCCCGGTGTGTGATGTTCCCCTTCCTGTGTCCATGTGTTCTCATTCTTCCCACCTATGAGTGAGAACATACAGTGTTTAGTTTTCTGTCCTTGCGATAGTTTGCTGAGAATGATGGTTTCCAGCTTCATCCATCTCCCTACAAAGGACATGAACTCATCATTTTTATGGCTGCATAGTATTCCATGGTGTATATATGCCACATTTTCTTAATCCAGTCTATCATTATTGGACATTTGGGTTGGTTCCAAGTCTTTGCTGTTGTGAATGGTGCCGCAGTAAACATACATGTGCATGTGTCTTTATAGCAGCATGATTTATGATCCTTTGGGTATATACCCAGTAATGGGATTGCTGGGTCACATGGTATTTCTAGTTCTAGATCCTTGAGGAATCACCACACTGACTTCCACAATGGTTGAACTAGTTTACAGTCCCACCAGCAGTGTAAAAGTGTTCCTATTTCTCCACATCCTCTCCAGCACCTGTTGTTTCCTGACTTTTTAATGATGGCCATTCTAACTGGTGTGAGATGGTATCTCATTGTGGTTTTGATTTGCATTTCTCTGATGACTAGTGATGATGAGCATTTTTTCATGTGTCTGTTGGCTGCATAAATGTCTTCTTTTGAGAAGTGTCTGTTCATATCCTTTGCCCACTTTTTGATGGGGTTGTTTGTTTTTTTCTTGTAAATTTGTTTGAGTTCATTGTAGATTCTGGATATTAGCCCTTTGTCAGATGAGTAGATTGCAAAAATTTTCTCCCATTCTGTAGGTTGCCTGTTCACTCTGATAGTAGTTTCTTTTGCTGTGCAGGAGCTCTTGAGTTTAATTAGATCCCATTTGTCAATTTTGGCTTTTGTTGCCATTGCTTTTGTTGTTTTAGACATGAAGTCCTTGCCCGTGCCTATATCCTGAATGGTATTGCCTAGGTTTTCTTCTAGGATTTTTATGGTTTTAGGTCTAACGTTTAAGTCTTTAATCCATATTGAATTAATTTTTATATAAGGTGTAAGGAAGGGATCCAGTTTCAGCTTTCTACATATGGCTAGCCAGTTTTCCCAGCACCATTTATTAAATAGGGAATTGTTTCCCCAGTTCTTCTTTTTGTCAGCTTTGTCAAAGATGAGATAGTTGTAGATATGCGGCATTATTTCTGAGGGCTCTGTTCTGATCCATTGGTCTATATGTCTGTTTTGGTACCAGTACCATGCTGTTTTGGTTACTGTAGCCTTGTAGTATAGTTTGAAGTCAGGTAGTGTGATGCTTCCCGCTTTGTTCTTTTGGCTTAGGATTGACTTGGTGATGCGGGCTCTTTTTTGGTTCCATATGAACTTTAAAGTAGTTTTTTCCAATTCTGTGAAGAAAGTCATTGGTAGCTTGATGGGGATGGCATTGAATCTATAAATTATCTTGGGCAGTATGGCCATTTTCACAATATTGATTCTTCCAACCCATGAGCATGGAATGTTCTTCCATTTGTTTGTATCCTCTTTTATTTCATTGAGCAGTGGTTTGTAGTTCTCCTTGAAGAGGTCCTTCACATCCCTTGTAAGTTGGATTCCTAGATATTTTATTCTCTTTGAAGCAATTGTGAATGGGAGTTCACTCACGATTTGGCTCTCTGTTTGTCTGTTATTGGTGTATAAGAATGCCTGTGATTTTTGCACATCGATTTTGTATCCTGAGACTTTGTTGAAGTTGCTTATCAGCTTAAGGAGATTTTGGGCTGAGACAATGGGGTTTTCTAAATATACAATCATGTCATCTGCAAACAGGGACAATTTGACTTGCTCTTTGCCTAATTGAATACCCTTTATTTCCTTCTCCTGCCTGATTGCCCTGGCCAGAACTTCTAACACTATGTTGAATAAGAGTGGTGAGAGAGGGCATCCCTTTCTTGTGCCAGTTTTCAAAGGGAATGCTTCCAGTTTTTGCCCATTCAGTATGATATTGGCTGTGGGTTTGTCATAGATAGCTCTTATTATTTTGAGATACGTCCCATAAGTGCATAATTTATTGAGAGTTTTTAGCATGAGGGGTTGTTGAATTTTGTCAGAGGCCTTTTCTGCATCTATTGAGATAATCGTGTGGTTTTTGTCATTGCTTCTGTTTATATGCTGGATTATGTTTATTGATTTGCATATGTTGAACCGGCCTTGCATCCCAGGGATGAAGCCCACTTGATCATGGTGGATAAGCTTTTTGATGTGCTGCTGGATTCAGTTTGCCAGTATTTTATTGAGGATTTTTGCATCAATGTTCATCAGGGATATTGGTCTAAAATTCTCTTTTTTTGTTGTGTCTCTGCCAGGCTTTGGTATTAGGATGATGCTGGCCTCATAAAATGAGTTAGGGAGGATTCCCTCTTTTTCTATTGATTGGAATAGTTTCAGAAGGAATGGTACCAGCTCCTCCTTGTACCTCTGGTAGAATTTGGCTGTGAATCCATTGGGTTCTGGACTGTTTTTGGTTGGTAAGCTATTAATTATTGCCTCAATTTCAGAGCCTGTTATTGGTCTATTCAGAGATTCAATTTCTTCCTGGTTTAGTCTTGGGAGGGTGTATGTGTCGAGGAATTTATCCATTTCTTCTAGATTTTCTAGTTTATTTGCATAGAGGTGTTTATAGTATTCTCTGAAGGTAGTTTGTATTTCCGTGGGATTGTGGTGATATCCCCTTTATCATTATTTATTGCATCTATTTGATTCTTCTCTCTTTTCTTCTTTATTACTCTTGCTAGAGGTCTGTCAGTTTTGTTGATCTTTTCAAAAACCCAGCTCCTGGATTCATTGATTTTTTGAAGGGTTTTCTGTGTCTCTATTTCCTTCAGTTCTGCTCTGATCTTAGTTATTTCTTGCCTTCTGCTAGCTTCTGAATGTGTTTGCTCTTGCTTCTCTAGTTCTTTTAATTGTGATGTTAGGGTGTTAATTTTAGATCTTTCCTGCTTTCTCTTGTGGGCATTTAGTGCTATAAATTTCCCTCTACACACTGCTTTGAATGTGTCCCAGAGTTTCTTGTATGGTGTGTCTTTGTTCTCGTTGGTTTCAAAGAACATCTTTATTTCTGCCTTCATTTTGTTATGTACCCAGTAGTCATTCAGGTTGTTCAGTTTCCATGTAGTTGAGCGGTTTTGAGTGAGATTCTTAATCCTGAGTTCTAGTTTGATTGCACTGTGGTCTGAGAGACAGTTTGTTATAATTTGTGTTCTTTTACATTTGCTGAGGAGTGCTTTACTTCCAACTATGTGGTCAATTTTGGAATAAGTGTGGTGTGGTGCTAAGAAGAATGTACAGTCTGTTGATTTGGGGTGGAGAGTTCTGTAGATGTCTATTAGGTCCACTTGGTGCAGAGCTGAGTTCAATTCCTGGATATTCTTGTTAACTTTCTGTCTCATTGATCTGTCTAATGTTGACAGTGGGGCGTTAAAGTCTCCCATTATTATTGTGTGGGAGTCTAAGTCTCTTTGTATGTCTCTAAGGACTTGCTTTATGAATCTGGGTGCTCCTGTATTGGGTGCATATATATTTAGGATAGTTTGCTCTTCTTGTTGAATTGATCCCTTTACCATTATGTAATGGCCTTCTTTGTCTCTTTTGATCTTTGTTGGTTTAAAGTCTGTTTTATCAGAGACTAGGATTGCAACATCTGCTTTTTTTTGTTTTCCATTTGCTTCTTAGATCTTCCTCCATCCCTTTATTTTGAGCCTATGTGTGTCTCTGCACATGAGATGGGTTTCCTGAATACAGCACACTGATGGGTCTTGACTCTTTATCCAATTTGCCAGTCTGTGTCTTTTAATTGGAGCATTTAGCCCATTTACATTTAAGGTTAATATTGTTATGTGTGAATTTGATCCTGTCATTATGATGTTAGCTGTTTCTTTTGCTCATTAGTTGATGCAGTTTCTTCCTAGCCTCGATGGTCTTTAAAATTTGGCATGTTTTTGCAGTGGCTGGTACCAGTTGTTCATTTCCATGTTTAGTGCTTCCTTCAGGAGCTCTTTTATGGCAGGCCTGGTGGTGACAAAATCTCTGAGCATTTGCTTGTCTGTAAAGGATTTTATTTCTCCTTCAGTTATGAAGCTTAGTTTGGCTGGATATGAAAATCTGGGTTGAAAATTCTTTTCTTTAAGAATGTTGAATATTGGCCCCCACTCTCTTCTGGCTTGTAGAGTTTCTGCTGAGAGATCAGCTGTTAGTCTGATGGGCTTCCCTTTGTAGGTAACCTGACCTTTCTCTCTGGCTGCTCTTAACATTTTTTCCTTCATTTCAACTTTGGTGAATCTGACAATTATGTGTCTTGGAGTTGCTCTTCTCGAGGAGTATCTTTGGCGTTCTCTGTATTTCCTGAATTTGAATGTTGGCCTGCCTTGCTAGATTGGGGAAGTTTTCCTGTATAATATCCTGCAGAGTGTTTTCCAACTTGGTTCCATTCTCCCCATCACTTTCAGGTACACCAATCAGATGTAGATTTGGTCTTTTCACATAGTCCCATATTTCTTGGAGGGTTTGTTCGTTTCTTTTTATTCTTTTTTCTCTAAACTTATCTTCTCACTTCATTTCATTCATTTGATCTTCCATCACTGATACCCTTTCTTCCAGTTGATCGAATCAGCTACTGAGGCTTGTGCATTTGTCACGTAGTTCTCGTGCTTTGGTTTTCAGCTCCATCAGGTCCTTTAAGGACTTCTCTGCATTGGTTATTCTAGTTAGCCGTTTGTCTAATTTTTTTCAAGGTTTTTAACTTCTTTGCCATGGCTTCGAACTTCCTCCTTTAGCTTGGAGTAGTTTGATCGTCTGAAGCCTTCTTCTCTCAACTAGTCAAAGTCATTCACCATCCAGCTTTGTTACATTGGTGGTGAGGAGCTGCATTCCTTTGGAGGAGGAGAGCCACTCTGATTTTTAGAGTTTCCAGTTTTTCTGCTCTGTTTTTTCCCCATCTTTGTGGTTTTATCTACCTTTGGTCTTTGACGATGGTGATGTACAGATGGGGTTTTGGTGTAGATGTCCTTTCTGTTTGTTAGTTTTCCTTCTAACAGTCAGGACCCTCAGCTGCAGGTCTGTCTGAGTTTGCTGGAAGTCCACTCCAGACCCTGTTTGCCTGGGTATCAGCAGTGGAGGCCACAGAACAGCGGATATTGGTGAACAGTAAATGTTGCTGCCTGATCGTTCCTGTGGAAGTTTTGTCTCAGAGGAGTACCTGGCCATGTGAGGTGTCAGTCTGCCCCTACTGGGGGGTGCCTCCCAGTTAGCCTACTCGAGGGTCAGGTACCCCCTTGAGGAGGCAGTCTGTCCGTTCTCAGGTCTCCAGCTGCGTGCTGGGAGAACCACTACTCTCTTCAAAGCTGTCAGACAGGGACATTTAAGTCTGCAGAGGATTCTGCTGCCTTTTATTTTGGCTATGCCCTGCCCCCAGAGGTGGAGTCTGCAGAGGCAGGCGGGCCTCTTTGAGCTGCAGTGGGCTCCACCCAGTTCGAGCTTCCCAGCTGCTTTGTTTACCTACTCAAGCCTTGGCAATGGCGGGCGCCCCTCCCCAAGCTGCGCTGCCGCCTTGCAGTTTGATCTCAGACTGCTGTGCTAGCAATGAGTGAGGCTCCTTGGGTGTAGGACCCTCCGAGCCAGGTGCAGGATATAATCTCCCAGTGTGCTGTTTGCTAAGACTGTTGGAAAAGTGCAGTATTAGGGTGGGAGTGACCCGATTTTCCAGGTACCATCTGTCACCACTTTCTTTGACTAGGAAAGGGAATTCCCTGACCCCTTGCACTACCCGGGTGAGGCAATGCCTCGCCCTGCTTCGGGTCACATTCGGTGCCCTGCACCCACTGGCCTGCATCCACTTTCCAACACTCTCCAGTGAGATGAACCCGGTACCTCAGTTGGAAATGCAGAAATCACCCATCTTCTGCATCACTTTCGCTGGGAGCTGTAGACTGGATCTGTTCCTATTTGGCCATCTGATACCTGTTTTAATCTTTCTCAGACATGCTGTATCACAAGAATTGGGGAAAATTTACATTAAAAGTACAATTTTCACATAGGATATAAGGAAAGTTCACTTGACAGGCTTATTTCAGATTTTTTAATGTCTTAAGCAATGTAGAAAATAAGAAACTTGACATTTATAAGTAAAAACTTAAACCAATTATCTTGCAGGATATAAAGTAGAATTATTAGCTGGGTGTGGTGAAATGCACCAGTAGTCCCAGCTACTTGGGAGGCTGAGGTAGGAGGATCCCTTAAGCTCAGGAATTAAAATCCAGCCTGGGCAACATAGCAAGACCCGTAACTCTAAAAAAAAACAAAGAAAGTACAATTATTAATAAAAGCCACTGAATTATGAATTCAGTGAGTCTCAGTCTTGTCACTTCAACAAAATAGCATTGAACCTCATAGGATTTTCCTCATCTGTTCCTCATCTGTGCATCTCCAACAAGAGCAGATGGATGTAAGGTCCCTGACAACTCTTAAAAGCCTGTAACTCTTCTTCTTCCTCAAAACATTCTGCTAGGAATACATTTCAGCATAAGCAAATGGCATAAAGTCCACCACAAGTAAATTATCCTATCAAGTTTTCATTTTTGTAAGCATTTTCTTTTATGATTCACAGTCAGTATCCCATTGTTATTTTTTCTTTCCCTGTTCCCAAAGTAGCTGTCATTGTCAAATTCATTTACCTCAGAATATATATTCACCTGTCCATAGTCCCTTATCTTCCTTTTTATGTATATTCATCTGGCTCCTTATTTCTTTCTACTGAGAAAGAATGATGCAAAAGCAGAATTTGTTGAGGATGGAAAGTTATAGATACTCTATTTCTCTAATAAAATAGATTCTCAGTAATTCACAGAAATAGAAGAACATGAAATATCATACCTCTATTGTTGGATCTACTATATATATCTATATCTATCTATCTATCTATCTATCTATCTATCTATCTATCTATATCTATATAGATAGATATATAAAACCTGCTTGGAGATTTATACACACACACACACACACACACACACACACACACTATGTATTTTAATAATTGTAAAATAAAAATTTAATGTATATTTAAATATGTTTTGCTACTTATATCTTACATACTTTAGTAGTTATATAATCTTTATTATCAACCTGAATGGATATCAATATCAAACTTGATCAATTTCATCCCCTTTAGGGGATGCAACTAGGCATCTAGTTACAACTAGAGGCTAATGCAACTAGGCAGTGCCATAACTAAAGGCAGCCAGCAAGAGAAAGGGGGAAAAGGAGGGAAGATAAGTCATAGCAGGGCATTTTGCTCTGGGGAGATAATTGGAGCACACTGTGACTTAGTTGGGAATAACAAACAAGTTGCCCTTTCAGTAAGGGCTGAAAGTGGTATTTTTATTTCTCCATGACTTTCTACCTGACCTTTGGTGCTCCCTGAGGAAGGAAGCTGGGTGTGTGTGTGTCTACAGACTAAAGAAAAGAAAGCGTAAAATGTACCAAGGGGATAGCCGTAGAAGAAATAGTTTTAAAAAAAATGAATCAAAGAAAAAATATAGTTTTACATAGAATAGGAATGGAAAGATAGTGTAACTTCTAAGTCTATGCAAAAGAAATCATCACCATTATCATTATCATTATTTTTTAGATTGTGTTGAAACTCTATTACTGGTATAGCATGTTACCCAGTTTAGTAATATTTATCGTCTCAAGGTGTGTAAGTCCCTTTTATAAAGGCAAGACTAACTTTTCTATAAAAGGTAATGAGATAATGGCCAGGCATGGTGGCTCACACCTGTAATCCCAGCTCTTTGGAAGGCGGGGTGGATCACCTGAGGTCAGGAGTTCAAGAGCAGCCTGGCCAACATGGTGAAAACCCATCTCTACTAAAAATACAAAAATTAGCTGAGTGTGGTGGCACGTGCCTGTAATCCTAACTACTTGGGAGGCTAAGGCACAAGAATCAATTAAACCCAGGAGACGGAGGCTGCAGTGAGCTGAGATCATGCCACTGCACTCCAGGCTGGGCAACAGAGTGAGACTCTGTCTCAAAAAAAAAAAGGTTATAAAATGAGGCTGGCTGGCTCACAATCCTCAGGTTAGCTCTATAAGACTATTTAAACCTGGTATAGGCAGACTCTAAAATGGTCCCAGTGATCTCCACCTCTTGGTATTTGTGCTCTTGTAGTATTCCCTCCCCTTGAGTGTTGGCCAGACTTATTGACTCACTTCTAATGAATAAAATACAGTAAGAGTCATGGGCTGTCACTCTCAAGATCAAATTATAAAAAGGCTATGGTTTCCATCTTGGGTGCTTTCCCTCACTCTCTCTTGGATTGCTTGCTCTGGGGAAAGCCAGCTGCCATGTCCTGAGATAGCCCTACAGAGAAGCCCACAGGAGTAAGCTTAGAGCAGATTGTTATAAACAATCTGGGTATGGTTTGCTTGTCCCCACCAAGTCTCATGTTGAAATTTGATCCCCAATGTTGGAGATGGGGCTTGGCAGAAGGTGTTTGGATTGTAGGAGCAAATCCCTTATGAATGGCTTTGTGCCATTCTCACAGGAATGAGAGAATTCTCACTGTTAGTTCCCACAGAACTGATTGATGAAAAGAGCCTGGCACCTCCTCTGTCTCACTTTCTCTCTCCCCGTGTGATTTGCACACATTGGCTCCTCTTCCCCTTCCTCCATGAGTGAAAGCAGCTTGAGGCCCTCAACAGATGCAGAGCCATGAGCTAAAAACAAACAAACAAACAAAAAACTTTTATTTATAAATTACCTAGCTTCAGTTATTCCTTTATAGCAAAAATCGGCCAAGACACAGATCTCCTAAAGCATCTCAGCAGCAATGTCAGTGAACTTGGAAGCAGATTTTCCCCCCAGTTGAGCCTTGAGATGACTATAGCTCCGGCTGACATCTTGACTGTAACCTCATAAGAGATCAACCTAAAACTACCCGGCTAAGATAGTCCCAGATCTCTGGCCCAGAGAAAATTTGAGATAATAAGTGTTTGTGTTTTAAGCTGCTAAGTTTGGGTAATTTGTTGAGCAGTAATAGAAAACTAATGCAAACCATAGCAGATAACATGTAATATAGCTGAAATGCTGTGTAAGATGTAGTGGGAGAATCAGAGTCAAGGTGGGCAGGAGAGAGATGAAAAGTACTCACTGAGCACCTATGTTGTGTGAGACACTATGCCAGGCCCTTTACAGACATATCTTAGCTTATTCCTATTACACCATTACACGAGTATCATTATCTTCATGCCACACATGAGTATGCTAAGATTCAGAAGGGTTAAATAATTTTCCCATCATGACACAGCTAGTAAGTAGCAGATGCCAACTTTTGAACTCTGGTCTGTCTAAACCTGAAGCTCCTACTTCTATTACAACGCTAATTGCAATGAAAAGGGGATCAAATAGTTTATAACACTGGTAATGAGTGAAAATGTACCCAGCTGAACTTTTCAGATGCATACCAAACATTTTATATGATAAGAGTGGAAGTAGTGTATGAGCAGAGTGCTGTAGGAGTGTGAAGAAAGCAACATCTCATTCTCCTTGTAATGTGTGAGGGGATGGAGGAAAAACCCCACAGAGAGGATTATACTGGAAATTAGCAACTCAGCCTCCCTGTTACCCCTGGGAGAAGTCAAGATCTGGAATCAGATTGACGTGAGTTCAGACCAGTTACTAGCTCTGTGGCCTGGGCAAGTTACTTCTTGCACCATCCTTTTCTTATCTGTACTGATTACGTTAGGCAATGCACATAATTGCTTGGCAGAGTCAGGTATATAGCAAGTACTTGATAGACATTCACAGTCAATAATACTATTGTTACTGTTTTCTCTCCAAAATTGATTCTCTTGATAAATGTTTAATTACTAACACTATTTTTTAATGTTCATCAGTCAGTGATTTTTTAGAGGAGGAAAAAATAATCCCCTATTATAATTAGGGAAAAGTTGAGGGAAAAAAAGGAGACAGAGAATATAAGAAAAGGAAAAAGGGGTAAAAACAAAAGTTCAGTGTTTGTTAGATAAGATTGTCTGAGGCAAATGAACAGGCCTGGGAGTGGAGGCAGGGAAAGAGTCTAGCATGTGGACTTTCTGTAGAGAGCAAAGACTGTATATTTTATTCATATTCAGGTTGCCAAGAACAGTATCAGATTCACAATCATTCATTGAAAATCCAATGAACTCATTCATTCTTCCGTTCAGCAAATATTAACTAAAATCAACTATGTGCTATCGTGTTTCCATGAGGGTAGCATTGCAGAGCTTATGTTCTAACAATGCAAGACAAGCAATCAAACACAATATACAAAATAAAACTACATATGTAAAGTGTGAATATGTTTGGAATATGATAACCACCAGGAAGATGTTAAAACAGAAAAATGGGCTGGAAAAACATAGGAAGATGGTATGCTGCTTTAGCTAATGTGATCAGGAGAGCCCTAGTTGAGGGAAGAGCAAGAAATGCTGGAGAAAGCACACCCCTCTCTAGCGCCCTTCCCTGGCCCTGTGTTGAATTGAGGGAGAGGAAAAGAATGGGAAAATTTGGTGTTGGTTAGTTTAAGAGTATCTCATCAATTAACTTCTGAAATGTAAAGGCTGTGATTTCTTTTGCAGACCGTTAAGCAAAATAATCATTTATAATGAAGAAAGAGTATGCTTTACTTATCTATGCAGGATTCCAAACATGTAGTTCTTCATCTACATTGATCTGTCGTCCCCCTGTATTGTTGAAAGGGCTGTCTGGGACTATAGGGAGGCAATTGAGGAGCCTAGGTTGTACTCAGATGACCCTGAGAGGGAGTGCCTCCTTAAATTTCGTACCCTTGGTGGAGCCAAGATGGCCGAATAGGAACAGCTCCGGTCTCCAGCTCCCAGCCCCAGCGACACAGAAGACTGGTGATTTCTGCATTTCTGCTTGAGGTACCGGTTTCATCTCACTAGGGAGTGCCTAACAGTGGGTGCAGGACAGACGGTGAAGCGCACTGTGCGCGAGCCGAAGCAGGGCGAGGCATTGCCTCACTCGGGAAGTGCAAGGGGTCAGGGAGTTCCCTTTCCTAGTCAAAGAAAGGGGAAACAGACGGCACCTGGAATATCGGGTCAGTCCCATCCTAATACTGCGCTTCTCCAACGGGCCTGGAAAACGGCACACTAGGAGATTGTGTCCCGCACCTGGCTCCGAGGGTCCTGTGCCCACGGAGTCTCGCTGATTGCTAGCACAGCAGTCTGAGATCAAGCTGCAAGGCGGCAGCGAGGCTGGGGGAGGGGCGCCCGCCATTGCCCAGGCTTGCTTAGGTAAACAAAGCAGCCAGGAAGCTCGAACTGGGTGGAGCCCACCACAGCTCAAGGAGGCCTGCCTGCCTCTGTAGGCTCCACCTCTGGGGGCAGGGCACAGACAAACAAAAACTCAGCAAAGAACCTCCACAGACTTAAATGCCCCTGTCTGACTGACAGCTTTGAAGAGAGTAGTGGTTCTCCCAGCACGCAGCTGGAGATCTGAGAACAGACAGACTGCCTCCTAAAGTGGGTCCCTCACCCCTGAGCAGCCTAACTGGGAGGCACCCCCCCAGTAGGGTCAGACTGACACCTCATTCAACCGGGTACTCCTCTGAGACAAAACTTTCAGAGGAACTATCAGACAGCTGAATTTGTGGACTCACGAAAATCCGCTGTTCTGCAGCCACCGCTGCTGACACCCAGCCAAACAGGGTCTGGAGTGGACCTCTAGTAAACTCCAACAGACCTGCAGCTGAGGGTCCTGTCTGGTAGAAGGAAAACTAACAAACAGAAAGGACTTCAACACCAAAAACCCACCTGTACATCACCATCACCAAAGACAAAAAGTAGATAAAACCACAAAGATGGGGAAAAAACAGAGCAGAAAAACTGGAAACTCTAAACAACAGAGCACCTCTCCTCCTCCAAAGGAACGCAGTTCCTCACCAGCAACGGAACAAAGCTGGATGGAGGATGACTTTGATGAGTTGAGAGAAGAAGGCTTCAGACGATCAAACTACTCTGAGCTACGAGAGGAAATTCAAAACAATAGCAAAGAAGTTAAAAACTTTGAAAAAAAATTAGAAGGATGGATAACTAGAATAACCAATGGAGAGAAGGGCTTAAAGGAGCTGATGGAGCTGAAAGCCAAGTTTCGAGAACTACGTGAAGATTGCAGAAGCCTCAGTAGCAGATGCGATCAACTGGAAGAAAGGGTATCGCTGATGGAAGATGAAATGAATGAAATGAAGAGAGAAGGGAAGTTTAGAGAAAAAAGAATAAAAAGAAATGAACAAAGCCTCCAAGAAATTTGGGACTATGTGAAAAGACCAAACCTACGTCTGATTGGTGTACCTGAAAATGATGGGGAGAATGGAACCAAGTTGGAAAACACTCTGCAAGATATTATCCAGGAGAACTTCCCCAATCTAGCAAGGCAGGCCAGCATTCAGATTCAGGAAATACAGAGAACGCCACAAAGATACTCCTCGAGAAGGGCAACTCCAAGACACATAATTGTCAGATTCACCAAAGTTGAAATGAAGGAAAAAATGTTAAGGGCAGCCAGAGAGAAAGGTCGGGTTACCCACAAAGGGAAGCCCATCAGACTAACAGCTGATCTCTCAGCAGAAACTCTACAAGCCAGAAGAGAGTGGGGGCTGATATTCAACATTCTTAAAGAAAAGAATTTTCAACCCAGAATTTGCTATCCCGCCAAACTAAGCTTCATAAGTGAAGGAGAAATAAAATACTTTACAGACAAGCAAACGCTGAGTGATTTTGTCACCACCAGGCCTGCCCTAAAAGAGCTCCTGAAGGAAGCACTAAACATGGAAAGGAACAACCGGTTCCAGCCACTGCAGAAACATGCCAAATTGTAAAGACCATCGAGGCTAGGAAGAAACTATAGCAACTAACGAGCAAAATAACCAACTAACATCATAATGACAGGATCAGATTCACACATAACAATATTAACGTTAAATGTAAATGGGCTAAATGCTCCAATCAAAAGACACAGACTGGCAAACTGGATAAGGAGTCAGGACCCATCAGTGTGCTGTATTCAGGAAACCCATCTCACGTGCAGAGACACACATAGACTCAAAATAAAGGGATGGAGGAAGATCTATCAAGCAACTAGAAAACAAAAAAAGGCAGGGGTTGCAATCCTAGTCTCTGATAAAATAGACTTTAAACCAACAACGATCATAAGAGACAAAGAAGGCCATTACATAATGGTAAAGGGATCAATTCAACAAGAAGAGCTAACTATCCTAAATATATATGCACCCAACACAGGAGCACCCAGATTCATAAAGCAAGTCCTCAGTGACCTACAAAGGGACTTAAACTCCCACACAATAATAATGGGAGATTTTAACACCCCACTGTCAGCATTAGACAGATCAATGAGACAGAAAGTTAACAAGGATATCCAGGAATTGAACTCAGCTCTACATAAAGTGGACCTAATAGACATCTACAGAACTCTCCACCCCAAGTCAACAGAATATACATTTTTTTCAGCACCACACCACACCTATTCCAAAATTGATCACATAGTTGGAAGTAAAGCTCTCCTCAGCAAATGTAAAAGAACAGAAATTATAACAAACTGTCTCTCAGACCACAGTGCAATCAAACTAGAACTCAGGATTAAGAAACTCACTCAAAACCGCTCAACTACATGGAAACTGAACAACCTGCTCCTGAATGACTATTGGGTACATAATGAAATGAAGGCAGAAATAAAGATGTTCTTTGAAACCAACGAGAACAAAGACACAACATACCAGAATCTCTGGGACACATTCAAAGCAGTGTGTAGAGGGAAATTTATAGCACTAAATGCCCACAAGAGAAAGCAGGAAAGATCCAAAATTGACACCCTAACATCACAATTAAAAGAACTAGAAAAGCAAGAGCAAACACATTCAAAAGCTAGCAGAAGGCTAGAAATAACTAAAATCAGAGCAGAACTGAAGGAAATAGAGACACAAAAAACCCTT